>NW_028301712.1:14375000-15000000 GCF_037042655.1 Diuraphis noxia | reverse complement strand
TTATTTTACATTCCAGAAAGATTGAAAAGGCTTTTATTTTATTTCATGTCAGCTTGTGTTTTCTTTTGATCACTGTTCAGTCTTACATTGTTTTCCTGCTCTGATCTTTTTATATTTTACCTCAAAAGATTGGAAACTTTAATATGCAGACGGTGTTTATTTTTATTAAAAAATTATTAAATCCAACCTTTAAACTTTGAAAGAAAGAGATGAAACCTTAGTAGTACAGTACCCCTAGACTTGAGTATACAATTTTAGCGAATAACACACATACCATATTCAAAATTCAAAATACTTAACACTAAACTGTAACTTATGGAAAACATAAATTTATGAACTATATTCATATTTGACTTTTTAATCAACACGCTTTAATATTTCAACTTTTAAAATAATCACCCACTATAACAAAGTAAATAAATCTCCAGTTTATTAAAACCACCCTCTGGCTTACCTGTGTAACAAAATAAAAGTATATATAGTATTATTATACATACCCGTATTTATATTTATATTTATTTATTGTTTTCAAAAATATGTAATAAGTTTGTACTCTCTCATAAAAAATATAAATACATGCAAAAAATAGTTTTTTTCATTAAAAGAAAAAATCCATTTTACTGGTTCTTTTTATGCAATAAGTATTTTGTGAATATGTTATTATTAATTCCAAATTTGTATTATTAATAAAATGTTAAGAGGCATATATTATATATGATTCAATAATTGACATTATTTGTTTTGTATTTTTAAAGCTAAAATATATTATAACTTATTGAAGATTAGGTTAGGTTTTATACTATAAAGATTTTCATCGTATTAACGATCAAAAATAATTATTGAATTTGGGTATTTTAGAAAAACTCATACTTGAACAATTTAGGTTAGGTACAAAGTCTTACCACATAATGGGCTTTTTTCGATGGTACGGTAAGCATTTATTATCTTGAAAAATATTAACATTTTTAAAATAATATTATTTTTAGGCAATTTAATATCTACTTATTTTTGGTATCAATAATTGATCCTTATTATCAAGCTTATTATTCAACACTGTATCAGGTAATCTAAAAAAATAATGTTTGAAAAATAAACATTTTGAAACAGAATGTGTAAAAAGTTTGATATTAAATATGTAGTTAATATAAGTTATAAGTTTTAAAAGTTTTGATGAGTAAAAGGAGTGGGCCGTATGGTTTCTCGCAAAATGTTGGTCCACTACACTCCATTGACCACTCTTAATACTTGTATTACTGTAAGCTAATATTTTGAGTTATGGTTTGTATTTATTAAAATTATTAATAAAAATAATAATAGGTAGGGAAGGTTTATTTGTATTATACACCTTGATTATGTAGGTGCTATTTATGAAATATGAATAAGTAAATTGAGTCTATAAGGAGTTGAATTTCTTTTCCTTTTCTTGTTAAAATTGTACTGTTTAGAAATTATTAAAAAAAAATATTTTTCTCAGAATATTTTATTTTTATTTTGTAGAAAAATTAATTCATACTTAACTAAACTTGTTTTAATTATACGAACTATGATCTATAATTAGAATAAAATATGTATTATAGTATGTATTTATTTTCATATTTATTATACAACAGACTGTTATAAGTAACGTATAAGCAAGGCGTGATGTAATAAAATTATATTAGACATCATGTTTTTGTCACAATGAATTTAATTTAAGTAATGATATTGTCGTGTTCCATTTTTGTGCATATTATTATTCTGTAAACGCTAAGAGCGTCTATGAAAATATTTCTATGAAACACCAACACATAATATATGCGTCATATACAATACAAGAACTTAGTATAAGTATAGCCATTGGCTTCCTAAATAATATAATATAATATGATATGTGTAGTGTCTACCTTGTGCATATATAAATTGCCTACGCTGCGAGTTTGTACTGTTTCTGGACCCCTATCACAGCTTATGTATTATGACGTCACCGACCTAATCTTTCCTACCTGTTGGATATAAAATGTAATATTTGAACTTAATATTATATTATGGATTGAAATTGTAACGTCAGAAATAAAATAATCATCCTCCATATCAGATCTCACTCTCTTTATGTATCTTTATCTCATTGTTTTATAGACACGCTGTAACCCATATATCATAAATGGTTAATTACACGTTTTTCGCTTATAGTTCATAATATATGTATATATATATTTATTTAAAAAAAACCAATTATAAAACTATACTGAGTGGGCCACCGTGTTTTCCCGGTTTTCTGTATCATCCATATCGTGGAAAAACGTCAAAACACGGTGGCCCACCCTTGGTATCACACCAATACTCGGCACTCCCAGGGGAATAAATTGTATATCGTACGTCATAAGAGAAGTGACTGATTGATATCATATTTTAACTTATCGAAAACGCGTTGTGAACCTTTGCAAATGGTACATAATATAAATATAAAATATCGAAATACAATTATTATACTAATTGATCATTTTTCAACTTACAGAAGCACTTTTTACGAATTTATAATTGTACAAATATTTGTTATTCCCAATTTTAATTTTCCATATAATAATTTAAAATGTTTTCATAATATCTTTTAACCTTGTTTTATATTTAAAAATTGTACTATATCAAATGAATGTATGCATAGTTAAATATCATTATATTATGTTCAAGAAGTTTACATTGTAAGTATATTGGTGTAAAACATCCGAACAGTGTAATAATAATTCATAAAAAATAAATATCTAAAACCATTATCAGTTAAGATGTTAAATGGACGTAGAAATATGCATTATTTTTAATTTATTTTTGTTATAATTTTTCAATTAAGTAAATGATTGAACTGTAGATCTTAACATTAAAAGATTATATTTGGAAAGTTTACTACATCACCTCTATTGTTATCCTATTTGACAACTATACGCTTTGACTCAATAAAATTATATTTAAGTTATCACTATGGCGTAAGTATGATTAAGTTTCTAAATTAATATAATTATTACATAGGTATTCAATATTCATTTTAAAAACTAAAAATTGTTGTAATGCAATAACTGTTACGCATTTTGAATTTAAAAAACTTTATTTTTCTTCATATTCTAATGTGTTCTTGCTAAAATATTTATACATTTATCTTTCGTACAGCTCGATAAATAAATATTTGAATGTATGTGTTACTAAATGTGATATTTACTAAGAATTTCATCTATTTTTGAGTGGTGTAGTGAAAAGCAATATTATAACGATTATTCACTTTAGTATCGACATTCATTAGATTATTAGTATAACTACAAAGTTATTAAAGTTCAATAAGACTTAACACAATATTTTTGTGTGTTTTTTTTCTAGGTAATATTTCCTTCTACTGATAGGCAGTAAATATACACATTTTATACTTCTAGCGTTTTTAAGTTTGAATAAAATATGTCCTTAAAATATAATCTCCCAAAGCCCAAAAGGAACGACATCAAAGCTTCCAAGCATAAAAACGATGAAGGTACCTAGCTACCTCGTTGGATCGTTCAAAAACTAATCCACAACAAAGAATATCCTAGATATACTTATAGAGACGTATGTCAGGTCAACACAATATTATTATGTTTTCGTTTTGACCATTTATAAATGCACGGTATATTTTTATTGCTCATAATATTATCTGCTTATACGGTGTGTTTTACATCCTCGTTTTTATTATGATTAAATTATTTTATATTTTATATTATATAATCAATAAAGTTATAATATAGGTAGCCCCATAACATTATTTATATGTCTCCGATACCTATTTAAAGTTTTTAAATCATCTTGAATAAACGTATTTGTTTTATTGTGTATGATTCATATTTCAAATCGTTAAGTAAAAACAAATGTCCAATGTTCTATACCCTAAGCTCACGTGAATAGTGACAATAAATGAAATATGTTTAAAACCCGTTTTGTAAATTATTGTACCATACTTAAAATTGGAACTATTAACTTCAGTATACATGATTTATCTAGTTAATTTCAACTAAATATTAACATAAAATATTCTATAGTTATGTTAATTTACATAAAAAATTATGCAGTTATTCTAAGATTTAGAAAATTTAATTTTTATAAGATTATATTTACGAATGTATTATACTATAGATGGATTATTATTACTATTGACAATTTTATTATTATTATTGTTATTAATTATTTTATTAATATTTGCTATTATTATGATTATTATTTTAATATAAAGTATATTATTATTACTTTATCAAATTTGAAGTATAACAACATACAACACCAATACGTATAAGCGTATATACTCCCATGGGGATATTATATAGAAACTTGAGTATAATCATAATAACACTGTAATATTCATTGCATGCCACGACTTCGCGTTTTGAACATTATCACCGTAATATTAAAGATACGAATAATATTTAGATTGATAGATCTGTTTGGTGTGCAAAATAATTATTATTTTGAACTCGTCCTGCTGGTAAAAATTGTTAGATTTGGACTGGTGTACTGTAAATACGTATAGGTGTGAAATACAAGCTCTTATAGTACGTCTTACTATCTTATCTACATAGTGTATAAATCGATTTTGAATTTTTGATTTCATTTCCGAGACTTTTAGATTTAGATCGTTGTTTAGGATACTATGGGCACGTGTCAACTGTTGTGCACCATCTATCTCGTTTCTCGATTTATTTTGTATTCTATCGTAGTGTGTGCACTAGACTAGAAAATAGACTGTATTCGAGGTATTTCCACCCGGTATATACTCACTGTATAGCCTACACACGTAACTTATTGTCTTTGTGATAATGACAATAAAAAAAAAAAATATTTTAACCACAATATTAAAAAACATAATAACAACATCTTTCTAAAATTCAATAATTGTTTGGCGTATAGACCGTAGTATAATTATATAAAAATTAGAACATAATACAACATTATGATAGCATATCATCCGATTATCGGCATTTAGTGACAATTATAATTATATTAATCATCGTTAATAATATTATTATACTATATATTAAATATATAATCGAAAATCATTTTACCTACAATTCCGTTCTATACATCAGAGCGTAGAACAACTCAGGCGTGTAAGTAAAAATCGTTTTTCAAATAATTTATAATCACGTATATTATGAGAAAAAAACTATTAAAAAACAACTCAGTTCGTTTTAATTTTTGAGCTACAGTTGCAGAAAGCATTTCAAACAATACTGCTGTGGCCTTAAAACGAATAGACTTTGCTGTCGTCGCCGTTATTAGTTCTTAATACTTAAAAGGTAAAAACATATTATTAAAAAATATAACATTGTCTTTGAGCAATTTATACAACGGTATAGTAAAGTGATCGCTAGGACCAAATTAATATTATGATACAATAAGTCGATCTGTCAAACACAACGTGACCGCAACCGTCAACAGCAATAATGTCAAGTCCGACAGAGATGTTGAAACGCGCTGGCTATCACTGTTAGTTGTCTGCGACTTGTTCAACTCTCCCACGTTGAGCAGTTCTATCCGACGACTGACTTCCGGCCATATCGGTGACCTCACGAGGAACTCTTCTTCTATAATCTTTAAATCTGTTATTCCTGATTTTATAAACACACGTACGCATAATTTAATAACCATAATAATAATATATATAATAAATGTTTTTCTGTTTATAATATTTGCGTCACACTCACCAAAACTCTGGAATTTCACCACTTTTTTGAACGAGAAACCGTCCCCACCATTTGCCAGATAATCACTGACAATTATCGTGTAATTAGCGTTTAAATCCAATTTCTCGTACACAGGAACGGCACAATTTCCACATCTAGCGTGAATGGATTGCACGCGTTCACCACTGAGCCGTCCAAAATCTATTACGACATTTAATCCTGTTGGACGATATAAGAATATATGTGTTAGCGTTATCAGATTACTGAGTAATATCAAGTATTTTAATGTAAATCACAATTTTTTATTTGACCACAAACACTGTCATTGCCTAACTTTATCCTAATATACAATGATATTACTGTCGCATTGACCATCAAATATAATACAATCTATATAAGTATAATTTTCATATTATTTACACCGATTTAGTTCGTTTACCTGAAACTTGTAGAAATTCACCGTTGGACACTGTTGTGCTATACCGTCGAACGGAGTGCTCAAAAGCTGCCCAAATGTCTGAACCCTTTATCGTCATTTTACCTACATCATTTTTAAAGGGCATCGTCGACAGCAAATCTCCAAAAGTTATGTTCCCTTTAAAACATATGATCATTGAAAACCTGGTACATGCTAAGTTCCATACTCAAGCACCTACTCATGTACTTCAATGTTTTTCCTATGTATAACATACCTTTTCTATTTATATTATTGATGTTTGTTCGTATCCCTCCAGCTTGTATCAACGCTATGGGTGCATCAGTCCAGTATTTGGTCAAATCAAATGATTTAATATTATTCCGAATATTCTGTAAACGACAATTTTCTTTATTATTTTTATCTTTTATTTTATTTTTTTATTTTTTTAGTACACACGTAATCAACGAAAGAGTCAGTTATGAAATTTCCCAAGTTACATTCTCTGAATCTACAATATTCATTATCGCCTTCCAAGAATACGCTTGTAGAACCAATCACTTGTTTAGTCTTGTTCTCAATAACTTCTCTCAAGATTCTTACTTCATCCAATACTTTGGGATCTATAACAATATTGTACAGTACAAATGATTTCCTCAATGACATTCTATAATATGTAACAACCATAATTTAAAATGTTTTATAAAATATTTCATTATTTAGTCCTCGGAAATTAAAATACTGGAATAAAACTTGATTTAAATATAAACAAAGTTTGTTTGGTCATTATTTTTTTTTTTATTATTATTATTAAAATGGGCACTACAGTAGTAGCACAAATTGAACCATTTTTAGTTTTGTTTAAAATGAGTACTCAAATATAAACCGTGGAAACGTGATGTATTGCCAAAGTTCTAACATATAAATTCCATCACTTTATATTTTTTTTATACAATATACATATATGATTCTATTGGTCCAGAATAAAATGTCTCCATAAGCTCCACACAATGTAGACAAAAACTTGATACTCGTAAATATTGCTTTTGATAAACATATTTTTATTTTTATGTTTTTTCCAACATTATTCATCAAGTACCATAGTGTTGCATTCAAAGCTATTTGAAAGATTTGGCAATAACTTTGTAGTGCCAACTTCACTTTTACCTCAACAAGCCATAAAAATGTTAAGTGTATTTTTTTAACATCATAAAATATGCGTGTTTATACCTTGCTTGATACTGGAATCCAATAAAATTGGGTTTCCATAACATTTGATAACTTCACCAGCTTCATCAAACTCTATCCATAATTCACCCAAATATTTGGTGATGTGATCTGCCTGGACGACGGGAACCTTCCTATGGGTGTTTGGCTGTTCCACCATAAAAGGATACGGGCCGACAGGCTTATCGATACCCGGTGGATTTCCTTCAAAAGATAAAAACTACTTTTATTATTATAATAGCATTATTATCACCTACTTTATAACTGTATAAGCTGCCCATATAATATTATATCCAATAATAGTATCATGTGCGTTCTATAATAATGTCAGTTTGATAATTTATGATGTGAATAATATGCTGTACTGTTCTGACTCCCGGACCCGAGTAACACAATATTTTTATATAATTACACATACCTGATATACAATATTTAAATTAATTGGAAAGTCAGTATCTAATGAGTTATTCCATTAGCTAAATAATTAGTTAGTGAGGATATTTTAATGTCGTATTTCGAATGAAATTTAACGTATTTAATTTTTACCATGATTTACCAAAAAAAAGTTCAGAGAACATATTATACGATTTATTTCAAAAAATAAAAAAAATAAATGTTATATTAGTAATAATAAAAAAAAAGTTTCAAATATTTTGAGTTTTAAATAAATGAGAAAATATTAATAGTTTATACACCAGATTCTAAAACAAATACCTAATACAGTTTCCATTTTTTTTTGTAGACGAGACTTAAGTTTCGGGTTGTAGTAAAAAAACTACAATGAAATATTGACCCTACATTTAAAATTGTGGCTGCCGACTTTCCAATTGATAACTGTTCTGCAATTATTATGCATAAATCACGATGATTAATCTTATATTCACCTGTGTACAAAAATGTATTTGAATGTCCACCAACTACCAAATCGATGTCTTCGATGTCTCTGGCTATTTGTATATCCATTTCAAAACCAGAATGCCCCAGCGCTATAAGAATGTCCACCCCGTCATTTTTCAGTCGTTTCGCCTCCTCCCGAATTGACGGGATTTCTGGCAATATTCTTACATTACCCACTTGTGCTATAACCTTCAAATAAATGAAAAAATATTTTAACTGAGCTCTGGTTGATTGAAAATTTTTGTGTTTGTTAATTGTTCGATGTCTGGCTGTTTTCGGATTGGCAGAGTGGATTGGTACGGGGTTACCCCGCAGAATGTTTGTTCACTACTCCGCTTATCTAAACTTTAAATACTTATAAGTTATAACTCATAAACTACTCGTTCTAAATTCAATTTTTATTAATCAAAATACTTAGAAAAATATTCTAATTTAGGATATGAAATTAAAACTTAAAAAATTATAAGGATAAAAAATATTTAAAAATATAATTTTTTAAGAAAAACATTGGTTTTTAACAACTTGAAACTATGTAAAAAAATTATTTTGAAAAAGTCAATACTTTTTTAAAATAATGAGTGTTGTTTGATAAAAGAATCACCCTGATATTAGTCGTACACACTGTAAACTTTAAGGTGTAGAGTACACATTCTACTGTGTTCGATTTCGAACACATCGAACGTAACAATGTTATATATACTGTCAAAAAGATTTTTTCAACTTTTTAGATGTATACTTAATATTTATATTATTAATTTGGTCTGCTTGTTTTTTTCGGAGCTACGAGTAAAAAAAAAAAAAAACAGGCATTTTTAAATTATATTACTTATTATGGTTATCATGCAATAGGCTACGATCGCATATCAGCGTATTTGTTTTATTTATTTTCCTATAATACGTATTATTCAAGAATTTCAGCATTTTGAGTATACTCTTTATACTACATCGATGAATATACTGTTATAGTAATATAATAATTAGATAACACGCCAACCATATTATAAACTAAACATTTCACATGGTATACTTGTCAATGACATATGCCAAAAACACAGTACCATAATATCATAATAGATCTATTAAAAGGTCTATGCTCTAGGCATAATGTATAATATAACTATTGGGTTGAGTGTAAACTGCAGTTTCACAATATAATCTAATTAATAATATTTTGTAGTGTGCCTGTAAGTGATAGATATCACATAATAATTAATTGCGTAAGGGATAATTTCGTTTTATTAAATTAGAAATTGTTTATGTAAATAGTAAATACCTATAATCTAAAAACATCATTCTTATATTTGAAATTATACTTGTAGGTACCCATATTTATTATAATTATGATGTTATCGTCACCTAAACGTCACCATAAAATTAGAGTACACTCTTCATAGGACGGTTACAATAAATTATATTATTTACTAACAATATTATATACTGCCAGAGAGATTTTTTCATCTTCATTTTTATTCAACTTGCCGTATTACTAATAGTAAAATAAATTACTGCAAAATCAATGTACAAATGTACCTATATCGCAATGTAATATACTTATTAGTAAGTATACGATTAGACTGGCATAGAGTCATTGCTTGGAATCGTTTACTGTATTCAATGATTTTTATCATTAAATTAAAAATTTAACACATTCATTACAGTGACTTATTCAATAATTATAAAAAACACGCGACACCTGTTGCACATTAGAGTGGTTGCCTATGTTTATCCTTTTTTAGGATTAGAACCACTGCGCATATTACTTTCTCACTGATATCTAACCAAACTTATTTACCTTGCATGCCCATTATGTAAATGATTTACAATAATAATTTATAGTATTTTGTTGCGTAGTTTTGTTCGTACACACCGTAAAACCGGTCTATCTTATCAACGTCCTCACGAGGTCGTGCCTACCAGCAGTACCAGCCAACCAGTCTGGTTGACGATATCGATATAGGTATATATACCGTCGCTGGCTCGAAGAAACTGCTTTTAGCTGACACCGCCGTAGACGGTAGACATACTATCGTATAGTTCATCGATTATTATTACCGTGGTCATAAATATAAATGTGTTACTTATTTGATACAACTAAATAATTTTTGTTTGGTAAACGCATTATTTCTATAGTGCTTAAACCGTCCAACGCCTACATTTTTATACTGTGAATTATTGTTAGTTGTTATTGCAGTTCTACTGCTGTTCAGTTTCCATCCGGGTAAAAACTAATATTGTATTCGTGGACTGCACAGTTTTAATATCGTCAACGCAGCCGAATTGTAACACCATTTTCAGTATTTTAATGATGTTTTAAAAAAGTTGATGTAATAATAATAATAATAATAATAATAATAATAATAATAATAATAATAGTTTCAAGACAACAAGAATTATTTTAAATAAAATTATTTTACGTTACCCTTTACCGGCGACAGTTGAAATATTCTATTTTAGCGTACCGTTTTCGTTTTCTATAGTTTTATGGAGTTATTAATTGATTTCACACAGTTTATTTTACAAAAGTTACACAGTTGTAGTTTTATACGATTATAAGTATAATGTAAAACTACATAATTAATAGACACATCACCTTAACCTAACTAGAGCCAATAAGTATCAAACTGCTTTGAACATAGAAGATTTATTTTCTCGTCTATCTGGTGTATGGTATGGACATTGGACATGAATATAGCAATGACTTAAAATGATTGATTTTATCATTTTTTTTTAACACCACATAATTTTACTAAAAAATAGTGGTTGATGGTTAGGTTGACGGTAATAGAATCGGCCTAAAATTTTATAGCGTGGAAAAATAAATATTTACGAAATTATACGTAATGAATGGTACAGAAATTTATTCACCTTATATAAAATATTATGTGTAATACTCACCATGGTTTCCGGCGTCAAATATCCGATAATTCCAATTTTGCGACCATTCACTGTCAGAACTTTAGATTTCATCAAGTTTGGCTCACGAGCCAATGCAGGTTCGTAGGTTAAGTCGAGATTACTAGCTACTACTGGTATGGTTATGCTTCTTATAAATGATTCAACGTCTTTAACACCGTCGTCAAATTCATGATTTCCCAAAGACTGTAATATTCGTTCAAAATATTGTACTATATATTATGATAACAATAATTAAATAATAATGATAGTAATGTAGAATGACAATAAATTTATATTTTTGACATTGTTTTCACTTTATCTATATTATTATAGACTAGTAGTATATTTAGTAAAAACCATAATGCATAATAAATAATTGCGCATACAGATATATTATTGTACTATGTAACACGTGTTTGACTGAGGTTCAAATTAGGCTTATGAAAATTTTTTTTTTTTTCATTTTAATTACTATACACTACAAATTGAATTGTGTTTCGGGAGTTCGCTACTATCTGGGATAGATAGGTACTATATACACTTTTTAACACTCGTATACTGAGTAATACATTATACAGCAAACACTTATCAATTTATCATTTTACAAAATTGAAAAGAACTAATTTTATTTTGTGCTTGAAAAATGTAAAGTTTGTGACACATAGGAATACGCCGCAACATTTTAGTTCACTATCCCGCTTATCTAAAATGCATATTATATTGATTAAAATAAAAATAGTAAAAAAAAATTAAATTTTTCCAAAAATGTGTTTTTTTAATTATTTCAATTGAGGTATAAAAACAATTTTAAAACGCTAATTCTTCTTTAAGATAATGATTAATGAGTTTCTACTGATAAAATAATCATCCGGCACCCAGAAATACCCCTAATCAGTTTGGCCATGTGCCAACAAAAGGTGTATCTATATATTATACATAGATTATCCAAGAGCATGTAATTTGTAAAATTACACTTTTATAAATACCCGAATTTTACAATTATGTAATTTATGCATACCAATTATTTGGAAAATTACTTGCGTGAAAAATCACTTGACTGCTTTGATTGACTCTGATTTATTCGTTTTAGATCAATTTGGACATACTTAACTACGAAGTTGAAAATCAATTATCAACTTAAATATTATTTTAAAGATTAGACATTAGGATGAATATCTATTGATACCTCATATTTTTATTATATCTTATAGCAACGCATATTATTAGTACTATCAATTCATATACGTAAATAATTTGTAATCTATGTTAAAATACAATCAATTTAAAATAATACATATAATTGTTTATATTATTTGGATTTCTTATTTCATCAAAACGGTTGTAAATTTTTATAATCCACCCTAGGTTGATCTTCAAATTTAGCACTTTCAAAACGTTACACTGTAAGAGTTCTATTAATATCTTATCAAATTAAATGCCATAATATTTTTAACTTTTTAAATACCTGATAACATTCTACGTGAATTATATGTTTGGTAAATCCTGACTAGTCACTGATAAATAAGACAAATCATTATTATTGTTATTATTATGAAAAACGTACAATTATTTATATTTATGTATAATGTATATGTATATATTTTAAAATGTTATTTTATATTGGATGTATTCATATAAACCAAACTTATCAATTTTAATTAAATTCCAATTTTTTATTTTTATATATTAAAATACAAAATAAATATATACGTCATGTTGAATGCGGGAAATAAGGGAGTATAATATACTATAGCTGTATATTAAATACAATTATTTTTATAGGTACTACATCTTAATAAGATTGTTTTTTTCGGTTCGATCGCCAATATATTAAGTTAGATGAAAAAATACTTTTTGCTTATAATGTATAACTATATTATAGAATAATATGATATTTGTTGTTATATAATTATAAGTCAATTGTTTACATTCAATTAATTATTTTTATATGTTTTTATTCATTTTCTTATTTCGTATTTCTTCTTTATTTTATTTTATTACTTGATTTTGATTAAATTCAAACAATAAATTTGTTTATTTATGCTCAGACTTTTTTCGGTAATATTTTATTTATCTGCAAGATAAAAAAAAAAAATGAAACGAAAATTTCAAGTTTTGAACAAATAGTGTTGAATTCCATCGAGTTGTTCGTTATAAATATTTAACTTATTTAACCGTGCACTATATACACCTACATTTACTAAGACTGTATTTTTCTCGACGGAATATTGTATAAAAATAGTGTTTCAGTTGACACTAAATTATATTATTCTTTAATTCCTACGGGATAATCGCTTTATAACCCTGTTAAGGCTGAGTTTGAGACATGATGAATAATGTTTATTTTGTTTGCAATTTTTAATTTGCATTTACTAAACGCTTTAAATAGCGGGATGGTTATACCGTTTCGAGTATAAACTCTAAACCGATTTAAGTAAAATGAAAAAAAAAACAATTTATTCATAAACTGACATATATTTAAATTTAAAACGGCCTTAATCTAAATTACCAAGGTTTTTGAGACAGACAAAGTTATTACTCTCGAATATAAAATGAGTTCCTAGTTATATTATAAATTGTATTTATGCCCAATATACACATAAACATGCTGTACACAATATTACATTTTATACCTATTGTTTCACGAGTAGGATATTTTTCAGAGGTAAAGCAAATATTAATAATATCGTCACCAGTTTTGGATAAGATCCGGTTTTAATTTACCAAACAAAAACGTTTTGTTTTTATTTTCAATTTATTTTTCATCGCGTACCTACCAATATTGTATTATTTAATATGTAACAAACCAAAATAATGAAAAAAAAATATTGTTATTTTTAGATTATAAATATTATATCAAGAAATTACATTGTTATTAAAAAAAAGTTGTATAAGTACCTACTTATATAGTATTGAGTTATATTGAATTATGTTTTTCGTACCATACGATGTATCGTAACAATTATTACATTTTAACATAGTATTGCACATAATTTAAATACATAAATAATATAAATTATTATTATTAAGATCATATAATATGATAATATGATTGAGGATAATAATTAACAATGATTATTATTAAACACGTATTGCGTTAAACCTAGAGCTCAATAAAAAAGTTACAGGTCTAATTCACTTTTACATCTCTTTATTTTATTCTCGAGTAAAAATCGCTTAATGTTTTTACCATAACTTTTATTTAATCAAAGTAATGTAAGTACTATAGCAATTATTTAATTTTATTCCACTCAGTCTGGGATTTTGTACAAGCAGCAGTGTTCAAATTACAATGGATTACTATTTTACATAAAATTAATAAATAATTATTTTTTGTATCATGTGATATAAATATAATACAATATAATATTGATAACTTAAACTAAAAATGTATGTTATTTTATTCAATACAATGATGATGGAATTATTATATTCATAGAAAAATATCTATAGCTACCTAGTGGACTATATTATATAGAAACATTAATTTAAACTCGTCTAGAATTAACATAAATAGCTTTTAATAGTACTAGTGTGTCTATACGTATTTAATGGTTTTCTAGTATTAAATTATCATGAACAATAATTTGCGGAGTATCTTTGAGGTATTATTGGTAAAATATATTGTATAGTGAGACCGCGTGGCTCAGTGATACTGCCCATAACGATATAGCCAATACACGCATTTTATGATGTGCCTACTAATTCTACACGGATACGTAGCATAGTGCACTCGAAAAATATAAATGTGTGTGTGTGTGTGTGTGTGTGTGTGTGTGTGTGTGTGTGTGTGTGTGTGTGTGTGTGTGTGTGTGTGTGTGTGTGTGTGTGTGTGTGTGTGTGTGTGTGTGTGTGTGTGTGTGTGTGAGAGAATAGCGAGAGAAAAAAAACGCTTTGACTTGCGTTTCTATACACTATAACACCCTTTAAGGTCTCGACACATATTATATCCATCCAATCGTTCGTGTATACATACTATACATACACACCACACTGAATTACGATGCACAATGGGTGCTTGTTGGGAGTACTCATGCTCGGAAGTCGTTTGTTATAGTCAATCGCGTGGAAGTGAAAATTGATAATATAGAGTATTGTAATTCCGGCGGTGACATGACAATTGCGACGTGGCCTGGTTATGCAGGGAGACGATTTACGTAAAAACAGACTGTTGTCCGAAAGTCTGTTTTCAGAACTTTTACACGCCTCAGCAGCTGAGCCTGTAGCTTTTACTGAGTCCATATTTTACAACGCTTGTTTAAATATTATATCGATGGAACATTACATAACGATATGGTTATTAAAATTACCCAACAAAATTTTAATGTGAGTTTGAAACCGTTGCTGTATTAAGGCCAAGTAACTAACATTTTTATAGGAATGCTAAAACTTAAAACTGTTGAATATTTACCCACGTTAAAATCACTGATACTTAAATACTGAAATATATAATTACCAGTATTAAAAGCTAACGAGAAAACTCATTTAAACAGTTTGCTTATTGTTTTTACGACACAAAATCTAAAACCAGTAAATTCATGTCAAATCCAACTTAAGCCCTAATGGTATTCAATTCAATTAATAACCGAAAAAGTAAAAACTTCATAAATTAAATAAAATATTCATCGGATTCATTAGCAATAAAAACAAAATATATAACGTACTTGTTTTTACATAATACATTTGGGTAGGTATTGTACTTGAAACCAAAATTGTTGTATTTAGATTACCACTTATAAATAAGAAAATGGACAAATTTTAAGTGATTATAAAGTTTCACCGTTGGTGATTAAAATTATAGACAATATATCAAGTCTACAATACGTGAAAATGAATTATACTATTGGTCATTACCGATTTAACCGTATTTGAACCGATGAACTCGAAACGTTGGATTACACCCATCTCCGAACCCACTACGTCTTCACAGCGGTCGTTTATAACCTATATGATATACGTCCTATAATATGCTCCACGTCATTTTTCCTCATCCTAAGTTTCCCCTGAGGATGTTCTCTCCCCCCCCCCATCACCATGACGCTATGCGGACGACGATCACAGCTGTTACCCCTCTATAGGTTCGACTAATGCGGCTGTCAGTAAGATTAAATGTTTGACTTATTTTTTTTTTCCTTAACCCGATCATCTCTATAATATGGTGTGGGTTGTGTGGAACCAGTCAAAATCCCCGATCCTCGATCCCGCGGGGTCTAAGAGGGTTAAAAATAATATTATTTATAAATAATATATCGAAAACCTTTTCTGCACCAGTAGATGTGCATATTAACGTATTGCCGTGTTTGATGATATTATTTTACTATGATGTTTTAATGTGTAAAAAAGAAAAAGAAAAATAGCACAGAACTAATGGGTTATGCGGGGGGGGGAGGCGGGATTAAGGTCGAAGGTTGTGTTTCGGTGTACTGTGGAGGCGCAGGACTCGCCGTCAGTATCGTCGAGCGCACTCACCATGACATCGATGCCGAGCGTCCGAATCATGCGGTCCACGGCCGGCCACTTGAGGAACGTGTAGAACGCCGTGCCCTGGAACGTGTCGCCGGCGTTGAGGAACAGCGTGCCGTCGACGGTACCGGCGTCGGCGTGTCGGCGCTCCCGGTCGACGGCCGTCTTGAGACGCGGGAAACCGCCGTAACACTGCTGGCCGGACACGCTGCACTCCGCGCCAATCGCGTCGATCTGATCGAAACGCGAGTGCATGTCGTTGGTGTGCAACACGAGCAACCGGTAACGAGCGGCCGCCGTGGACAGAAGTGACAGGAATAGCACCGAGGTCCGGAGCACCCGGGACCACTGCGGGCCACCAGCCATTTCTGTGTCGCTCAAAACTGTTGCGATCCGTATGGCTATATTATTATACCTGTACTATATATTAAGCGTATCGTTACGACGACGATCGCGAGTAACTATTTACGCATAACTTCGTTCGGTTTGTCACGCGCACGTTCGTCTGCGTCCGCATCCGCATCGTATACAACGGACGGACGACATGAGGATTTCGGCTCACCATCCGGACGGACTCCCCCTCCACACCCGCCAGACACGCTTACCGAACGCTCTCTTTCCCATCACACGCGGACTATCACTCCCACCAACATTATCACCAGGGAACTTCCACTATATAACGTTAACTAATATGTAATACCTACGCATGCAAGTCCACGCCGTATAGCCCTCAATAATATCAAATCAAATTTGTGATTTGTGCGTATTATACAGAGTGGATCTGGTTTATCATCGTTGTTGTCGTTTGGTTATGATCTTGTGACGCGTGTCTATACAACTTGCGTGAACATCGAATTATTCAAAAAATTTCAAGTCCTATGAAATGGCGGATCAATTATCGTTGAAATTCGTTTTCTATCTATTCATATATAGATAAATATATCACGTTAGACATTCTGCGTATTATTATATAGGTAGACACAATAACATTATTGTGTCCGCAAATAATATATATATATATATATATATATAATGTTTTATTAGATATTATGCTTATACTTACCTACCTAAAATCTGATAAAATTAAAACAAATAGGTACTTATAGAAACGTGTGTTTATTTCAAAACCACCGCTGAAAAATCTCCCGATTTTTCATTCGATCTCTCCTCAGTTAAACAATTCTAATTATCTAAGTTTTAAGCACCTACAATATTTATAATTGGACCAGAGTTATACAAAACTATTTATCTTATCAACATTTGAACCAGAAAAATAATTCTGTTTTAGAAATCATACACAACCACCAAACATCGGTAATACCTAATACCTGCATCATGTGTAATAAGAATAGCTAATAATAATACTATATTATCTGTATAACACTTAATATATTTAAAAATTTAGGTAAGTACTAATAACTAACCATCTACTGTACTCGCCAAGCGACGTTTTATTTTATATTATAATATTATTATTTGTTTTTCATTCTTATTCGTTCACTTTAAACAATAAAAATGTTATCCATATTTGATATTATTAATATAAAGGTAATTATTATGATCGATTTTGATCTTCAATTTTTTTTTATTCGCCCTAAAGATATTGAGATTAGATTATTATTTTCTGACATTTAATCTACCAATAACTAGGTATATGCTCTACTGTGCACCCCCTATATGTAAATTTATCCTGTCAACGTTCAATCGTTTATACAACGACGTTGACGAAGTTTTTTATCCTCATTTATTTCACATTATGCTAAACGTATTTCCCTCGACTCTTTTCCGATGCAAACGCTCTGTTTATGCGTCTCCTGAGACCATTTGACTAGCTCCGAATTGCACGCCGTTATATCGTAGACCGTTTTACGGGTGTATATAATATTATACGCTTTCCAAATGACTTGTACGTAAAAACAAACGTTTTGATCAGGTCTACACGCTTTGTCAAATCAACGATGTCGACAACATCTGGATAGTTGTATAAACAATAACGAGTTTTCGAAACTCATGATAATGTCACCAGCAATAATACCATTATAGTATTAAATATTTAATATAAATTATAATCAACTTCCACCGCTACTCATTTGCCACCAGAAGCGTTTTGATGAACTTCCAGTATCATGAACCACCGACGTTCTTGTTATAATGTCTCTATCATACGAAAACTATGATGCCGATCAATCAAATTGTATGGTATAGTAAAGTTATAAATTCTATGTTAATTTATTGTGCAATAAAAATATATTACACTCGTTTATTAATCTAATTCTTTTTTTTTTTTTTTATCGAATTCTGAGAAATTATATTATATAATTACGACAACGAACATCTGCGTGCTTTGTTGTACCTAGTGTCTTACTGACCCATTTTTATCATTATACCGGATTAATAATATTGCTGTCTATTCAAAAATTACAATCTAGCATTTGATGACACCGTGCCACCATAATTTGTCAGATAGCTTATCGGTTTTATTTGTATCCCGCAGTTTTTTTTTTTTTTTATTAGATGGAATGGAGTTCAGTCATACAAAATAATATTTAAGAGATAAAATTTCAGATTCACTGATATATTACATACTATTCTAATAATGTAATTTATTATCTAGTTCAATTTTTAAACGTTTATGCTTATTATTGTATTTTTATCACTGATATAATAATTATATCATTGATTATTATAATGATATCATATTATATGATATCATAATATATGGATAACGATTAACGAGCGTAGAAGTCTTTAAATATTATTATTTTATCATAATTTATGTTATTAAATTTAATTAGGTGGGTACCAGGTTATTTCGTAGCACAGTATTTCTGTATAGTAATATTACAATTGGAATTTCACCAATCCAGTATTATTTATCTTTATTTGTTATTTGCTAATAATATTATTGTTGATTATATTCGCTACAATATGAGTCATTAATAATTTATAGTTAATAATATACTATTATTTCGTAATCCTAAGCTGCTCGGCTAATACTTAATAGTGGTACTAAAAAGTAAGGGTATAAAAATTCAAATATTTTAAGCACTTGTACCTATACAGAGGAGAAAAAATAGTGCTCTATATGACCATTTCCAAGGAATTTTTATACTTCCTGGAGGGGGGGGGGTTTAGGTATTTGGGACTCGTTTGTCAATTGTTAAATTATTTAGCCCTGATGGTAGGTAAACAATACATACTACTGTATCATAATTAAAATATTAATTTTAACTACATAAGCATACTCAGTAGTACTACAATTGTAAATATTGCATTATTAAATTGGAAAATATATAACATGTGAAGGCTTTGCACCCATATAATAATTAACTTAGATTTATCTATTATTATACATATTATATTAAAAATTTAAAATCTATTTTAATCTAAAAAAAATTATGTAATGTATTATGTTAAATATATTAAAATAAGTTTCTATTTTTCTGTTTTCCATACCTACATCAAATTTAATACAACAATTTAAAAATATTCCACAATGATTTTTTTTTGTTTGTTTCACTTTTAATAGTTTTTTTTCGAATAGTCGGGAGACCTTTGATGCAACCGCCAACTTCTAACATAATATTTGGCTAGGTTTCATATATAATTAAGAGCTGCACCATTTATATTGATAAATTTAAAATTTGACATATTTTATTCATTAAACTAAATTCTAATTCACATTCTGCTGTAGAAACAGGCAGTGTTTTGATAGGGATATTTAATTTTTGTATTTCTTTGTTAATTGCGATTGTGTGGATTAAATGTCTTATTTCTTGAACTAGAACAGAGGGTGTTAAATAGGTGCTTATTATTATTATTATTATTCAGTTAAAAATCTATGATCCAATCGTTGTATTTCATTTTCATTAGGTATGTCTTATTATCATTATCTCTTTACCATATTTTTTATTTAAATATTGCACATCGTTAGAATATTAATTTTTCATTTTCATTGTTCTCAAGTAAATAGGAATATAGATTATTACTACACTAGTCATGAACTGATTTGGGTTTGAACAAATAAATTTTTGATTTTTAGTCAAAGTGATAAAACACGCAAATACTTAATATTTATATTATTAATTTGGTTTGTTGTTGTTTTTTTTTTTTTTGAGCTATGAGTATAAGAAAAAATCAGACATTTTTAAATTACATTACTTATTATGGTTATCATGCAATAGGCTACGATCGCATACCAGCGTATTTGTTTTATTTATTTCCCTATAATACGTATCATTCAAGAATTTCAGCATTTTGAGTATACTCTCTATAATAAATCGATGAATATACTGTTATAGTAATATAATAATGAGATAACACGCCAACCATATTATAAACTAAGCATTTCATATTGTATACTTGTCAATAACATATGCCAACAACTCAGTACCATAATAGCATAATAGATCTATTAAAAGGTCTATGCTCTAGGCATAATGTATAATATAACTATTGGGTTGAGTATAAACTGCAGTTTCACAATATAATTTAATTAATAATATTTTGTAGTGTGCCTGTAAGTGATAGATATCACATTATAATTAATTGCGTAAGGGATAATTTCGTTTTATTAAATTGGAAATTGTTTATGTACATAGTAAATACCTATAATCTAAAAATATCATTCTTATATTTGAAATTATACTTGTAGGTACGCATATTCATTATAATTTATTATGATGTTATCATCACCTCGACGTCACCATAAGATTAGAGTACTCTCTTCATAGGGCGTTACAATAAATTATATTATTTATTATTTATTCTCAAACAAACACACGTTTATCAAAATCAGTTGTGTTCATTATTGTAATGCAAATTATATAAGTAGTAACTAGTAAGATACTAACTGTATAATAATAAAAGCACATAAATACTAGACTTACTAGAGGGAAATATACAACTGATAAAGTTTGTGAGCCTTAGGACAAATTCGAATATATTATGAATTAATATATTAATTTTAACGTCAAAATAAGAGACTTACGGATACAAAATACTGTTGCATACTAACATAATAATACAATAATAATCATGAAAATTCTGAAAGATTTTAAAAACTGTAGCTTAAATATTTACAGTATCAATAGAATAAAATAATATTTTAGTTGTTAAAATTCAATTGTATACTTATGATAATTCTTAGAATTACAACATAATTTCAGTACTACAAATAAATTTTCAAATTACATTGTAATGTATCCTAAAAAAATATATTTATTTTCTCGTAGGTACTCGAAAATTAACGATCGTACAATAATTTGTGTTACTGATTTTAATTGATTGACGGCCGTAAACATTTTGTATTGATACAACAGAACATATTGAAATAATAATTTAATGGATAATTTTAATATTTAATTTAATTTTGTTATTATATGATTAATATTGCAATAGCAAATTTAACTTTCACATGTGGAACACTCATTTATTAATATTTTGAACATCAAATAATACCATGCATCTTAAAATATTTTATATACGAGTCTAATAATATTATGATTACCTATATTCATGATTATATTATGAGTTTCGGTTGAATTATTATCGTAACTTTTATATGGATTGTACGAGTTTGTGAATTTATTATCATATTAAGTTATAATATGTATTAATTATTTCACCCTGCAGTTGTTGGAGGTATTTTATATACTTTCGTATTTCAATTGTTTTATCGAGCAATATACAACAGATAAACGCCAAGGTACTGTTATTGACCAACTGTACGATCGTGATTTAATATATTTGTTGATATTACTCGTAGGTTTTTTATGTTGTCTGCCACAAATAAAAAACTGTACTCAATGAAAATAAAATAAATTTCTCGCCATCGTTTAACTTTGGAGAACAGTATAGTAGGTACTATACTGAATATAATACGAGCGTACAATAGGCACAACGAAGGCGTTCATAAAATTTTGTCATATAAAAAAAAAAAAACCTTAACAGCAAACAGTTTTCGAGTGTTGGTATATGTAGGTACCTACTCGTATTTTTTTAAGGAAATGTGCGTAAGTGCGCTTTCGCGTTTTTCATATTTTTTTTTTATATATATTTTTTTTATATTATTATTACACATTTCAAAGTCTAAAAAAGGGTATACGTCTAACCGTACCTACCGTAAATTTCATCCATTTTATTTTATTGTCAAACGCCATATAATTCAACGGTAACCGTTATTGTGCAGCGTATAACCGGACTTCCTAACATCTCGTTGTCGTTCAGTTTATACGCTTGGTTGCATTTTATTTCAAGTTTTCTCGGAGTATTTGATGTGAAACACTCAAACTATATGGCGTCGGTGACTTACGCCCTTTTACCCGTTTAAGAGGTAGCGGACAAAACGGATATCGACCTCTTCTCGGCCGCTGTCATAATAGTAAGCGTTCCGTGGATGGCTCTTTTTTTTATGGAAATAAACGGTCGAAATAACTGATAGTGTATAATATGAACGTGTATAAAATCACCGTTCTAACGTATTTAATGTATAAGATTGTGTATCTTTAATCTTAATGTGTTATAATAATTTACGTATATAATATATAAAGTGTATTCTCGTAGGTATAATATGAGGGCAACATGGTCATTTTTATATCATACATTAAAATTTGTGTAGTTTTTTAATACGTTAACTTTTGTTTTTTTTTTTTGTTTTTTTTTTTTTTTTTTAAACATAAAATCTGTAAATGTGTTCAATAAGAGTTTGTGGTTATATATATATATATTCAATTGACAGAAAAAAAAAATCACTTGAATAGAAGTCTCCCTTGAAAGAACTAAGGCTACTTCGTGGAAATAAAAGTTAATAACAATAAAAGGTATCTAAACATAACTTCGTTGTGCCTATTTTTTTTTTAACTAAATGTATGTTACGGCTCTTACAGGTTTGTATGAGCGTTGTGTATAATATAAGTCGCGTTTAATTTGTAAAACGTATCTTGTGCTCATAAATATCAGTTTTAATGACGAACTGAATTATATAATTATAATTAATACTTGTGGGCTGTAGTGTTGAGTAGAAATGTTAATACCTACTAAGTTTTTTATTGTGAACTTCAATTATAAATGCATTAAATACTGAAAATAAATGGTAGCAATTAGTTGCTAAATTTGTTGTGCGCTTGTACTTTGCAATGTCAACATTTTTGCGTGTATTTTTTCAACGCTATTATTATAGCATAATGAATATGTAGGTGTAGTATAATATTATTCGATCGACTTAATTTTATTATTACTATAATATTATTTTTACTGAGTTTATTGAATCGTAAAAGTATCAGTCTTGATAAAATACATCCAAAACCACATAGCCTAACAAAGAGAAACTTTATGACGTATAGAATATATTATATATATATATATAATACCATTTCACTCAGTTATGCGTTTGAACTTCCAAGTCTAAAAGGGACCAGATTAATTGATACTATTTAGATTTGTGCTTCGTCATTCATACAACCCCATAAATTGCTTGTATTTTACACAATGTCAACCCAATTAGTTCAAGCTTATTTGAAGTTTTCAATATTTTGATTTTAATTTTAATTTAAAATATATATATATATATATATATATATATATATATATATATATATATATATATATATATTATAATATAGTAGCCATTTTATGCTTAAAATATTTTAAACTAAACTAAAATATAAAAATGTATAAGACATTGTATTCATATGCTTGGAATGTTCATGTTAAATGGTATAAATTATGAAATTTGAAATTATATAATCATTCTAACAACTGTTGTAGTTAAAATAAATTCAATACTAGTCACTATATTTGCTATTCAGTGTAAACAAGACATAAAATTAAATTCTGAAACCAGTGACAATAATAAATATTATTATTGCTGTAATTTTGCTATTGTGAAAAATAAATAGGATTGTTTGTTATGTAATGTCCTAAATCTAAAATGTAAAAACATCTGTTGAATTCGATAGGGACAGCTAAGAATTAAAAGTCCGTGATTTCAAGAAAACATTTATGAACCAACATCGTCCCACACCCTAGCGTTAAAAGGACGCTACACCCGCATATGTTGTCTCCGTCTTACAAGTGCGTAACATTGCAAAAACTGTTTCGCGCGGGAAAGAACCAAGAAAGATACAGTTATAACTAAGAAACGAAATTTTAACCACATAAAAAAGATAATTTTGTCTGTGCAATATCGTTTTTATTTTTTCGATATCACTTACACCCCAAAAAAATCTTACCGTTTTATAATATATTAATTTTGTGTTTTTTAAGCAGGAATAACTTTTTTTGTAGTTCTGATATCGAAAAAATAAAAACGATATCGGCATAAATAAAATTATCTTTTTTATGTGGTTAAAATTTCGCTTCTTTGTTATAACTGTATCTTTCTTGGTTCTTTCCCGCGCGAAACAGTTTTTGGAATGTTACGCACTTGTAAGACGGAGACAATACATGTGGGTGTAGCGTCCTCTTAACCATAGTAAACACCACTCTCAGTAATTTAAACTTCTAACTTCAATTTCTTACCTACAGTGCACAAGAGATTAGTAAAGTTATGAAAGTGATTTTATTTTTTGCGACGCTATCTACTCTGTGTAACATGATTTTCTTTTAACTCAAAGCTGTTATATGCTTTTTTTATATAATTCCATTATGCGATGGTATGTATGTCTAATTTTTACTCGGACTTTAACTATATTTTTTTCTTAAATACTTACTCCTACGTTCATTTTAGTGAGTTAAAAAAATTAAAAATATTAAAAGGCGGTATATAACTTAAAAAGAAATGTCTGAATGAATATTATAATTTAATTAACTTCATTAGGAGTTTGGGACTAATTGTATTACAATTATATTAACAATGTATATTTACAATCGCATAAATTAGTCTTCATTGGAATATATATTATATATATACATACACAATATATATTGCATTTATTTTATGGATGGAAATATTCTGAGAATATAAGTTTTCAAATTAATATGATTATAATTTATTAAATCTTTTTATCCAATACAATTAGTATTATCATTGTATCGATATTTACATTAAGAATGTTTAAATATATTTTACACACACTCGAAAGTGTAATATATTAAGTATATATGTATTATTTATAATAGCTTATGTGCATAAATTATAATTTAATCCTTAACTGGTAGATTGTATGACGTAATTTTACGAATTTATTCGTCTTTTTTCCCGCATAATATGTTAACTATTTTTCATGCTCCAGTATCTATTGTCAACTACAAAATAAAACTATTTTAATAGAGAAAGAATTATTAATATTATGTTTTTAGTTTGGATATCACCTTGCCG
The DNA here is from genome assembly GCF_037042655.1 of Diuraphis noxia. Taxonomy (NCBI): domain Eukaryota; kingdom Metazoa; phylum Arthropoda; class Insecta; order Hemiptera; family Aphididae; genus Diuraphis; species Diuraphis noxia. Next base: position 14,974,115 of record NW_028301712.1, on the reverse strand, counting down.
TTACCAATATCCTAAAAATAAAATTCTGACCTCCGACTACGAATATAAAATTCTCAAGTCATGCAATCATAAAAGTTTATACTCGACGATTACGTGCATTCAAATAATAATCGTATTTTTTAAAAAATTTAACCGGAAGTCAAATCTAACGAATGCTATAATATACATATTATCTTCATAATATATAATTTCTAGTATTGGTGTTAAACCTATAATATTTCAAAGTATTCGAACCGTTGTAATTATTACTATAATGTTTATCAGTGAACCTAATGGCATTTGGAATTATGTTGTAATTGCTATTGAAATATCGTTATTATTTGATAATTAAATTAATTTATTCTTTAGTATTACAAACCAAAACGCATAAAAAAAATTACATGGTCATTAATGATTGCCAATGTAATATATTGGGTTTTACAAAATGTAATTTAATTTTGAACTGTCAAAGTAATGCTTTGGAAATAATCACAAAAAATTATTTTTAATATTAATTTAATGGAATAGTACTTTTAATTAAAAAATTCTAAAGCAAAATGTAGGTTTGTACCTACATGTACCTACTTTTATATACACGATTATTTAATACTGATTACTTTTAAACAATTTTCAATTGTAAGTGTTTAATAAATCAAGAAACATATTTATTTTCATTTTACCATTTTCAATGTATTTACTTTAAGAAAACAATAATTAAAAAAGTATTATATTTAAATGATTGAAGTTAAAAAATATAACCATGTATTCATTAAAATTGAAATAAATTATAAATAGTAGATTAGTTCAAATCCAGCAATCCAAGATAAGTAGCAAAATGTATACGAAATTGAATTAAAAATAAAATATTAATAATAAAAACTATAAAAATTTTTAATTGAAAAATTCTGCCATGTATAATGTATACCCTCAGAAATTAAAATATTATATTTATTATTTGCTATATCATTTTTATCATAATTAAATATACGTAATATGTTTATTTTAATATAACTAAAATTATTCGTGTAATTTATATTTCATAATATCTTTTATGATCAATACAAATTACTGATGCAGATTATTATTGGTTATTTCCGCTTCAAATTATGGAGTTCTATCAATGGATACAATTTCCAACTCATAAAACATCATTTCACATTTGTAAATATTTGAAAAAAAAATATTTGCAAAATACTTAGGTCCTAAAGGCACAGAATAACAAATATTAAAAATAATTTTAATAATATAAACTTCATAATCATACAAAGTTACATTGAAAGAATATTTATACAATTTCAAATTAATTCTATCAACTTTTTAATATTACCTAATGAATAACGATCGATATAGAACTGGAAATAGTTAGCAGGGAAAAAATCTCTAATTTCCGGTATCTACCTAAATAATTATTGTAAATTAATAACGATGTTTAATTAGTATTTAATATTCCAGTTTGTAATTATATCCTTGTGAAATAATTAGAGCTATATATGAACGTCATTAAAACTGAATTGCGTCGTTATGAAATCAGTTTTGTAGACAATCAGTTGCTTTGAATTTTATATGCATACTTATAAATTATTATAAATTTTAAATAGAACAGGGAAAAATATTGTTATCAAAATAAATCATACATATATATATATATATATATATACTTTAAATGTATCAGACGCAGAGAGTCATGAAAATACAAAATACCTTTTACGTCATTTATCACAAATGTATAAATACATAAAAATAGTAAAAGTAATAAATCAAATCAAAGAAATCTAAAAGTATGTTTTATGTATGTTACGTCTTAACACTCATATTTTGAATACTTATAACATATTATAATGATAATATGCATCTTTCAGTTGGTCAATCGATAAAAAAGTTTTTAAGTACGATTTATAGTCGTAGGATGAAATTTAAAGAAATAAACCTCCCATTTAACAACCGGGAATGACGTTTTATTTATACTCACAGACACTTGATTTTATTATATTTTGTTTGTATGATTAAATTAATTAACAACATTGGATAATTAAGTATAACTGTTGTACCTACATTTACCTACATGCAGGTATATAATGTATATGCAGTGGACATTTATCCGAAAACAAAATACACCTTTTCCTGTCGACTTTAATTTATTTATCTTCGTTTGAATGCACACGGTGTTTGATAATAGCATTATAAATCAACTAAAACAAACATTTTATCACCAAACATATTTAAAGGCTGTGCTCAAAACGTAGTTCTGGCGTCCTTTAAAGTCTTAAAAATTATCTTATATTTAATTTATCCGAATGATTAATACAACATATACATTATATACCTTTTGTGGTTGTTCGGATTAAGTAAATATATGTTATATGTTAGGTTAAATATTTTTCTTGCAGAAAGCTACCTAGCAATGGTAGTCAATAGAGGGCGTCATTGCGAAAAAAGCTGGTGCGATATCGAAATGTTTCAATAATTTTGTATTTGACTTGAGCCGCTTTATTCTATCGTAATTATTGCGAAATCCTATACAGTCATTGTAATTTTAAAATATCAAAGGCTATTTAAATCAAATTTCATTAATTATAAAAAACCTATTGGAAAATTTGTGCTATCGATAAATGTTTTTTATTGTTCCTAAAAATTCCTGAAAATATAGTTATCTTCAAATACCTCATTCGAAGATAACTGCAATAAGTTAAATTATAGATGATTTAAAAAAATATGTTACAAACAATTTAAAAATTCGTGATCGTTAAAATTAGGGTTTTGGACTTGCTAAAACAATAAATATTTAAGCAACCAGGCACCATCAATATTATAATATATTTTTCACAATGAATTATGATATGAGCAAATCTCGACCAATGATATTGATTTTAATGGAACATAATGACGTACTTGTAAAACCTCATAGGGAATCTGCCAAGAAAACCTTAGGTAGAGGTATCACGATATTGTTATTAGCAATAATAGTCATAAGTAAGGTAGGTGGCGTTTATTAATTTTGTGTGCAATGCTGCAATAGAGTTCCAACCTGCTCCAGAGCCAATTCGAACCCGGAAGCCGGAATAAGGCGATGTTGGAATTAATATTACTCACTGACGTGTGTGCATGCGGCGGCGCTGCGTAGAGTATTGTTTCGCATACTAATATACTAGCTCCTACTCACATATTATTATTTTGTATGATTATTTGAGTGTAATATTGTACAGACTAATAACAATACAGCAACGTTAGCAAAAACCACTGGAGTAGGTGTAATAGTTAAGGTGTATAGTTTTTAATTACAAACGTGGAGAGAACATTTTCGTTACACGGCACGCGCGCCGATTTATCTGGAGAGGTTCGTATGACGCACACAATACAATCGTATTGTTATTACTGTTATTATTTAACAAGCGTATGCGCGTTAATAGTAAACAGTAGTATAATACACCTCGTTGTGTGTACGATTACGCATTTATGTGCCGTTGTTGTGGCTGAACTTTCGGTGCGGTGGAGGGAGGGGTGATGATCTCGCATTACTCCCAGCGGCCAATCTTGTAATTGGCCCGGAAACTCTCTCGTTTGTACAGAATACGAAAATAACATTAATGATAAGATTTAACCTTAACTGTGATATTTTCAAAAGCATTAAAAAGAAAAAAATCAATGGCTTTTTAATTAACTTTTTATACACACAACAATATTGTGTTTTTACTTTTTTGTATAAGTGCTCGAGGACAACCCAAATCGAAATACGAGCCCTACCGCAGTGCCTTCCTCAAGATTTGTTTTCGTAGCGGAGGTGGGCTTAACATTCATACTTAACTTTATTGGAAAATATAAAATTACAAATTACAAATAGGAATTTAAAAACATATACGAGATATACCCATACTATTTAATGTATTATACATTTAAACATTAACTTAATTGTAACAATTTTAAATCTACGCAATCTAACCTTAACACATAACTAAAAAAAATATCTCATCTGAGATTTCGGGGGGAGGGGGCTTAAACACAAAAGCCCCCCTCCCGAGGCACTGTCCTACAGTTAGCTGAACGTGCATATTTCACCTACTGGGAATTATATGGAAATATAACGTCGACTGCGTAATTTTGCATCATAAACAATTATTCAAGTCTAGGAGGGTAGAAGAAAGGACAAGGGCGATGAGTGACGGATTAGAAATAAAAAAAATGTGATATTTGAATATAATTTTATAGGAGAAATCGCACCTCGGATCGATTAATTACAAACAAGTAACAAAACATTGCGGTAGGTAAACGATGAATTGATTGGTTATTGTTAACGTGTAAGATGAGATTCGGACAGAAGTTGATCATCGCCACGATACTCAAGTTTGTATGGGTACTAGGTAGTTAGTTTGTATTATATTTTTTGTGACTTGAGTAATAATTGGGTTAGATGTGAGTGTAGGATGCAATTATTATTTATATACGGAACAAGAACTATACCTACGTGTCAAACGAACGAAAAATGGTAAAAGGAAAAAAACCGAAATAGAAAAGGAGAGAAAAAAATCGTCCGAGAAAGACAGATGGTGCGTGCTAGTCAAATGGTTGGAGTATTATTCCTCTCTTTCTTTTTATCTCTCTCTCTCTCTCTCTCTCTCTCTCTCGCTCTCTTTAACTATATCTCTCTCTATTTTTATATTTCCACGAGAGAATTATGTCGATGTTTAAAACACGTGATTGATGACGGCATGTTTTCGGGACGGTGCAGAAGAGATGTAAGAAGAAAAGGGTGTGCAACGCGTGTGAATATAATATATTATGTTATAAAGGTTTATATATTTATATATGGAATGCGTGTAGTGAAATTGCAAAGTCGGCAATCGTGCCGAGAGTGAGTCGAGAGGTGAATGTAATTTTATTTTATTTCAGTATTTTTTTTTCAACCGGGCAAAAATGTCGTCTAATGAGACTTTGCGACGGTACGGGTGAGTTTAGACCCGGGATATACCTATATACCATAATATTATACATCCAACGACGGGCTGGTGGGTGAACTGTCGGTTTCGAAACCTAATGGACGCGTTCGAGGAGAGCAAACGACGTTAACAACGACGGCGAGTAACTACTCAAAAAAGGGTGATAATGGATCTACTCACTGACACCCGTTATATACATATAAACTGGCTACGACCATAATTTAATTTAATACCTACGTCTTATTTTCATGCATAATACCTCCATCGCGGCGCCGCCGACGTCATTACTCCGTTTTGGTGACGGTGTAGTCGGCGGCAAAATACGTTTATTACCGCCCTACTGGTCACTGCAGCTGCAGACGTAAAATACGAATGTTAAACTTATATAAACGTTCTTTTCAAGATCAATTGAATGTTCAGAAGTACAAAACTGGGTTTTCGGGAAATTACAATAATATTAAATATAAATGTAATACCTAAATATTAGATATTCTACAAAATTTTTATTTTTCATTTATTTTTTTTTTTTAGACCATGGTAAAATGGGTCTTTAGTCTTAATATTATATTATATTATATTATATTATATTATATTATATTATATTATATTATATTATATTATATTATATTATATTATATTATATTATATACTAGCCGAACCCTTGCACTTCCTAGCCTGTTAAAAATCGTTCATCTTATATATTTCAAACTGTATGTTAAATTCGTTTCTTGTGATTATGCTAGCAATAAATTATTATAAATATAGATAGATAATGGTTAAAATATAGTAAGTAATAATCTTACCACAATATTCAATTCAGTTTATCATCATGTAATTTTATTCGTTTTATCGTGAAAAGTCTGACAATTCAAATATTCAATTGAATGATATTTGGACCTATCAGTTTTTAACTTTGTCTATCTTCTGTCAATAGGTCTAATATATTTTTGTACCACATTTCGTCACAATCGGTCCAGCATTTGGAATGGAGGACCGGTCCAATGTGTGATCTACCGATAAACGGCTGTTCCAATGTGTGATTTATCAATAAATGGCTGGTCCAATGTGTGATCTATCGATAAATGGCTAGTCCAATGTGTAATTAACTTGCTATAATTTTGCTTGTTAAATTCATATTGCAAAAGTATTTTTTAAAATCTGATAAAAAAAATCATAAAATATTTTAGTTTGTATCGGATGGCACGACCGCCACCATTCTTCTTTAAGTTGTCGGTCTAATAATAGTAGAGGTATACACCATTTACTTTTATATTATACTTGGACTTCACTAACTTCTACGAAGACTCTATTGTTTGAGTATGAGCTCTAGTATTTGGATCCACAAAATTTTCAGCATGATATAAAGTTTGATGAATAAATTCATGGTCCTTATTCAAAGAACTATATATGCTTTTTCACTGATCGCTGTGAATCGTTGTAACAATTTCTACCTATCTTTCCATTATTGGTATGAGCGTTTGTTGATCGATTTTTCTACAACGACGTTTAGTTTTTTTTGTGTTTAGTACAACGCAAACCAAATACCCACGATCCCTGTATTCTATTTCTATAATTTCGTTGGTTATCTTATTTTCTACCGGAGTTTCGTTTTCGTCATTTGAAGTATCGTCACTATCTTCATGTGGTCATGGGTCGTTATCACCACGTTGTAAGCGACCGCGATTATATTTTCGTTAAAATATAGGGCACACACTAGTTGCCTCCCGATGTCAAAAAGGCCCATCATTTTTATACGAGTTGCCTCCCGACGTACCCTAAATGTTATCATAAATGAAAAGAATCTAGTACTAGTTGCCTCCAATTAGTTATATTAAAATAATTTTCATTGATACCCAAATAAAAAAGCTAAGTGAAAAAAAAATATCAAATTTTGAGTACCTACAAATATTGGCTAAAAAATACAAGCCTAAGCAATGTTATAAATAATGAATAATAAATAATTTTTTAAAAATGTCGTATCCCAGACAGCAAATGTTTGTCTAAAATTACTATTATAACATTATTATATATATTATACCTAAGACTGATGTTTTTTAACTGCACTATTTTAATTAGTAGTAAAATATGTTTTATTTATATTGATTATTTTTATATTATTATTGTTTTTACCAAGTCTGATATTTTTAATAATGAATAAACATTACCTATTAATGTGGAACTGTTTAGTGAAGCTTATGAACCACTATACTTAATTCTATATGGGACGCAACTAGAGTGGAAATTTTTGGGAGGCAACTCGTATATAATTATGAACTACCTGGTCATCGGAGGCAACTAGTGTAAATTAACCTTTTTATTTACGATAAGGACGGGAGGCAATTCGTATATTTTGGAAGGCAACTAGTATGCGCCGAAAATATAGGTACCTATCTGTTATCGGTGGATCACACATTGGACCGGTCCCTGGAATGGAAATGCATAAATTATATATCGACGTAGACTCTCTCAACAAGAGATTCATTAAATAATAATATAGCAGTCGGCTGATAACGTTTGGTGCATCTTTTTTTAGACTGTTTTACTTATTTTTCAGATTATTATCGAAGTATATTTTAGTCATGCCGATCAATTGCAAGAACTTCGTCTTGCGTCTGTCAATCTCAGAATAGTTTTTTATTCAAATCATTGTCTATAATGTGTTGAAGAATCTCAAAATTGTCCATTTGTTCGGGTTAATCATTGGGAACTATTTAACCGATTTACATTTTTTTACCATCAAAAAGTTTCAGTATCTCATGGATAGTATATAGTTTAAAAATGTTTATTTATTATACGATTGCTATTGGTTATACAATTTTTTATGAGGTATCAACTTGTTTCATCTTCACCTTTACAAAGCTAAAAATGTTGGTCCTGTATTTTAAATGACTGATACAAATCCATAATAGGGATTAAGATAGGGTAAATCCACGGGAATTTGTCACAAGAAGTATTGAACATCACTAGCTACAAAAAGTATTAAACGACAAATTAAACACACATATTGAATCATATAGAGTTGGTATTTTAAACGGGAAATAAAGTGCACGGGTATCAGCTATTATTACAAAATTTTATATGAATTAATAAATAATAATGATACTTAAGAGCATAATATTATACTCTATTCAATGTTTAAAAAGTACTACATCAAATAAAGGCTTGAAAATCTGGTGAAGTCATTAAAGTCTAATTGATCATAAGCAGAAAAGTATATATAGTTATCAAATTGTTTTACGTGTAACAAATACAATATGTTAAATAAATTGTTTACAAATAGAAGCAGTCTTCCGTCACTTCGACGAAAAAATGGAGAAGAAATATTACACATACAATGTCTGTGACAAATCGTTCAACCAAAGTGGCCTATTGACAAGATAGACGCTCACACACTGGCGAAAACCCATATTCGTGCGATGTGTGCGATAAATCGTTCAGTCAAAATAGTGATTTGACGAGACATCGATGCTCACACAATGGTGAAAAACTGTACGTGTGTGAACTTTGTGACAAATAATGCAGCCAAATTGACCATTTGATAACACATCGACGGACACACATTGGCGAAAACCCGTTTGGGTACGATATGTGTAATAATTCGTTCTCTACAAGCTCCAGTTTGACGAAACATAAACGTACGCACATGACACTCTGATCGGTGTGATCAAAGATCTAAGATCTAAGGATTATATTAAAATAGGATAAATCATGTTAACATATAATGTTTGAACTAATAATACATTGTATAATGTATATGTTAGACTTTATGACGAATAGATTGTTAAAACTCTGTTTATTTATTATTTGTTCTTTATTTAATTACATAAAGATAATGCATACAAATTATTCTTACAATATATAACTTAAAATCATAATACATAATTATTTACATATCGAGCATTTCAGCGTGATAAGCTGGATAGTAGGATAGTAATAAAAATTAATTATTGTCACAATAATAAGTAATTTCGAATATTAGCTTTTTTAATAAATCAACATTCATAAAAATAAGTTTTAATATTGAAGTAGTACAAAGAAATAATTTACTTTACTTAATAGTAATATGTATGGTAATATATATATATATATGAACATTTTTTATAATTAAATTAAAACGTAAGCATAATCTTATAAGTCTAATTTGTTAGGTTTGACTACCTTTCTACCTATTCTGGTTTTAATTTTTTTTTTTGGTTTGTCTAGAAATTTTGTTGTAATGGTCTATATTACTCGACTTGCAAGCCTCTTATTGTTCACCCACAATGCTGTTATATCTACCTATTCTTAGTTTCTTAAAAAAAGCTGATATTCTTCTTAATGAGCTGCCACATTTGTCTTTCACTAAATAGGATCTGGGTTCATTCAGTTTTTTTATTATTGTTCCTTCATGCCAATTTTTTGTGAACTTGTCCTGAATATAAACTGTTTCACTCTCCTCAAAACAACTAATATTTTTATTTGCGCCTCTGTTATAACACTGAGCTTGTATTATATACTAATATAAATAGTAACAATAAAAATAATAAACAACCATCTATAAACAAAAATGTCTATCATAAATCTAAAAATGTCTATTTGAACACATCCCGGAATTGGCCTTTAACTTTTTAACTTAATCTATCTTTTGCCCTTAGGTTTAATATATCTATGTACTGAATTTCGTCGAAATTGGTCCAGCCGTTAAGGAATTCATATAGGAGAACATATAAAAATATTATAGCTAATAACGATTATAATAAATATTATAATATATAAGTATATACCATCATATCAAAAATACTTCGTTATAACTACGTGTAAAAAAAAACTTAGTTAAAAATAAATAAATTTAGAGATGATTAAATCTTTAAAAGATGGCATGATATAATAACTGTCATATTATATTGAGAAATTCGCGAGGATCGCAACTAAATCTTTTTTTTTTAATTTCTTTAAAATTTAGCTAGGAATAACGAATATATAAAATTACCGAAGGGTCTCTGGTTAACCGAGTGGATCAGACCGAAAATGGTACCATTTAATAACTAATAAGGTATTATCTCCTGAGTTAATAGATATAGTTTAATAACATAACGTGAACTCAAGTGAATTTTATATTATTTTATTTTTTGAGACGTTACTGATCAATACAGAGTTGATCACAGGAATACCTTTGGTGCGTATCAACATAGGAATTATTTCGAAAACATACTAAATAATATGTAGGAAAATGACAGTATTTAGGTAGATATATTTGTATTAGCCTGTCAGGTGGGTTATAGAGTATGGTCCCGGAGTATTATTACGCGGACGACGCGACGACAACGAACTAGCTTTTATCGCGAAATAATTAATGTACACGTGCGTGCCTTTTAAGTACGTTTTCGGTACGACCGACGACTGTTATAATATTACGGTGAGGCGTGTGCTTCTCTGTGTATTGTACAGAACTAACTATAATAATATATGTGGGTGCGTGTGTGTGTTTTACGTGTGTATAATGGTATATTACACCGAAGAAGTATATCGCATCAAACGAACCGTCGTTTTGACAATCGTGTATCAACCAAGTTTAATGAGAAAAAACGTCATTTGAACATAATATTCGTGTAAACATTATGGTATTCAATTACCCTGAGTTCCCGAAGCTGTATAATTATTTTTCGCAAAATATTTAGAACGCCACTACGGTACATATAATCCGCTGGGAATTTGCCAATGTTAACAATAATAATAATATGAATTGAGAGTTCAAACCCGATCATTCGAGGTAATATTCGTCGAAGATAAAACATTTAATTTCGGAAACGTTGACGTTTATAATATTATAGGTAGGTAGGTAGGTGTTTCGTTCGCGTTTATTCGTATATTCATCGGAAACTTTTCATCGAAAAGAATTCGTCGTGTCGCTGTCGCAGCCGTTGATCACACCTGTGCAATTTTTTTTATTTTTTTATATCGAATCCTCAGTTTTTACATCGTAAAATATTTACAATGAAAAACGTGCAATAAACTATCGTGGAAATACGACGAAACTGCAGTTTTTTCCCTCCTTTTCATTTCGCTAATAATAGATATACATATTTTACATATAGTAGGTATGAATAATAAATAATTTATAACGCTTACAAGGCCGGCACGTGCATGTTATACACTCATGCATTTATATTTATGTTTAAATATAATATATCTCGGTGTGTGTGTTATGTGTGTGTGTGTGTACAAGGTGAATATGAGTTTTCCTCGTACACCTTGGTTGTGTGTAATAATAATAATAATATGAAATTCTCAAGAAGGCGATATAATAATAATAATAATATTATACAACTCATAAACGCATTGCGTCTCCGAGTCTTTTGTGGCTGACATCGAAAGGCTTCGCGTGAAAACTCTCACATCATTATTACAATAACTGTAACTGCCAGAAACGTTTCTCGTGGCCGTTATTGTTATTGTTACCTATCTAAGTTGCAAGTGATTGTTTTAAGAAAATTAATGCGTTTGTTATAATATGAGATTGTTATTACGTCTTGTATCGTAGATAATACAGTAGAACACCTCCTATATATACTCATAATATGAAGCCAAGTACAATATCAACGTCGCAATCTTAATATCATTATTATTATAATATGATATTATAATATGTTTGATCTCGACCGCGGTCGGAAAAAAATAGTAATGAAAAGTTGTCATAATATTTATTATTGTCTTCCCTTCTCCTTATTTCATATCAGAATAGTATTTAAGCACGAGTAAATATAAGAGTGTAATACATTTTCGTTCGGATGTAATCGCCACCTCACGTACGGTGTATGAACACTGAACACGGCGAGTTATGATGTACATCGGATCAATCCCATAATGTAACATAAATAAATAATAATACTATGTTTGGCAATCTTTTTTTTTTTTTTTTTTAAATATTATTATATATAAACTCGATTGATCCTCCTTATTCAGTGAGTAACGATGACGTGCGATGTTGGCGTTAGGTTAAGTAAACCTCGCAACGGGCGTCAATAATAATATTACAAGTGCACATTGTTCAAACGTCTGAGCTCTCTCATCCGCGGTGTAGCACCACTTATTAATCCTTTCATAAGACTACTCGGGAATAGCTGATCATCGAATCAGTTAGTTTCGTACAAATATTAATTATTCAAATGATGATATACTTTATCCATTGTTACTGAAATATGTATCAGGTAAAGCACTCGGCGTAGTCCTCGAGTATCTGACTCGGTGATATGCTTATTAGGATCACAGTGTCGTCGGTGTTGATGAAAACGATGTTTATGTCCATTCGATTCACACGTTCAATAATAACTCATTAAAGTCAGATCGCGTCATTAGTTTCCCGCTCCAGTGGTAAATGTAATAATGATTATTGTAGAATGTTCAAACCACGTGTCTATAATAATAGGTACTAAAATATATCTATATGCAAATCAGACAATGTGAAAAGTAAAAATATTACATAAGTATAATTATTATTATTTTACACGTATGGTGATCGAATATGGATTATGATAAACGCAGACGCCGATGGATTTTAGTGTAAATCGCAGTATTTCTAAAGTGTATTTTATTATAATAATTATATGTGGCTGCAATAACTGCGCAAACATAGAGGATAATGAACTCGTGTGATAGCGATCATACTTATTTGATTTATGGGTAATACTAAGGGAGAAAAATGTATAGGTATTATAATTTTAAGTTACTGGCTGCAATGAACAGAATAATCCGGTATGTATGTAAAGGTATTATGCGTATAGTCGTTTTATGAATTTACGAGATTATCATCATCACTGTTGGGCAGACGATTGTATAATAAAAATAAATAATGCAATAAATTGGCATTATAATAATATAATGATGATAGTATGGTACTATAGGAGTATTAGCACCTCCGTCGACATGGCTCGCAGTATTATATATCCTTATATGCTCGACGTTCGGTGAAGGAGACTGGTGAGGTAATGGTGATTTAAAATTACTTAAATAGGCAATCCATATATTGATTTTCAATTTAGAGGAAAATCGTGCCATATTTAAAGGTTTATATCCACTATAAAATCATAATTTTACAAATGTTGGTCACTTGACGACTTCTTTTATAAAAAGAGTAGTTAGCTGTATTTAAGTTATTGAAATATTTATTTAAAGTGGTTTATGACGTATTAAATAAATAGCTAAGTTAAAAAATTGCTCTCATTTATTTATCACGGAGGATAAAAGATATAATTATTAATGTTGATACAATTTCATTTTTATAAGGGAATTATAAGCCATGATGTATACATGTAAATGATGATATATGGCATTGATATTCGAGTATATAGGTAAAAAAAATATTGATGCTTGGTCACCACAGGGGTAAATAGGAAATTAATTGCCTTCAAATATTGATGAATACCTAACCGCTTAAATATATGATCTCTAAATGGTAAGTGACTAGTATCGTTACCATAACTATAGTACTTATATAACTATTTGCATACTCATCGTATTACACATTTACACAACAATATTGTATAATATATATATTATCATATGATTAATGATCATCATATCATTTTAGATCGTAGGTTTTAACAATATTCAGAATAGTCATGATATAAGTAATTATTTCTTCTTCTAATGTGAAATCATAAATAATAATGAACTGGATATTTAATTATATCAACTATCAGTTAAAAATGTTTGAATAAAAATAATTTAAAATAAATTTCTAGAATAATATAAAACATTTTTAAATATTGCGCTTACTAGAATTAATTTATTTTGTACTCACAGACTATTTTTATCCTTATAAAATACTAAGAGTAATAATAATACATAAGTCATGTAAAGGTACGAATGCAGTTTTTAAATCAGTCCCTGTACAAGACTACAAAATTTATTATAAAAAAATTTATTTTCACATTTCCATAAAAGTACAATGTTCATCGACTTCGTAAGAACTTAAAATTATTCAATCATTAATTATTATTATTTTTTTAACCTGATGTTTTCAAAATAATATCAAACCATCTCATGACTTATGAAATAATATCGTTGTAAAAATCTGTCTAGAGAGTTAAATATACGGCTTATAAATTCACTTAAGACATACTGAACATTTTAACGATCCAAGTAATGTGACAGTTCGATGAACGTTGCGTGGTGATAATAACTCTGGGGAAGACGGTAAAATACTTTTTACGTTCTAATCGGCCAGGTCCTTTAGTTATTGAATGTTATACCCAAGCGAATTCTTATTGGTTAGTTTTATTTTTGAAGTGGTTAACTTAACTTTACAATTACTGACGTGCTATCGTAGTTTCCCCAAAAATCCTGTATAGTTTCAGAGTTTTAAATAACTTATATTGTTCTTACAAAGACGTGTTTTAAAAAAAAAACTTTTGTTCGCAGGTACCATGAGATTTTCTTTATGGAATGGATTTCATTATTTTATCGTTTATATCTAATCATTATATAGAAACTTATTAGAGATAATATCTTTTTTTACTGTTAAAACATTATAGTTTATAGAACTTTTAAAAATGTTGTAAAGATTAGATGTTTTAATTTTATAAGATGGTTTTTTTTTTCGATGAACTAGAAATTGAATAAAAATAATAATGGTTATATTTTATTATAACTATTTTAAGAGAGAAAAAAAGAAGGTATTTCAAGTTTGATAAATGCGCTTGCTATATAGACGTTATTGCAGTATAATCATTAAATACGGTATATTATTTTTGTAAATACCTAGTCTCACTCAGAATCGTTTTTCAAATACGATGATTTATCATTGCTTTCCAGCGTATATAACAATAATACATCACTAAATTGCACCACGAGTTGGGTGAAGAGAGTTGAGCTATACAATGTGCAATATCCAGCATATTTGTGTATTCTGTTAGTTACCCGTGTCTGTATTTTTACTTGTAGGATGTTCATAGGTAGGTATCACATTAAACTTAATCCAGCATATTTTACAATAACATCTTGAGTAATACAGATTATCCTGTAAGAAGGAACTGATCTTATTTTTTTATTTTTAAATTTAAATTTGAAATACAAACAATATATCATTTTCGTACAGAGTTGTCAAACAAAATAAATTACTTTTGGCTATTAGGCATAAATAATCACGCTGTGATAAGATTAACTGTTTCATATTTTGTTCACATTTCTATATCGTTCGGTGGACGCTATAATATTAAGAATATAATATCTGTGTGGAATATTCGTACGAAATATTTTTATCCATGTATATTTATATTTTAATAAATGTTTTATTGTCGCATAATATAAACATTTTGTTGCTCAAGACTAGAATCACGTTTGTGAGTAAACATAGAAAATTTCATGCGAAAACTAAATAACATTTTCTCGTTCTGCTCGTTAGGAATTATTATAGTCATTCGTTTGGCGTTAGATGTTTATGCTAATTTCAATATTTTCAAAAAATATATTTTTACGTGAAACGAAATAAGAAAAATAACTTTGGTGGATGGTGTCAAACCCTTAGATGACATTCAAATGTCAATGTTCGTTCACTAAACGTCCGAAAAAGTACATATTATGTAATGAAGCACGCATATGAGTTAAATCGTTTTATATCATATTAAATGCCCATTGAATATATTTTGAGTTAGTTGGGAAGCGAATACAAATGTCTATTATTTTCGTTTTAAAAATAACAATTCATTCGAGAAACTATAAATATACATAGTGATTACCAAATATTTTACAGTCATCCTCCTTTTTCAATAATGCAGTTATTCAAAATATGATTTTTTTTTTTTTGATTTTTAAATATACTTTAAGTCCATATCTTCAAATTATACTACCTATTTAAGAAGTATCCTGTGGGAATACAAGCTTACGTTTTTCAAATGAGAACCTGATTTTTTTATTGTAAATTATAAAGAGGATGTTTTATTTATATTTTTGAAAATTCAGTAAAATCAGATTTTTAATAACTGCATTATTCATTTAGAGAATTTAAATCCGTTCACTAATATAACAATATGAATCTAGTCGTTTAAATGTATTATGACTTCTATTCGGTTGAAGAATATTCATAAAATTAATATGTAGGTATATCATATTAATATGTATTATATTATACTTGTATAATATACCTAGGTATACTACAAAGATGCGTATATAGGTGATATACCTACAGCGCCGGTATAGCGTAATTATATTAATTTTGGGGTACCATGTGCGATCACGAATGATTTCCTTAAGTGCTTTTAAAAGTGTTCAGAAACCGAAAATGAATTAATTTTATTACCACAGAAAATAATGTAGTTATTGTCCCGTCTAAAAGCTCTCAATTTTCTTCCCGTATTTCTGAATACCCTTCATGTGCATTATGTCCGCCGACATGCGCGCGTTTATTATTCTATAATTGTGTTTGCCCCAAATGTATTATCGTGTGTATAATGAAGTGAAATAGTTACAGTCGATGAAATTTAGTCTTTCCTAAACATCGTAGAAAAAACATTTTTTTTTATTATTAAAACTTTCTATTTGATATTATAAATTACCTTTTTGTGTCTTTGTTTTAAATTTATTGTTGTTTGTTCGATTGGAATAAATTCATAATTACTACAATACAATATTACTTATTACTTAGCTTATATCCAGATAATAATTGTCGATGTCATGTTCTGTTGTTTGTGTTTAAAAAAATACAATAATGCCCGAACTCTCATATATATTTGGAAATGACTAAATCAATTAATAATAATGGTCAAATAGTTCAAACAAGTCGATTATTCTTATGGCAAAAGGTCTTTAGTGAATTTCTTTTCTACAAAGACTTTATACATTATCTAAATTAAAAGTTTTTATTTTATTGAACTATTCAACTATCTATGAACCTGAAGCTATAATGAAATCCATTTTGTTATTAAGCTAAACGTATTGTTTATATACGGTTATATGGACGAGACTTTCTTTTTAATAACTACTAAATATATTTACAGCAGTGTACGTTCACGACGGTTTTAGACTATTTATTTTTAGTAATACAATGATTGTTTTTTTTCTTCTATTGAATCAAATTATCGGTATTTAGTTATATTTTTTTTAAGTTTATACATAAATTATATGATGTATAGTAAATAATAAACCGAATTTGATAGTGCAAATTGATTATTGATTGTAGGTATTAACTTAACTGCAAATAACAACAAACCGAGTAATTCAAATCAAAATGCATATTAATTATAATTATATGGGATTTTGTTCAATAATTTTAATAAGTAAATAATATCATTCTTTATTAAACAGATAGGACAGGTACATTTTATGATAAAATAATAAATTATAGAAAAAATATCCATAATAACAAATAATTTATAAGAAAAAATATAATTGGACTAAATATCTTATTAAAAATATTTCTTAAAAATAAATTTCACTCGGCCAATAGGTATTGGAACAAAATTAAAATTTGAGAGTCCAGTCCAATGAAAAATAAAAAAAATAATATACTTTTATCAAATATTATAAACCAAATCAATAGGTACTAAAACTATTACTACACTTACTTTTAATAAAGCAATCACATTTTTTATCCAATGTTTAGTTAACCGAGAGCTTCAAATTCAAATATGTATTAATAATAATTATATTGCATTTTGTTCAAACATTACGATAAGTATAAATAATATCAACCATTATTAAACAGATAGGTATCTACCATAAATTGCAATTAATATTTAAATCACTGGGGGTTATAAATTTACTCAAGTTTATGGGATGTAGTTGAAACAAACATTGGAATATACGATACAGCTAGTAGATTAAATTCTATATCATAATATGTATTATGCTATTTTATTTGTTGCTTGTGAAATATTATTTTATTAGAATCGTTTTCTAAATATATGTACACTGTAGGGATACATTTTTTTCAACCATATTAATTTTTGAAATAACTGCAGGCTATCCATTCTAAAATATGAGCATTAACCTTGACGTGAGAAAATCTTATCCAAAAACTCCAGGAAACTTGAAATCCAGCTGCTGAAACATTCTGAAGTTCATCAGCAACGCCAAAGAGTGTAATGGGAAACTCGAAAATTGTGATAAATGTAAAACAAGTTTTTGGTAATGCGCATAATATATAATTTTAGTGAACCTACGGAATAAATTTCCGGCCAGAAAAGTCGATACTAATATTAAAATAACGAGCTTACGAATTTATAATTAAAAAAAAAATCCTCTAGATAATATAAATAATATAACAATTTAACATCGTTATTTATACATTTTTTTTTTTTTTACTTTTCAAACTGACGCTTAAATTGGCGATTGGTAGCTCAATACATTGTTATTATCGTCAGCGAAAAAACCAAATTAACAATATCGTTTGTGAAAATAATATCATACATTGCTTCATAAGTCATAATGCCAGACTCGTGGTTAAAAATATTTGTGAATATACGTTATAATATTCACTAATGAAGTACAAGACGTAACTTATTCTAAAATAAAACATGAACAACATATTTTGTTCTTGAAAAAACGATGATTTATATTTAAATATCATTTAGGTACTTGTTATTCAAAATAATTGTTATGCACAAAAATATGCATCATGTATTCATGTAATACACATTTGGGGAATTTGTAGCAATGAATTTTTTAATCCACACTTACATATTATTAAGAATATAATAATGGTTGTTAATTTGTACGCCTGTTCGTTAATCTTAAATTAAAAATACTACTAAATTACTGTTATTGTATCATTTTGTTAAAACATCATCAATTTCTATAAATAAAAGTTCTGTTGAAGTATGAACTCGTGACTTTTATTATAATTATAAATTAGGTACCTAACAAATAATAACATAATTATAGTTATTGGTAAGTTATTATTTAATTCAAACTAAGTTATCGTGATTGTATTCTAAAAAAAAACAACAAAATTTCCAAAGCTTTTATAAATGTTCATAATATTATAATGTTTCCATCTGTAAGTCGTTTAAGTAGGTACTAAATAATACACAATATAATATGTCTAAATCGGAGCATTGAATGTTTAATTTAATTTTAACAGATTAATTTTTGAGATATTTGTATTTTACAAAATTAAAATTACCTACTGTAATATTATAATTTGTCTATAAAAATTTTTATGTGAGTTGTGTTATATAACTCAGGCATAATTATTTTTGAAATTTTTTGTTTACATTTCGTGAAATATAAGGCAACAGTGAAATATGAAATAGAGCAATGTATCATTTGTGTACAGGAACTGATTGCGTATGATATAAAACATGTTCAAACAGTATAGAACACATCAATATTTTATAACTTCCGTTACTTTGATACGCAAAAAACAAACTATACTATTGTAAACAAGGGAAATTTGTATACTTGCGTTCGTTTGATGTCGGGTCCGATAATCATTATAGGAAATATTAAAATAAATACAACTTTAAAATACAGTAAACCTCGGTATATTAGTGCACACTGTTTACCAGTCAATTAAACAAATTCATTGAGTAGGTTCGCTATAAATTATAACTTATAAAATATATTTTTATATACGTTCATCACTTTATGTATAAATATATTATATTTTTTTTGGAAACGATTTGAGAATAGAGTCAAACGGTTTTTACAATTGCCCACGTTGAAACGGGAATAAATATTTCAAAAATGAGGTAACCGTGTGAATGGACCTGACTTTAAGTTTAGTATGAATATTGAAAACGAAATTCGGATTTAGTAATCGTAGTTTTAATCGTGAAATAAAAATTCAATGGCCTTAATTATTATGTCCAGTGGTTTATTTATAAAAAAAAAAAACATTTTAAATATTGATAAGATGGATATAAGATGGTATCATATGACAGATAAAAATTATGCAAAAAAACCCGAAACCAAAAATTACACGCTCAATAATATAATTCAATTTAAGTATAATAGTGTATACCAATAAATTATTATTATTAATACATACTTTAGTTTATTTGCTATATTGTATTGTTGTTAAAAATAACTATTTTTGATTCATTTATTCTGTTGCAAAAGTATTATTTTAACCAATATAAAAAAGGAACAATCTTTGAATTATGAAACAAAAACTAACTCAGTGATTAAAAACTTTATTTAGTTATCTCACCTTTACTGCACTGATAACACTAGATATCGTAAATATTAATTCCCTCTATTACAATGTCACCAAGATTTTGACGAACCTCCATCTTGAGAACAACTGAGTTATATCACGTGATACCTAATTCATCTTTAGATTGTCTGTAAAAAGTAAATTCAAAACATGATTATAATTTATAACATTATTAATCAAATAACAGTCTTTATTTCGTAAAAATATTTTTGATTTCATTAATTGTCAGTATTTAATATAAATGTAGTATATTTAGATCAGAAAAATAAAAGCCGATATAATTTTCACAAGATTGTGACTAACACAAACATACTTCCATAAAAGAATATAATATACTATTTTTCAATAAATTAGTATTATTTTTTTATGTCGGTGGACGCTGCTGACCTCGGGCACTATCTTTTAGGAAATTGATTAAATTCATAATCATATAACATCCATCTCAAGAGATTATGACTAACGCAATTATATTTAAGTATAGTACATTTTGCTATATTTCTTTAAGAATGCATTGATAAGAATGTAAGATGTCTGTTTAACGTTTTACCAAAAAACTAGATCTTATTATAAATAAAATAATATAAAAAAATTTGATTGTGAAAACTACTTAGTAGAGACTACTACTATATTTTTAATAATCATTGTATTATACATACCTAATGTATTACTGTATCCAAGACACCGTAATTTTATTATTATAAATTCGAAATACCTATTTATGATGACAAAATTAGATTATTAATAAAATTAAAGATTAGTCAACAATTTATTTAACATCACAAAATTATTAAACATAATGATATATAGTTATGTGTACAATAAAATACAGTCATTAATTAATAATTTTTGTTTGGTACCTATTAAAAGTAAAAATAATTAATTATCTTTGTTTGAATACTGTTTAATTTTAAAAAATAATTTTAATTTTAATGATTTATATTTTAGATAACATAAATATAATTAAATAAATTACGAGAAACTACTATCGATCTAAAAAGGCCTTTCTAAGGTCTACCAAAAGCCGATAATATCATTATTTATTAAACATTGAAACTTTGTAATAGGGCCGATGTCCACCGCTGTCAAAAACTAAGCCGTATTCATATTTGTTCTCGTGTTTTTTTTTAAATTTATTTTTTTAAATGGATGTATATTTTTAAATGTTGTACCTGTATATATAAACCTTTTTAAAAGAATCTTTTACAAGACTGGTGGTATACCACTGAAAATTGAAATGTTTGGGCTAGGGCTTAAGTTAAAAGCTTTTTTATGTTAATTTATTACTTTATAATAATAAAATCATAAATAATTTCCCGAGTATCGGGACAGTTCGAGTGCCCTGTATCAATTACTGTCCATCCTGTGTCTTTTCTTTCGGTTACCACGGGGTGGTCAGATTAGATTAGTTAAACTGGATCAGTGGTTCTTAATGTGGGTGATACTATCCCTTAGGGGGCATTTCAGTTAGTCAGAGCTTTGGTAGATTTTGGTGGTGAACTCTCAAATATAGATTAATGGAAAAAATAAAAAAAAACACCAGTGACACATATTATTGTACGTGAAATAGACTGCGTATGACCAGAGGTTATGTTGGTATATATTTTTTTTTTTTGATTTTTAAACATTAATTAAATACGAAACATCCATGGTTAGGTTAGGGTGTTTTTGTCTCCATTGGAAATTTTCACGGATATCATCATTAAGTTTAAAATACTAGATTTGGATATTGGATTCACAATACTACCGTCCTTAATTGTAATTTTTTATTACGTATTCAGAACTAGCAAGCCAAACCAATCGGAGACGCATCTTTAGATATTTTCAATTTCGTATTTGAGATATTATCGTTGCTCAGCATTTGTGACAATTTTACGCAGCACGATTTTAGTGTATGGTATATATACTAAGCCTAACACAGTGGATACTTAAGCCTGTGGCTATATTAACACGACGGCTGCACACAGTAAAAAGTGGTCAGGCCATGGCCTGTGACAATCAATCTTAGGACCCGCGTTGCCACTGGTTGCTCCCATATACAAAAAATAAAATTATAACCACGCATGTTTATAGCAGGTGCAAGTGATCTAAAAAGATTACTTGTTTTCAAAATATTTTATTTGGATGGAAAATAAATAAAATATTTAATGGGCACACTTTTTTATGCAGTTGATCTACACTCGTTTGTAAATGGTAGAAACTCAATTTAAAAAGAGTATAATAATTCAAGATTACCTACTGGAAGCACCAACCAATCAAATGAAATTCATGCAGAAATGCAAAAAATAATGAATACGATAGTAGTAATAATAATAATAATAATAATAATTATTATTATTATAGTTGAATTGTATAAAGTAATCATAAATAATATTCTCTCAGGTCACGAGTAACGCTGAATGAGAAAAAAATATAATACCTACTAAATGAAACTAGAGAAACCGATCACAAAGACTAGCAACGCGGAATATGCTTTATTGTTAAGTAATAAGAAAAAAAAATTTGATACGCCGTGGTACACGACCATTTTACTATACATCGTTGTATTATTACTTAAATTATAATATTTTAATGTCGAGAAAAAATATTATTAAAATATCGCTACAGCTGCGACCGAGATCATTACAGAACAATGATGCGATATTATTACAATAATTTGTTCGGTTTCATTCGCATTTCTCGATAAGTATTGATTTAATTATAATTTATAACTCAACTAAAAACATAAATATTTTTTTATCTTCTGGTTTGTGAACGTTTCTTATATTGTATTTTCTATAGATGAGATGTTCAAGATAATAAATCAATTGCCGAACTATTTTGTTATCCATTTTACCTCGCAATGGTCCAATATATTATCTATGTTCGTTTTTATGATTTCGTGTCAACAACTATCGTAATAGAAAATATATTAATATATACATTCAATTATTGATCGATTACGTTAACCAATAACTATTTTATACATCGAGTCTTCCAGAGACGAGTATTATAGATAATTTATAGCACAATTTGCACTGACCCATCAGCCGTTTATTGATATAAATACTTTTTCTATTGCAGTATTTAACACTAAAAATTGTATTTTGACCAGTCAAACGATTTGTACAAGCAGTATAATAATTTTATACTAATACGAGTATATTATATTATAAAACTATATATAAATATATAATCTGCAGTTGCAGAAGTTGTAATATGCAGATATGTTTGCCAACTAAATCATGATAATAGCAAAACAATAGTTGTGATCGGTGCACAAATTATATTATGACACAATTATTGTGTTTCGTTGTACGATTAAAATTACCTTTGGTTGACTAATAATAATTTAGTAGTGCTATTGGAATAACAATTTACTAACAATAATGTTCAGATGGTGGAGCAGTTCAACAAAATGTAGCCCACTCTTTATATATTACTGAACTCTAAATACTCATTGGGGTTGCCAGGGTGTACAAAATTATAGGTGAAAAATAAAACAAATAATATGAATAATTATTTTAGAATTCAAATTCATATATTATGGTAGTACATAGGTATACCTTGACATTAAATACCTATATGCTAAAAATATTTAGAAAAATTAAAAATTAAAAATATGGAAACTTATTGAGGCATTTATAACGCCTCCTCTCCACCAATCACTTTGCACCACTTCTTACGTGTCGTTCTGTTTATATTTACGAGGTCTCGGAGACTAAACCTCGATGTGTGATATTTTATTACTAGGGATCAGGGTTAACTTATGTGAAGCAAAGTACTCGATGTATACATACTATATATATATATATATATATATATATATATATATATATATATTATTAATTATTACTATAACTACAATATCAAACTTATAGTCTATCGAATATCAAATATTAGTACTTATAAATTATAATTGAGGGTTACCGATCGGGCCGTGGTGTGTCGTGGGTGCCGATATCCAGTGTGGGTTAAGCCGGTCGTCCGCGGGTCCTCTTAGGGTTGTTATCAGCCCTAGACACCTTCACCATCAACTCTTGACACTCAACTGTCCATTGTCACCACCAGGAATCTCGGTCGGTCATTAACTCGACGCTTGCTAAACTCTAGTCAGTATAATATTATATTGCACATGTCCTCAACTATATTTGCACATTGCTAACACTCAGCATATTAGCCGTGCCCAGCGTAGGGAGTAATGTACAATGTCGATGATGAAAATCGTTACACATTATTTAAAAAAATAAGTTATGTCATGATCAATTTTTATAGCTCTTGTGACTCACTGGTAGATGGTATAGTTAAAAATCAGTGATAAAAAAATAAATATTTTCGACGATTTTTCTTACGAAAATGCATAGAAATATGTATACCATAATATATGTGTGATGGCCGTTAATATATTTGTGTGAGACTCAGCTAAACGACTCGCTTAATGGGTTTATAAGTAATAATTTGTTTGTGTACTTAAGCCGAGCCGTTTAATTTATTTTCTTGCAAATAAAACAATTATTATCTTGTGCCATTTGTCAAGTAAATTGCGTCCCACAGTGGTGTTTAAATGTGTGCCTTATAATAGTAGTGGTAGTGTGTTTAAGTTTCCTTAACCTCTACAGCAATAACTAAAGTCTACTTAATTAAATACAATCCGAGTATTATAAAACTAGCTGACTCAAATAATGTCGGCAATATACTTGCACTGATCATATTTTATTTTGTGGTACTGCATGAACTATCATAAATAAGGTGATTTATTATTATTGTGTTATATAATTATGATGGAGGTAATGTTTTAACACAATAAAAAAAAATTTTTTTTTCTTATTTTACCCAGATTTTATTAAGTTATTTCCTACGTGATCATATTATAATATCATATAATCGACATGACCTAACCTTAATATTGTATATAAATTGATTTTTTCTCTGAACTAAAAGAGTAATTCTCAGGGTTAGGTTCAATATTTTCCATTTTCCATTTATATTTAACTATTTAAATTATTATTATTGCAAATAAATGGTGAATTCGGGATCATAGTATTGATCACAATTTGTTTTATAATGTTAATTATTAAATTCAGTTATTTTCATTTTTCACCTCGGATAATAACAAAAAATATGTTCAGCTTACATAATCGATATAGTGTGTAATGTTTGTACGTATTATTTTATAAATTGTGTAATAATTACATTTAAACATTGTATTACTCCACATCCAAATTTAAAATATTTAGTTATTTACATCGTTTTTTTTAGCAATATATATCTATTTAGTTTTAAATGAAATAGAATAGAACACGACAATAAACCAAATGTCGTCAAATTCAGTTTACCACAGTTGGTAATACATGATCAATGATCAGACGCAGATAATGTTTCACGTGCATGGTGCATAATATATCAATATACTTACCTTAAATTTTCCTTTTTACGATTGGTTCTAATATAGGTACTACACGTATTCGCTAAACAATACCAATAATGAATCAATCATTCTACAAATTTTAAGTAGGTATATATATACATATTATGGTATAATTAACGTTGTAATTGTATTTAGTGTGGTTGTATTGAGAACAAATCGCGGTCTAAGCTAACGATCAGAAGACGGTATGAATAGGTATAGCCATGATAATCCATATGATGCGCAGCTGTGGGAAAGTAATAAAAAAAAATATTCAAAAGTGCACTCAAGTTACTGTAGAAAAGTCAGTTATTGATATATTCGTTTATATTCGTTATAACTGAGTATATATATATATTCGTGTTATAGGTCACGGTGGCGGGTTGTATAATAGTAGGAGTGTGTGAGAGGGATGGTATGAAACGGAAACGGTCGAATGAAACGACACATTTTGAAAACGGTTTCCTATCCCGCGGGAGCTATACTATTAAATATATTTTATATTATTATACCTTTAGACACTTGTAGAGCGTATATATATATATATATATATATATATATATATATATTATTTGTGTTAAGTGTCGTAGTTGACTCCATATAATACTAAAGTAATGTACACACGCGATCGAAAAACGTCTATCGTGTTATTGTTTTACCAACGTCTCATGCGAATCGACCCTATTTCCTTTTACCATGTCGTTATCATTCCCCGGATGAGTTCCACACCTGTTGCCACAACCAATGCCGCCCCACGACAGATTGGCGTAACACAAGTTCAACATGTTGTACACGTTGTACTTTACCTATAATATATGACTACGTATAGTATAATGCACTAGACATAGGTACTCAATTCTACCATTTAATAGAACCAAAGGTTAAATATATTTGACTTCAACCGACGATTGGATGAAAATTAGTTATGTTTTATTTATAAACAATAGGTCAGAAGAGAGTTGATGAGAATTTTGGTGAAGTGAAATTATTTTAATGGCAACTCAATTCAGTAAAAAATAGTTCGGGTCAATTATAAGATGGATGTAACACGGTTCATCCAGGTGTTGTTCATGGTCAAATCGAAGCTGACTGAGAAATCTGCCGTATAGCATATATATATATATATATATATATATATATATATATATAGATACGATATGCACTTAATATATAAATAATATGTCAAATAACTCCTACTTTTGAGTCTTTATACACTATTGTCTATTAACTTTATATATAAACTGTCGTTGCGTGCAGCCTAAACTATGAATAAAAACGCATATAGGTAAATTTACATTTAAAGGTTAAAAAGGTATACATTAAATAACAATTGGAAAATTGTAATATGTTATGATGTATGTTTCTTATAAAGTTATAATACACCTGAATGATAAAAATGTAAATAACTGCAGTTAAAATAGCAATACAATTTTCCATATGGTATAGGTATTACATACCTAACAACTTATTTTCTAACCCGTAAAATACCGACAAAATTGAAGTATTCATTATAGATATGTATGACATACATTATACATATATAGCGCTGAAAATAATTAATTATTATCAATGAAAAATACGTAGATATACTCGTTAAATATAATATAATATGCTTGACTACTCGAGTCGTGTTCATCTTATCGAATCGCATTTTAAGTTTTAGATATGATCATATAGACGGTTTTCTCCTTTTAAGTCCCAACAATATAGCCAATTTAAGTTATGCACCTATAAATATTTAATTTGTGTTTAATAACTCTGATTACCTACTTATTTAAACTTAACTTTCTACGCATACACTAAATTTAAACTAATTTATAATAAATTATGTTAACCGGAATAATTTCCATAGTAAATATTATTATTATTAGTAGTAGTAGTTAGATGTATAGTAGTGATATGATCCAGCTCTTAACAGGTCGCGGTTGCTTTCAAGCCGCCTAGGCTTAATATTATATTATAGAAGTTGCTTACAACTTTGCGTGGGTATAATATAATTGAATTTTGGAGACCCATTGGATGATGCAGAACATACGTTTTTAAGATACGTTCGATGAGTGATACATATGGAACTAGAGAATATAGTTAGCGAAGATGTCACCCCAGAATCTATTGCATCTGTTATGCTGAATAGTGACGTGAATAACTGTTTCATGAGGTGACCATCTTGTGCAAAAGTAGGGAGGGTATTTCTGCAATGGCTATCAGGTCTCCAAAACCTAGACTAGCTTATAATTTATTTTCATATAGTCAAATACGACCTAAATGTGTGAAAAGTAAAGTGTAAAATGTAAATTTCACGTCAAAAACACTTAAGGTAAAATTTGTTTTCTTCAATTCAGTATATCGAGTATTAAAAGGAGTTGAGGTAGTTGCTTCATAAGCGAAAAAAGTGTGTGCACTGTATGCGGTAGAGCACTTCATTAAGCTGATAATGGGAACCAATAAGAAAAAGTAAAACAACAAAAACAAATAAATTAACATGGACAGCCATAATAGAACGTAAATCGTTGATAAACTGACACTAAGGAGCTAAAAACAACCGTTATGATGTGAATTAATGTAATTAAAATGTCTGTAATTTTGTAAACAATGTTGGTCTGGTGAGAAAACAAAGCACTGGCAATCCTATGCCAGGTCGGAAATTCAGAATAAAAAATAAATAAAGTGGTGGTAGTAGTAGTAGTGAAATCGATTTTAGTAGTATTAGCACCTATATTATATAAGTAAAGCGAACTATCGAAATTGAACCAGTAAATCTACCAAAGGGTCGAATCGATTGTAATCTCTGTCTCTCACAGCACAATCTATGATTTACGAGCATAATATTTGCCTACCATTTCCCTAAAATATTTATTTTTGTTATTTTTGGTTTAAAAATGAACACATAACGTGTTTCAAGTTAAAACCACGCATATAATGTTGTATAATAAATAATAAGCCACGCACTACCTATACATGATTATATGTTTATTTTATATGCACTTTATTTAAAATTGAATATTAAATATCAAACCACAACGAGAATACCCACTAAATTTATTCGCCTAAATGGTTATACTTAAGTGCATGTATTACTATACATACCTCTTATTCAGAAGTCAATAGTTATAGCAGTTATGGCCGGCGGCATCGCGCTTGAGTATCTGCAGTACTTTGTGTTTTCGAAAAGGGTTGTGCGGAACCGTTGAAACAATCGACGTGTCTTCTAATGCTCGTTAGATGGAGCGGAGTGGCGGGAAACGGGAGCTCACGCGAAGTTTGCTTCCGGAGATTGTACCGCGTTTCGGCGAAAAACGTTATTAAACCTCCAGGCGCGTGCACTGTTTTCGATGCTCAGTAAATATAATAATACTATACATATTATTATGCGCACACAAGGATAATGTATGCGCTCCAGGACAAAATTAAATAATGTAGTGACTAGTTGTTGCTACAACGCTTTGTATTTATTTATGATAAACAAGTAAAAAAAAAAAAAAAACCATAAAACATTAATAATGAGTATACGTTTTTTATCTTAAACACTAATAAATAAAGAGTAATACAAACTTATAATAAGATCCACAATAACCATAATACTTTACAGAAATCAAATAATACGCGATAAATATTTTGCTTAAATAATATCATGTGGCATAGCACTATAACAGGTTGGCATATGCAGTAGGTACGTTAGGTATTGTTTTCTATATTATAGTGAATGGATATACGTTTGTTAAGAGTATGCCACATCCGCATGTGTTGTCTCTGTCTTACAAACATACAACATTGTGAATTTCGGGTTCACAATAATCTATTTTATTCTGTCATTTTTACAACTAGAGTGGATTGGTCTTATATAAAATTCAAAAGTAAGCTTATTATATAGAGCCCCTTAGAGACTTTTATTGATATTTTTATTAAGAAGCGAATTATGGACATTTTTAAGCTGTACATTTTAAATGATCATGTAACTTACTTAAAAATAATAATATCAATAAAATCTACAGAAATGTATTAGATAATAAGCTTAGGTACCTTCAAATTTCATCATCGATCAATTAACTCTTATTTAAAAAATAACAGAGTAAAATGTATTATTCTTTACGTAAAATTTACTATGTTGTATACGTTTATAATATGGAAAACATGTGGATGTGGCGAAATCATAAGTTTCTGAATGTTATAAAAAATACGACCGTTAATTACCACACTAAAATATTTAAAATATATAATAAATAATCTATACGCAAGCGATATGAAGTTATAAAATTCACAGATATTTATTTGTGCAACAAAATATAGAATCCGAGGGTGTGGTCACATTTTGGCCAAAGTATGTTGTTTTTCAAATAATAATATACTGTTACATTATTTCCAAAGAACTCTACGACAGCTTCACTATTGTATCTGTAATACTAAAACAAGTACTGAGTGACATCAAATTATGGCTAATTAATAATGCAAACTTTAATAGCTGTTAATTGATTATTGTTGTATGCGGAATGCTAGCGATCTAGATGATGTGGTTTTTAAATAAATAGTAAGTTGAAGTTAATTTGAACAATTAACTAATTTTCAATTTAAACAAAAATTATAAAAGTGTACAAGTCATGAGTGCCGGAAGATGTTTATGTGTCAATTACCATGAAACATCATAGCATGTTGTATTCCCGACTTCCTTATAAGCAGTGTTTCCATTACATTGTTCTGGACCAGAACTTGAGGTGCTCGTGTACAAAAGAATTTATCGTTTTATTAATGTAGTCGTAGAAAATAATACGTTATTTTCGTCAAATTGTGCATAGCTGAGTTTACTATATTGAATAGTAGGTACTTAATATCGTTAAGGATAAAATAACTATAATGGCCAAGACATTTAAGAAGCCTGCCTCTGGTTTTACAGATTTCTCAGATTCATAGAATTATGAAAAGTCTATGTTGTTTTGGCTATAGTTGAGGTGTTTATTATAATTATACTACTGTATGGTTCTTTATAATTCGTAGGTACATGACATGTGATGTAGTTTAGCGATGGACACAAAATATAATGTAATATTTTTATTATGCTAGTATTAAATTTAGGACTTCGTAGACAATTTCACTACGCAAATCCCCTAAACACTTTATTATACTATTACTATATTTTATATTGTTGTTTCTTTTTCTGAAACATTTGTCTATAAATTTGTAAAATATGTTTTAATTATATGCTACTATTCTAGTGATATTAGGCTATTCATCTGCTTCATAATTAGTTTTTTTATAGTTGTAATAATATATACATAGGTATATAGGTATATAGTATATAGGTCAATAAATAGGTCATAAGGCAATAAATATTAAACTATTATTATGATAGTAGTGTCTATTATGTATAGTCTTTAAGAAACGATATTTAATACTATAATTTACTTTCATATAATAATAACATATAATAATATTAAACTAATGGATGAAATAATTTCAGCATATATGAACACTTTAAAGATATCTTGGATATTCTGCGGTATGAGAGGAGCTTTGAAAATTTCAAACCCTGGTCCAAGTTTTGAAGATATGTCACTGCAGCTATTCATTGATATTATACGCATTTCTACACAATTCAAACAACAGTGCCAAGTAAATAAAAATATTAGAGAATAAGACTAAAAATGTGAATAATAATGTGTGTATAAATAATTCACAACCTGTTGTAAGAATAAATATCGATATATTTTGTGAGATCGATCTCTATATAGGCACAACCATCATTCACAAAGTTTTGTGGTGTATATATTATGTGAATATATATATATCAATATATTTGTAAACTGTAAACCATAATATTTAAATTAATTAATAATAATATATAATATATAAAAGTAAATATTGTATAGAATTATACAATGGGTTTAATATTATTCATTTCCTACTAATTATTATTTGTATCAACAATTCTGAACGTTTTCCGAACAAATCTGAAATTTCACGCACGTATTTGCACGTTAGCAGTATCTGTAATATGCATTTTTTTGCGCTTTTTCTGATAACATTTTTATTATAAAAAAATAAAATCGTTGTTCGTATAACACGAACCAGATAGCCATTTCAACAGATATATTGCTTCAGTACATTTTTCGAGCAAAATACCGTATAGTCCTATTACCTACAACTTTTTTTTTTTTGATACACCGGTGTTAATTTCGTTTTTATCTCGTTTTCCATTTTGCAATCGCATAATTTGGACATCAGGCGGGTGTCTAATATTATTATATTATTATATGCCCATACTATAGATGCGCCTTATCCTTTTAAACTTAATTTCATTTCCAAATAGCTTTTCGATTTATTTTTACGTGAATCAGGTTCAAACGAGAACTATAGGTATTCGCTGCATGCTGTGACGCACTATAGTTAGTTCTTCGATTAGTATTCGTATAATTATAATATTATACGATCAAAACTAGTTAATGCTCTGTCCAATATAGGTATTAATTCTCATTTAATATAACATTAATTATAATATATATATATTTATTATTTTTTAATAAACAGTAATCTGGATCTCGAGTGAAACCCATTGCGAAAGCTCATTTATTCCAACGATATTTTATTCTTTGAATTTTATTTTATTTTATTTTTCAACAATCTTTAGTTCTGTGTTTATTCGTCGTACCACAGCGCGTTTAATAGTTTGAGAAAATCAAATTTCCTGATTATACGTGTATAGATTAATGCAGCAGTAATGGTGGTGAAATCGATTACTAGCTTAATTTGTAATCTCGACTTGTTTCGATAACACTGCAGATTATTATCAGATCATAAACCATATCGTTGACATCACAAGGGAATGATTTATCTTCTTCGTCGTTGCACATTAAGTCCTCAGAAGCACCTCAAACATTTTCAATGAAAACAATATTATCGTTTTTGAAATTAATAATCACGATAAAATAATGTCACAAAGCAAACAACTAATATAATACGTCTTCATAATTCGTCAGTCACCGAATACATGGATTGTAGTATATAATATTGTTGTTGAGTGGTTAGACAATGCAGTAGTTATATATATATATATATTATATATAGTGCTTAAATGTACAATTATTAATAAATAGTTTATTAGATGAATCGAATTATTTTAAACGATTTTTGAATAATTATATAGGTAATGGGTGACGAGTTTTTTTTTTATATATATATATATAGTCACGCGCAGGCAGTCCGATAGTGCGCACGCATTTATACGTCGCTCCCGGAATATGTCCAGCTCTAAAACTTCTACTGAACAGAAAATTCTATTTTTCATCTCATTCAACGAAATACCTGACACTCTTGTTACAAACTTGTTAGCTGATCAACTCACGAGATAAATACTTCTCCAAATCAAGTAACATCGTCAAATATTTAAATTATTTATAAATTAATCTAAATACAATACATCCCACTACTGCGAAACATACCTTGTCAAACACAAACCGGCCACAGGCACCGTCGCGCGCGGTGACCTTTGGACTCCGATAACATTGGCGATATGGCCTCCAGAACCGTATCCCCGATTAAAATTGTCAATAACCAAATAATTAAAAATAATGATGACAGAAAGAAAAAAAAACGTAACTTATCGACATCATCCACTCCACCGCAATCTCCATCCTATACAGCCGCCATTAAGAAAGCTAAATCGTTCGTCACGCCAAACAGGTATAGCGTTCTATCTGTAGACGAGTCTACTATCGAACACCTCGACGTCATATCTGATAATCAAAACGAGGAGCAACTGAATACCACTAACAATACACCGAAAACAATTTTGCCTCCACCCATTTTCATTAAAGGGGTACTTAACTACATGGGGTTGCTAAACCAATTTAAACACACTATCGGTCCAAACACCTTCTCGTGCAAATCGACATCAACTCATCTAAAAGTCCAAACTGATACCCCAGACAATTACAGAAAAATCATTCACTTATTGAAAGAAATCAATGCACAGTACCACACATACCAGCTCCAATCCGACAAACCTCTAAGAGCAGTCATAAGGAACCTACATCCATCAACTCCAGAATCTGATATAACAACAGCTCTAGAAGAAATAGGTTTCACGGTGAGAAATGTCACCAATGTTAAACACCACCAAACCAAAACCTCGTTGCCCATGTTCTTTATTGACATAGACCCTAATGGAGAAAACGTTACCGATATCTTCTCTATTACTTCTATTTTGCATACAAAAGTAAAAATAGAAGAGCCCCATAAAAAACGTCAGATACCACAATGCCAAAACTGTCAAAGCTATGGACACACACGCTCATACTGCGCTTACCCACCCATATGTGTCAAATGTGGAGAAAACCACCTTTCATCATCGTGCACAAAATCTCCAGATCTACCTGCAAAATGCGGCCTCTGTCAAGGTGCGCATCCAGCCAACTACAAGGGATGCACAATATATCAAACAATTTCCCGGAAACACAACAACAACACTTCAAGCAAGAAAGCCCAGCAGCCACCGCCTCATAATCTCAATTTCAACATCAACACCAATCCTGAGTATCAACAGCAACAACCAGGCTCCGAAAACACACCCAGGTCACGTACGTATGCTAATGTAACTGAGGGTCACCAGTCCACAAACTCTAATACCTCCACAAACAACAACGAATCCTCACTTCTAAAATTCCTTGATGAGTTCAAATCTATAATAAACCCTCTTATCTCTCTCCTCACCACCGTCCTCTCAAATCTCATTAACACCAAAAATGTCAAATAATAACGCAACATCTCACTCTCTCCTCATCCTAAATTGGAACGCTAATGGTCTAGCAAAACACAAAGACGAACTCTTAGCCTTACTACAAAATAACAGAATCGACATCGCACTCATATCAGAAACTCACTTCACCAATTCAACACACTTCTACCTTCCTGGGTTCCAAGTCTTCAAAACCAACCACCCTGATGGCACCGCACACGCGGGAGCCGCCATCATAGTAAAATCTCCCCTACTATTCTATCCTCTCCCGCAATTCCAAACGGACCACATTCAAGCCAGTGGCATACAAATAACACTTAACAACACCCCTCTAAATATATTCGCAGTATATAGTCCACCACGCCACACAATAACCTTAAATCAATTCAACGACTTCTTCCTTACTCTTGGTCATAAATTTATAATAGGAGGCGATCTAAATGCTAAAAATATACAATGGGGCTGTCGCGTAAACAATCCCCGTGGTAACCTACTTGAACTCGCAACACAAAATCGTAACTACAAAGTACACTCTCCCCCATCCCCGACATACTGGCCCACTTCACCCAGAAAAAGGCCAGACATTTTGGACATATTTATATCTAAAATTCCCAATAGTTTCCACAGCCTAACAACTAATCTCAACGACCTCTATTCTGACCATTCAGCCATCCTCCTAACAATTGACTCTGCCCCTCTTGCTATACCAAAACAACCAAGCCTCATCCTAGGCCAAATGGACTGGGCAAAATTCAAATCATCCCTTGATAATCAATGTAACCTCAAAATCACTTTAAAATCTCCAAACGATATCGATGAAGCCGTACACCTCCTAACCAAGTCTATACAAGAAGCTGCTTGGTCCTCCTCCTCCCCAATGCCAATTAAAAACACCTCCATAAATCTTCCCCTACATATAAGAATACTAATCTCAGACAAACGGAGAGCGCGTGCAACTTGGCAAAGAACCAAATATCCCTCGGACAAACGCAAACTCAACAATTTAACAAATAAACTTAAAAGACTCCTAGCCTCTATTAGATCAGATAATTTCACCAAACGTCTCGTCTCCCTCTCGGCTACTGACAACTCGCTTTGGCAAACAACAAGGAAAATCCTTCGAACAAAACAATCTGTTCCTCCACTAAAAAAATCCGATGGTACTTGGGCTGTCACTGACCTAGATAAAGCCAATATATTTCGACATCATCTCTACTCTACCTTCCAACCCCACAACAATATTCTCACTCCTTCTCAAATCGAAAAAGTGAACCATTCTCTCTCTCACCCTCTTCCCATGACTCTCCCACCTAAACATATTCGACCTAGCGACGTTGAATATGCGATAAAAAACTCCCCTCGTCACAAAAGCCCAGGCTACGACCTAATCACAGCTGAGGTAGCTACACAACTCCCCAAAAAAACCTTACTTCTCTTAACACACATTTTCAACTCTATACTTAGACTGTCATACTTCCCTGTTCTTTGGAAATTCTCAATCATCATTATGATCCCCAAACCTGGCAAACCTCCCGACTCTCCCGAATCATACAGGCCCATTAGTCTTCTTCCACTATTTTCTAAAATTTTTGAACGAATTATCCTAAAACGCATCCTTCCTATCATTGGAGCCAGTATACCTAATACCCAATTTGGTTTTCGTCATAACCACTCTACAATACACCAAGTCCATCGTCTTGTGGATAAAATATCATACACTCTTGAGAAAAAGCTTATTTGCACAGCTGCCTTCCTCGACGTATCACAGGCATTCGACAGAGTATGGCATGAAGGCTTACTCTTCAAACTCAAATCTACTCTTCCACCTTACTATTTTCTATTATTTAAATCCTATTTAGAAAACAGACATTTTTCCGTTCGATCTGGCTTCTCCTTATCCGAAGTTTCACCAATCCACGCAGGGGTACCTCAAGGTTCCGTAACAGCACCTCTACTCTTCAATTTATTCACCTCAGATCAACCTACCACCCCCAACACTACAACTTGTGACTTTGCCGACGACAAGGCGCTTCTAGCGATCCATTCCGACCCCGAAATAGCCTCAAACCTCGTACAAAATCATCTCAATCTCTTATCAACCTGGTATAAAGACTGGGGAATAAAAATCAACGAAACAAAATCCATCCATTGTACGTTCACACTAAGGCAAATAGTCTGCCCGCCCATCTTCCTCAACAATGTACCTCTCCCAACCGCCCAAAATGTTCGATACCTAGGTCTACATTTAGACCGCAGGTTAACTTGGGCAACCCACACCCACAACAAAAGACTTGCCTTAAATAATCGCTCTCGACAACTACGTTATCTCCT
Organism: Diuraphis noxia; assembly: GCF_037042655.1. Taxonomy (NCBI): domain Eukaryota; kingdom Metazoa; phylum Arthropoda; class Insecta; order Hemiptera; family Aphididae; genus Diuraphis; species Diuraphis noxia. The sequence goes on along the minus strand of NW_028301712.1, from coordinate 14,937,633 downwards.
CACATCACATCATGTCAACTTAAAAAACAAGCTACTATTATACAAACTCCTACTCAAACCAATCTGGACATACGGTATCCAACTCTGGGGTGCAGCCAAAAAGTCCAACTTAAACAAAATTCAAATCTTCCAATCTAAATGTCTCCGTCAAATAACTAAAGCTCCCTATTATATATCTAACGACACTCTACATAAAGATCTAGCTATTCCAACAGTTCAAAACGTCGCAAAAACCTTCTACAAACGCACACACTCCAAGTTCCACAGCCATCGTAATCCCCTGATCTCCGAACTATCTACCAACACTATTCCTGGTGACCCCAGAAGGCGTCTAAAACGTACCTGGTGTCGTGACCTACTAATCTAAAATTGTTTATACCTCTATCTCCCTTAATTTTGTAATCACACCCTCTCCTACTAGCAAACTAAAATCCTAGCCTAAAATCCTAACCTTAAGTGCCTCCAATGGGCGGTTTCTTATTTCCAGCCTCTCAAAAACCATATCACCTCCATCACATGCACTTATTGTAAAACAACATTTACAGATTGTGTATATTTAAATAAACGTTAAAAAAAAAAAAAAAAAAAAAATATATATATATATATATATACATATATACTAAAATATAGATATAGTTATATGGTTATCATTAATTTTAATACCAGCTAACTATTACGTAGTGGACTAACGACTGTATTATTTTATGATATTATTCGAGCGAAATTGGTTCGCCATCCAGTTTATTCGAATCGGATATTATATGGCTTCTGATCTACACATATTAGCGTGCGTAAAGTCGTCCGATCATATCCTAATACTATTATAATGCTTTGTGTTCGGACATGATTTTGCGTGAAATGCGGTCTCACATTGTTGCGCGTGTCAATAATTATTATATTAATGTATATCTGTGGTGTAACAATGGTAGGCATTTCGTGATTGATAGATAAACGAGCGTGCTTGTGTTCACAATGCACGCATGTTTGACGAATCGATATTACTAATTAATTTATCTGAGGGCTCGATGGAACCGTAAAACCACTCTGGGACATTCGTTTATATGGTGAAAATGTCAATAATATTTTGAATATTGTGTGATTGCCATCAAAAATCTCTAGCACGGTGCCATTAAAACAATTTATAAACTTTTGACGTTAAAAATAAATGTGGTAAAATGGCCTGGTAGAGCTATCGTAAAAAAAAATATTACTTATATTATATTTTTTCATCACACTTTGTTATTATGTTATATACTTTGAAATAGTTTGAATTAGGCAATTATATTTATGCTTCAATAAAATCAATGTTTGTAAAAAAAAAATGTTGCATTACATTGCTTGTATGACGACGTTGGGGAGGCTATATAGACTCGTGTCGGGCGTGTCTTGTCAATGAAGAGTTTTATAATTTACTTAATCAGTAACCATTTAATTTGAGTGGGACAATATTATGAAGGATCGTGATTATATGTGGGAAGCTGCTTGATTAGAGGTTGGCGTTAAATTCTCTAAACTGCTGAAAAGGCTATAGGTATAGTACGAGTTCTGGTTAAATAATATTTTTCCATTTTTATTACGGGTTGTTTCATTATGGTTATTCATGCTGACGTTACAATAGTGTTTTGTTTGACATAAACCACGGGGAGGCTGTGGTGGTGTAGAGTGAGGTATTTCGGAACACTTCAAGTGTGTGCCAGTTTTATTGGGAGATTTGAGATCCCCATACATGGCGTACGACAGGATTGGATATTAAAGTTAAGTTGAAGCATATACATTTTTGTTTTGATTAGCATAGGGTTGAAACTCAGATAAAGCATACATAATATATAGTGATGACTTTTTAAACAGTATATTTCACATATGCTGAGAACTTTAAATTTTGGTCTAGGATCACTCTAAGATATTTTAAATGTTTGAAACGGTAGATGATTCTGTGGCCGTTTATGCTTAACCGACGAGATGCGAAGTGGTTGGTCCATTAAATATGGCCAAAATCGTTTCTTGGACGTTTATCTATATATTTATGTCAAAATGGCTGTCATAGATATGTGTTGTGATTCACGTATTTTTTCACAGTTTGCTTCTTGAGAATAACATAAACAGCATATGTTTCCATATACATTGGTGTTGTTACGCCTTACACCGTATTTTTGTATATAATAAATTTGCCGAGTTTAGGTGGCGATGGCTTTAATAACCTTTTTAGTACGTATGTCATCGTTTCTCGTTACGTTATCCAATAACATTTTTAGATTTTACTATAACTTTCAGGTTTATCTAAATTATACGCATATAATTTTTAAAATGGATATCATGTTAAACAATAAAAAAAGTTACAGTTATAGCAGCGATCATGAAAATATAATATTTATATAATATTAGCTTGATATGTGATCTATATGTAATATCACTAATATCAATTTAATCGATGTAGTATTATAGGTACTAGGTCCTTTAGAAAAATTCATAATTTATTTTTATAATAATTATTTTATGTTTAATTTTTTTTTATTTATTAGGAGCTTTTTTTCATTATTATTATAAAGTGTTACTGGCATACAGGGTCATGAAACTTATTGATAATACAATAGAAAATACAACATATATAATTGGTAAGCGTAAATTATTTACGATATTTTAATTATAATAAGTAATAACATAATATTATATTATAATATGTTGTATGGATTTAGTAGTATTGTGTATACGAGACGCGGGTAGTAAATAGATTTTTCCATATATAATATACATATAATATATATATTATGTATATATGTATATGTGTGTGTGTGTGTGTGTGTGTGTGTGTGTGTGTGTGTGTGTGTGTGTATAATATATAGTGCGTGATACTCTACAATACAATATATTTTACGTGTTTGTATATTGTAGTTGATGATGATAATATTAGGTTTGCCACGTTCATTGTGTACTATATATCTAGGTTGTGTGAGTACATATATATATATATATATATATATATATATATATATGAATATATAGGCATGTGTGGTGGAACAATAATATATTTCCCGTACATATTGTACGTAGAAACATAATATACGCATTATACCTGTATTATAAGTGCCTATCTGTGTATCGCGTACGTACATTCAGTTGGTATTTCAAATCACATTTGCGTACCACTCGGCGTCATATATGTGTATATAGAATAAATATATAGTTATGTATATCGCGCCGAACCGCATACACTCGTCGCTTGTATTTTTTTTATCATTATTTTTATCCGGCCGGGACTCTTTCCGCTCCGTTTAACCACCACGCTAATGGCAACCGGAGCGTTCCACCTGTAATGTTGTTATTTAATATTATATTTTGTGCCTACCTATCTACTATATTATATTTTATAGTTGTGTGGGTGAGTGTATTGTTTCGATGACGTACATAAACGGTAAACAACGTAAAATCCAAAAGCTTTTGTCTCCGATATACACATGTATATTAAAATGCTCTAATGGGTCTTTTCACTTGAGTGTTGAAAAACTACTGTGCCAAACTATATTATATCCTTATCAAGTGGATATTATAAATGAAAGAATAAATTTTAAAAAAGTGGAAAATTACATTAAAAAATCATATAGAAATTAATTCTTCAATATCAAATGTGGGCATTATATTATTATCGTTTTAAATATCATAATACATAATACATGTATAATGTGTGAGGGTTTATGGATAAAATGAGTGCTGCTGGAATTTAGAAAATGTATATGAATGTGTAGTACATATTGTGCATCATTTGAAGAGGATTTAAAATTAAAAAATAATAATAATGTTACAAATTAAATAATAAAATCTCAGCAGCCCCCATGCGTGTTCAAAATCATGCTGTCCATATTTTACTGATTAAATTTTTTTTTTTGTTTAGTTAACCAACGGCAACATAGACCATTGGGCGTAGGGAAGATACTGTAGGGTTTTTTAAGTTGAGTAGGTTTTTAGTATGCGCGCGCGCGCGTGGTGTGTGTGTGTGTGTGTATGTGTTTTTTTGGTAGAATTTCTTGTGGGCATCCGTAGGTTTTTGCCATGCCCGTTGGGGGGGGGGGGGGGGGGTAGCCTCTCTCTCTAGACAGCATGAACTGCCCGGAAAGCGATGCCACCCATGACTGGGATTTAAGCCGGCGACTGTGCGCGTCGCAACCTACGCCTAAATCCACACGGTTACTACATCCCTAAATGAACTTTCAATGGAAAATTTGTGGTTTTTTTTATAAAAACATTTTATATTTAAGAACTTTAATCTTTTTTTTGAACAGTAGAAATCCAACAGAAGATTGTTAATATGTGAAAATGTTATTTTATACCTTGAAATTCTGATGCTTATAGTCAAATAACATAATATATTATTAAATAATTATTTTTTCTTTAGATGATTAATTTTTTAGCTAGTTATGATTGATTAAAAAGTTTAGAAGGTTAAAGGTTAATAACTATATGTGGTAGATTTAAGCGTAGTGTTGATACTAATGATATTTTATTTTTTTTAATCTAATGGTGTATGATGATTAGATGTAATGACGAAATCATGAGTAATGACAAGTATTAGATAGCATGTCCTAGGGCAGTATTTTTTTTTCTGAAGGTCATTCTCCTTAGTGACTTAGTTGATAACATAGCTGCTTATGAACCTTTGTCAAAGGGTAACGAAGATTTAAGAGGGACTGATAAACTGACATTTAATTAGATATATACATTTTAGTCAATGTATTAATCATGTAATTATAATGTCTAAGAAATTCGATATAATATCTTGAATAGATTTTCAATTGTAGACAGGCCATTTAATTTCTGTAAATTGTTACACAATGCCATTTACTGATTCAATATAAACTTAATTGATAGCAACGATGATGACGATAAAATAATCTTCAAAAACGCTTTCATATGACGATCATGACGCTCAGTAAATATCAAAATAATATGTGCGTGTATATTTGAATAATATTATTAGCAGAAATACCAAAATGTACAGACTTTTTTTAACACCCATAATAAGGAATCTTTTTTTAATCGACCAGGGGTATTTATGAATATGATACATCATTTGTGTGTACAAGGTTTAAATTATAATCAATCAATAACATTTAGGATAATACTTACTATAATATAATATAATATGTATAATTTATATACTATAGTATGCGTATATAATTAATATACAAATATATACACGTATACATGAACAGTGGGCATACATTTATAGGTGCCTTCAAACGAAGTTGCCTTTTATTTAGACTATATAACTTAAAATATGTCACCTAATGTTATACGAGGCGTCGAAAAGTCGTTTAGCTACAGTTTTGTAGGTGCACGCTTACATTAATATTAAAATATAACTAATCAGAATTTAATCAATAGTTCTCCCAGTTCTGGCGTTCGATATAGTTGAGTGTGAACAGAGCAGGGAGTCATGACTTCTCACTGCTTCCATTACATACCGACATGTTGAGATTTTCGGTTGGAGTATGCGTTTTCAACGGGTGGTGTATTATGATGAAATAACAATACGATTATGCTAATTCCGTTTTACTAGTATTTCGTCTCTGACGAGAGAATTCATTTCCCTAAGTTCGCTTTACGAGCATTAATTTTTGCCGTCGAACGCCTATACAACAAGATTAATTCACGTCATATACATATATTATTATATATTATCAATAAACTTAGTGTATAGGCTCGTAACACGCAATATAGGACGAGAATATAATGTAAAATAGAAAGCTGTGCGTTATATATAGGATCGGGTATGATAATGGTAATATAATACGCAGGACGCAGGTATTAAGATAAACGAATATACGTGGTCTGATGACCATAATATGATGACAACGAAATTTAAATTTAATCGATTAGGCTCTTATTTTTCGTTTTGGATACGACACCATGGATACTATACAGTAGATGATATGAATTATAGGCATGACATAGGCTGCATCTAAAATGTAAAAACCTAGCAGTCACCGCACCAATGTTTTATAGGTATTTAAAATTATGGTTGATATATTTCATCCAAATAATATTATATAATATCGTTATACAATTTATTATAATATACGAGATTTAGATAAATTGCCAATATAACATTATTGCGTTAATTTTTCGTGAGCCGAAAATCAATATGGTCGATATTATCATTTAAATGCTCGAACTATTTTGAAGTATATTTTGATGATAATATTATGTATGTATCTACAATAATAAAATACGTATTAATATCATACATTTTTTCATTATAAACGCCTCATGATATAATTTTATTGAAGTGATATTTTTTTATTAGAGAACAAAATACTAAATACTTCACTCGTGACGTGCTACGCTGATTTATTTAACGGCCTATTAAATATGACAATTTGAAATTAATTATATAATATATATATATTATTGTGCATTATACGGAATTATAGCTGAGGGTTCGCCCATCCCAAATATTCACAATAACTATCCACTTCAAATATACCTAAATCAATATCGTACTAACGGGTGATTGTAAATTCCACCGATTTACGAGTAGTCGATTTTAGGGTTGGATTTATAACATGTAAATTCCACCGATACTTTTTTTTACCTTAAAAAAAAAAATGAAAAATTCCATTGGTACTTTTTTTATATCTGAAAAAATAAATGTAAATTTCACCGGTATGTATTTTGACCAGTAAATAAGAAAACCCCACGGATGCGGTGAAATCCACAGATTATGACTATAATTAAGTTACACATCAACTTTTGACTGTCTTATCTAAACGACATCTCAACGACCGCAGATAATATCATATTCATATACATATATTATCGCGAAACGAATGCATTTGATAGAATATTTTCAAAGGCACATTTTAGTTCGTGAGTTCGTCCATTGATTTAAAAATGAACACATTGCATGAAATAATTAGCGAACGTGGAAATATGTTGATTTGTTTGAATAACCTTAAGTATTACAAACCGACAATCTTAAAGTCCGGTGAAGGAAGGTGGAGGTGTGAAAATAAAAAGTGCTCCGCAGTTTTAAAAACTATAAATTCTGGAAAAAATCGATTAATTACATTCCAACGAACAGATCATCCTACTCACGATGTGTCGACCGAAAGTAACCTTCAACGGCTAGTGCTTAGTACCGGAGCAAAGCGAAAAGCAATGGAAAATAATTTTGAAACTACAAGGAAAATTATCAAACACACATTAGACGAAAATTAATTGGATGGGAATATTACAACAAGGGGTATGACACTCTTATAATTCCTAATGCTATTTGAAAAAAAGTGGGGACATGGCCTTGATCTCTTGGGCACTGCCATTTTGTTATTTATGAGAATCAGCTGACAGCTCATATCATATATTTCAATAATTGGTAGTTGATACTTGATATCATTATGATATCCAGAAATGATAATAAATCAAATTATAATTTATAATTATAATTACTAATAATCATAAAAATTAAAATAATTGTTGAATGTGTTATGCGAAACAGTTGTTATTTCATACTTGTTGCTAGATAGCCACAAGCAGTGAAGGTTAAGTTATAACGTTATAACTTATTGGATTAAAACATAAACAAACAACAAACCGTTTATAGTAAAAAAAAATCGTTCATAACAACACTCCTCAACCACCAGGTAATCATTTACAACTTCAACACTAAACCACCAGAGATCGACCACCAAGTAGAGTGTCGCTTCTATACTGTTTATGGTACAACACAGGTTAGAGATGTAAATTATGCTAAAAGAAATTTATATAATGCTTGGAGAAAGACAATCCCAAAAATACCTAAAAGTTTATTTGACGTTCATGATTTAAAGGAAACCCAATGTATGACGAGTAGAAAATTGTAATATTATATTTTGTTATGAAATAAATTTTAATGCTTTCTGTAAATCGGAAATGGCTTACCTGGATGGAAAATTTACGTATTGTGTAAAGCATTTTTTGCAGCTTTTCACTATACATGGATACTTAAATGGACAATACGTTCCTTACGTTCCTTTATGTTTTTGCGTATTAAAAGATAAACACGTGTCCACTTATTTTGAATGCTTTAAATATATTAACGAAATATGTTCAACTCATGATTTTGTTTTTGAATCAAAAAAAATCACTATTGATTTTGAAAAAGCAATACACAACGCATGTGATTTAATTTGGCCAAATGAGAAAGTGATAGGTTGTATGTTTCATGTTAGGTAGGTATCTTAAGTTGGTGGAGAGCAATCCAAAGATTTGGTTTAACGGAAAATTATAAAATAAAAATCGAAGTAGGTGATTGGCTTAGAATTTGCTTTAGATTGGTATATTTAAACTATATAAAGATGTTTCTAATATTTTGCAATAGAATTAATGTCTATAATACCCGAAAACTTAAAACTTACTCAATTCGTAGATTACATTTTAGACACCTATATTACAGAATAAGCATTATTTCCACCAAATATTTGAGCTCAATTCAGCGCTGAATTAAATTTAATTACGAATGCATGCGAATCGTTTCATTCATATTTAGCTCAATTCTTTGAGAACACGCATTTAAATATATATCACTTAACAAAAGGTCTTTTAGATATCCAATCATTCACTTATATTAAATTAAACAGCATTAACGAACCTAATAACCTTAGAAATTCACAATCAAAAACACGTCAAAAATATTAAAACACCATAATTTCGTAATTTAAGGTAAACAGTATTACCATCATGCAATTCGTCAAAGTTGTTTCTAAATATTATTAAACCAAATTTAAAATTTAAATTTTTAGTAATTAATTATTATTTTTTTACTATTAATTACTATTAACTGGTTGTTCATTATTGATAATTAATAATTGTATTACATGTATTTTTATTTTTTTATTTTTTTTCAGCTAACTACAAAATAGTGATCACTATTGTTTATTATATATTTTATTTTAAATTTGTGTAAAAAAATATATAAGTATCCAAATATAATATGCGTAAATAATAAATCTGTACATAAACTATGTAGGTACCTATTACCTACATACCGTTAATTGTTATTAATAATTATATATTTTTCTATTTTTTTTTATGTTTATTACATATTTACCAACTTGTCTATCAACAACTATCTAAATACAATAAATATGATATTATAATAAAGCTGTACACACGTAAATTATGTAATCTTAATTAATCAGACTGGATTAGGATTAAAGTTATACCTATATAAAATTACTTTTATTTTATGTAAAAAAAAAACGTACCAGTGAAATTAACATTTTTTTCAGGTAAAAAAAATTTACCGTTGGAATTTACATTTTTTTTACCTGAAAAAAAAAATGTGCTGGTGGAATTTACATGAAAAAATATCGTAAATTGTAGAATTTACATGTGCCAATACAAACAAATCCCTGAAAGTAAATTGAAATAAACAAAAATAAAAAAAACTGAATAGCCGGAATCCGATTTAAAATATTATAATATTATGGAGTTTGGATAAAAACAAACGTAAAAATGCATAAAAAAAATTCTAAAATAAACATAATGTTATATTATTTATGCTAAAATATAAAAAAAAAATACAAATAGTACTTGATATTTTTACTGTCATCGTTAATAAATACAATGTAATATCAAATAGACAATTTAAATTGTATTTTTGTTCAAATAACTAAAGTCAAAAATCATTAATTTTTAGTGATACTTATTGTAAATCATATATAATATACTGTTATGCTATTAGTGAGTAGGTACATTTTATTACAATCGTGTCTTTTTACACTATATTTAAATGTTTTAAGGAGGTTTTTGTTTAACAGAAATTGTCGCTTTGATTAATTGATTCATAAACGGCAGCATGGCTTTTATTGATTGCGCCAAGCTGATTTTAATAAGATATATAAATAATTATTTAATAACTTTCAGTTGAATAAGAAAACTTCTTAAAATTATTATACTAAACAGCGTATTCCGAAGAATATTATGAATAAGTTCAATAATTAAAATTAATAATGATGTAACTTTATAAGTAGAGCTTATGTATTATGCTAATAAAGTTTTTTCAATTTTCAATTAAATATAAAATATTTTTAAAATATTATTTTTCAAATACACACTTCTTCAATTGCTGCTTTTTGATTTTCTGACCAACATATTATAATAAATTATTGTTGTTTTTTTCTTTCGGAAAATCCTACATCAACCAAAAGGTTTTAATAAACAAACTTGCCATTATATTATTGATTTTATTGAGAAAACATTTGAAAAACTGATGAAAAACCATTGTGATTTGTATGAACCCAACCAACTAGAAGATGTTTAAAAAAAAAAAAAAAAAAAATGAAGAATTTGAAAGTTTGGATAATACAAAAAATACTCCGTTAAAATAATATATAATAATATATTGTTCTGAAAGGTCAGAAAAGTCTCTATATAGTTTGAAACATTATTAACGAGAAGTATTTCAAAATAATATTGATATATAAAAATTGATAGATGAATTTCTCAGATTTAAATACCGTCATATGTTGTAAGTATAGAACTTAATAAGTAACCAAAAAATTCCGTTAAAAGTCAACAACGTTTTTGTTTTGTATATTTTACTATAGTTATGGAGTTAACATCATAATTTGTATTATATACTATCATGAAAGAATTATAAATTGTGGATTCCACGAATAACTTCTGTATAGGTAAACTCTGAAAGAAATCAGTAGCTCAGTAGCCTGGATGAAAATGATTTATTTGGTCGGGTAAAAAAAATTTTAATTTTACCGTTCAAAACAGTATAAAATGCAACTTAGTTAGGTAGTAATTTCTTATTTATGTGAGTTCACAATAATGCTTTATCTATGTCAGTGAATTATCAAGTAATAAAAAAGTGGGAAAGTGGGTATCGCTCTGCGGTACATTAGGTGGTGGGGTGAACCTCTGACTAGGGTAGGTTAGATTTGAATGCAATGTATCATTGTATACGAAAAACGATTCTGAATGGAGACGGTTTATCTGTCTAGGATATATTATAGATAATTAGAAAATCTTAGATTTTGAAAAGAAAATTTTTTATGAATTTCTAGCTTAAAATAATTTGTGAATTTTCATGATTTTTACTTACGTTATAAAAATTTGAATTTAAATGCTTGTAAAAAAAATTGTGGCTATATATTTCTTTTATTTTTCAACTGCTATTGTAGAAATATATTATGAGTCCTTTATTAAATTTTCAAATCTTAGATATAAAAGGAAAATTTTTTATGATTTTCTAGGATAAAATAACTTACGAATTTTAATGATTTTTACGTATGTTGTCAAAATTAAAATTTGAATGCATGTAAAAAAAAATTGTTGCTATATAATTCTTTTATTTTTCAACTGCTATTGTAAAAATGTAATGTATTATGACTCACAATGACCTAACCTCATAATTTATGAGCCTTGTATTAAATTCTCAAATCTTAGAATTAAAAAGAAAAACTTTTATGAATTTCTATATAAGATAATTTGAACATTGCTGTAATTTTTATGTATTTAGTCAAAATTTGAACTGTAAATGCTTATAAAAAAAATTTGTGACTATAAATTTATTTTATTTTTCAACTGCTATTGTAAAAATATGTTAGGAGCCTTGTATTTAATTTTCAAATCTTAGATCTAAAAATAAAAACTTTTATGAATTTCTATCTAAGATAATTTGAAAATTGCCGTAATTTTTACGAATTAAGTCAATATTTGAACTTAAAATGCTAATAAAAAAAAATTGTGCCAATGTATTCTTATAATTTTTTAATCACTATAAGAATAACTTATGAGGAACTTTGTATTAAATTTTCAAGTATTTTGATAGGGCCAAACAATTTTATCGACACTTCAAAAAAAATTTAAAATTTCAGTTGTCTATAAATATCTAAAAAAAAAATAAAAATATTTCGAAAATTAAATCATGTAAATAAAATGCCAATCTAAATAACTTGTGAAATTTTCAAGTATCTACCACTTATACTTTTTGAATAATTACAAATATTTAAAATCTTTTGAGGATAAATCGTTATCTTTATGCTATTTCGTAAAAATTTAAAATTCAAACGCACTTAAAATTTTTCCTATAATGATGTTTCGAGTTTTCTCTATAGCTACTTGAAGGAAAACTAATAGAAAACTTAGTGTTATATTTTTAATCCTTAGTTATAAACACAAAAAATTTTATAATTTGTAAACTTAAAAATTACTTGCAAATTTTCGCGTTTTCGACAGATTTTGTAAAATTTGAACTATAAACGCTTATAAAAAAAAATTGTGACTTACGATTTTAAATTTTTTTTAGCTACAATAAGAACAGCTCATACGGAATCTTGTATTAAATTTTCAAGTTTTTTTGGTCGTCTAACATTTTTTTACCGGCGCGGCACTTCAAAAAAAAATTCTCAAAAAAATCGAAAATTTCAGTGGTCTATAAATAACTCAAAAAAATTCAAAATTTTTTAAAAATTAAGCGTTATATAGATAATACTAACATAAACATTTGGTGAAAATTTCAAGTATTTACAGTGGTTAGTTTTTGAATTATAACCATATAAAAAATCGATTTGGTCGAAAGCTAGTTTTGCGTAAAAATTCCCGTTTTCTGTCATTTGTTTTTTGTTTTTCTCGATCTTTTTGAAAACTGTTGGAAAATGTTAACTTTCACCTCTATAATGCACCAAGGATATTCACTTTTATATCAGAAACCACCCCAAAGTTTGAAATTGAAGCATTATGTCGACTAGTTATGCTGTACACAGACACAAAAACAAAAAAAAAACACACATCATTGTAAAATCAATACATTCATCGCTTCGTTCAGAATCTAAAATTGGCTGTAAGTATAAAATATATAATATCTGCGTAAGAGCAGGAAGATAAAAAGTGGCTATAATTCATATAATGCCCTTGCCGAGATATTGCGCGTGCATTAATTAGATACCGAAAGTAAAATAAATTCGACGGGGGTTGACGCATAATTTTCTCAAATGTCTGAAATTCTGAACACGCTCCAGACAACGAAAAGATACGCGAGTATTCTTGGAAAAAAAAAATCATGAAGATTTCAATGAACGGTTCAATTTACTTCCGGCAAAGACCGTACTCGCGATATGCATAATTCCTACAGCGTGTATATCAATTATTATATTATAATATATTATATCATTATATTACATAACTTCATATTATTATTATTATTATTGTTATTAAATTATGATGGGAAATACTTTGAAGATTTCGAAATAAGCGCATAGAATTATTCGCGAAACCCTTCTCCGAGCGTAACATTCCTCGAGTTATACCTCATTTTAAACGATAAAAATAATAATACACTTGCAGTCAGTCGTACATAATATTATAACATCGTATGATGTTTTTTCACTTGGGGTGGTAGGCGACTGATAGAATTTCACTAGCACTCTTTGTTCAGGAGTTATGCTCGTAACGCTCGAAATTCTTTCAGGTAAATCCGCGGAGGTAATATTGTAATATTGCGCGTTATGCAGTGCACGAGCGCTAGGCAACGAAATTCTTTTTTTTTGCAGAAATTCGACCGGTATAATGATAATAATAATATTAATAACAACGGTACTAAGGTTTCGGCGTTTGCAGAAAGATTAATTCCGGATAATTCACCGCATACCGTATTACAGTTCTTGTATACCAGCTAGCCTCGTAATGTACACATGGATAAATATACCTATATATATATATATATATATATATATGCGTAGGTATTATACGTGGTACACGTTCGGTCAGCTGTGAGCTAATTTGGTGAGACTTGTTTTCTTGCGCCGGTCGTTGTACCGTATACCTACTGCACAGGGTAGTTACCTTACCCGGATAAATAGGCAACTGCCGCGAGGTACTCGTGCATATACATGTTTATTATTATATTATATTTGTGTATACCTCGTGCAGTGTCCGAGGGGTCGAATGGTATTAATAATTATTACTATAAATCCCTCCACGACACGATGGCAGCGGGCGGTCGTCTTTCGAGAATATTTATGGGGATGGCCGGATGAGAGGCAAAACTTCTTGCCCGGAGGCGTGAACTCGGTGACTTCGTTTTTCACCGCACCGTAGGTACATGATATCATATTATTAACTATTATTATTATTATATTTACTGGCAATACTCTGATTACGCCGTTTTGTATTAATTCCACGAGCCCCCGATAGACGACGTTTGTCCCGATGTAGTCAACCCTAAATCATTGACTTTTCGTGGAATTATTTGCTGTGTTATATTTTGTACGATGTACGACCATCACTTCACAGTGCTTATGCAGGAAATAAATGTTGGTTTATCTCTGAGAAAAATTTTTTTTGAACTGTAAATATAATATAGAAAGATGCAACTTGTTTGTGTTGATACATTTAAAAAAAAATCAAGTATCGACCATATTATCTTAATATATTTTAACCATGCGTATCACTCTGTAGTAAGGCTGACAGATAATGTTAACCAGCTGAAAATACTTTAAGTACCAGTAACAGAGCTTTGGATTTTCCTGTTCGATACGAGAATTGAAAACTCGATTTTGGCGAGACATATTATCCAGTGGAACCGAATATCGCTAAAAAAAAAAACAAATAATCCTATTGGGTATGCCTGTTTTTTTTTTTTTTTTATTATTCGTTTTAGAGTCGAACGTGAATTGCATGTCAACTGTCTATATCGGTTCGAAAAAAAAACTGTTGCCTGATTTGAAAAGTATAAATCATCGTATTTTAAGTGATTCATATTATTTTAATGTACATTTCTTGTAGAGTTTGATGCGTGTTGTATATTATAATATTCGGTAGCTCGGTTATTTCTAAAAACAAACGTCGCTGCAGGTATATTATATATATATTGTATGGTATATTTATTTTGGCTGGTATTGATTTGGTGCACGTTCAGAGACGTTAAATTTTCGTACAAATGACATAATCTGATCCACCTACGCTTCACATTCAACATTTTTTTTGTGAATCTCACTCGATCTCAACACCCATCAGTCGCTCACTCTCTACATCAGCTTACTTAATACTTGAATGCTCTCAATCTTTGGTATGATGAAAGCACGGAGCACGTATATTGTTATAACATCGACGGGAAAAGTAGGTATATGTTTTAAGCGTAACGTAATATTGAAAACACTCACATCTACAAATCCAACAGTATTTGATTTCTGTAAATTTTTTCCAGCAGGATGATGCCGTTTTTATCAAATCGGAAATGCATTTTATCAAAGAATTGTTTTCACAGTATCAACCTTTGCGACATGCGTGATCGTCGGATCCCTGTAAGCTACTGAGTCCAATTTCAAATTTTTATGTAAATTGTGATCTAAATATTATTATTAATGCAGAAATTTAGGTCCAGGCATAAACTAGCAAAATCAATATTGTTCAGACATAGGACTGAAAATATAGTTGTATTAATACTGCAGTTCTTTTAAAGTCATATATTGATTGTATCAAGTATATTGTCAACAATTTTCAAAATGTGACAGGTAATTTAATTAATTTGGATAATTGAGAATTAAGTTATTTTTATAAATTCGTTTTACATTTTAAGAAGTTAAAGTTTCAATACCAGAATTTTACATTTGAGAATGAATCATTTTAGACGGCATTGTGAACATGGTCAACCGATTTTTCTTTTTAAGTTTGATTAATTTCTGTCAATTTATTTGTTTTTTCGATATTTCTGTATGATTACAATACGTTGCACATAAATAACGGTCAGATACATGCTGGCTGCATATTATATTGGTAAATATATAATATTATTTACTTATTATTACTTATCTTTAAATTGTTTTGCCAACTGTAAATAAACCGAATACCCGGGACCATAATTTATGTCTGTTATATAGTTACAGTGACCTTTTTTGGGGATCCAATTTACCGATTCCGTCCTCATCAGTTTTCCATTGCAGTCTATGGATTACCTTGAATTGGAATGGGTAAAAATAAATGAAGAAATAATAATATTAATAAATCACATTAAAACCAACCTGATCCAGTATTCGGTCAGTTTACGTCAATTTGTTATAATATATACTATGTAATATCAGCTGTCGAACTCGCATAACTGTTCTTTCACATTTTTTTGACGCTTTTTATAATCAAATTATTCTTTTAAAACACTTTCATAAAGCTTGAATTTATTTTAATTTGCAAAAAATGCTTTGTTCCGATTAGAGGTGCCAAACTGGATTATCAATAATTGAGATCATTTAATATAGAGTGTTATAAGATTTAATTAAATTCAATCGTTTTTGCTTTGATCGACATTATGGTTTAATATTTTTTTACCACGAGTATTATATCGGAGTAATGTGCATATGTACCTATATTACTATATTATACACTTATCATAAAATCTGTGAGAGAAAGTAACCTATAGAGATATACGTATAACCATATTTTATCGATCGACGATAATATTGAAATCATCGAAACTTCTGTGGATATAGTTTCGACATGCTACAGTACCCGTGCCCGTTGGTTATACATTTTAAACATTGGAACATTTATTATAAGTTACTTTATTAACTTCCTTTCAATTAAATAATCTTATCAGTGCACCTTACAATTTTAAAATATTGTAAATTGGTCGTATATCTTAAAATTCTCATAAATCGCTTTAAAATTAAAATATAAAAAACCGATGATATGCCTTCGATAATTATTTTAGCTTCAATTTTTATAAGAGATCAATTCACTCTAATAGTCTCATAGTTTTAAATTAACGGAGCTGAACGTGATCTGCTAGCTGTGTTCCCACTTGTAAGACAAAGACAACTCATGTGGTTGTGGCATCCTCTTAATTATTTTTACATTCAAGGTTTTCAAGAAAAAAATTAGAAAATATCGATAAATATCGGGTTAATTTTGAGCGTTCAACAAGTTACAATTGTCGAACTTTACATATCAGACTCAAACTTCGATACGTTTCAGTACGTAGTTCAGTGGTTCTAAACCGGTGTGCCACGAAAAATTTCTGATATTTGTATTATGGTGGTAAAAATATTTAAAAACAGTACTGTATTTCATTATATTTGTGTTGAGTGTGCCGCGAAAACTTGTGATATAATATAATAGTTTGCCGTGAACAAAAAAAGCTTGAGAACCACTGACGAAACTAATCCTGTCGGTCCATAATTATTCCAAGTCGATTCGTAACGAATTTTTTTGCAAGTATTAGTCATTCAGTAGTTAATTCCTTTTCGTCTGTTACACCCTATAATATATACATAAATATATAAATATATATATAGATATACCTGCGGAGCAGTATAATAATAATTGACATATCTATCGTTGCCCGGCGCAGCGGTAAATGTATATGACAACAAAAGGATGGTGTAATAGTTTCGTGCGACGAAAAGGTTTCCATTATACAAAATATTCATATATAACGCATGACGATGATGACGGTGCAAGAATAGAATGAAGTCAGTGCCGTCGGGCTTTTTATCTTCGTCCGTATCACGTCTAAACGTGAACGCGTCAAAAGTTTGTACTGTCAACGTGACAATTTTACCTACCTAGCTATATACATATACGAGTGTATAGTGTATACAATTGTTCCTAAACCGTTCACAGCAAACCCAGTTAAAGGGAAATAAAGATTATACAAAAAACAAAATAAACATTTCTTGTAATCGTTGTAATTTTATTGTAATTTGTATCTGTTGATAATTCATATATTAATAATAGCGATAAATTTATAGTTTTATAATATATTTAATCGAATAACTTTTTATTTGACTACCAAAAATATTTGTATTCGGTCGTCTGGAATTGTTGTATAACAACTATCATAATATTATTAATTCTTAGCTAATTTGTCTTTGAATGTAAATTCTTAGTCTGTGGGTCAGACAAACCATGTACATAAATATAACATAATCTTATAGTTATAATCAGTTTTAATTAGTTATCATTGATATCTATTGTTTAATTTTTATTCATGTATTCAATAGAGCAGTTCACTGCGTCTGAATTTGGCCCAAAAGAGAACACTGTCAGCTAAAAGATTTACTCGTAATATCTAATGCTGTAGGCTTTTCATATTATCTAGGGTCGACTATTTGACTGTAAAGTAAATAGTCTGTTGTACATAGGAAAACATACTGTGAACTGTATATAATAAAATGTGGGTAAAAAATATTATTAGTGATGAAAATAAACGAATAATAAATTTAATGTTTCTGTCTATCGTATTGATAGGCCATTATAAGTATTTAAAAACTAACTTACACTAAAATTGAGGATATATTATATGATGTCCAATAAACAGGTTGAATTAAAATAATAATAATAATAATAATAATAATAATAAGTAGTATTCGAACGGTCTAACAGCAAATCAGAAACTGTTTCTTTTTCGCATAGTCGAAACAATGATAGATAAAACCATAGTGTTAGTTAACGGTTATCTATACAATCTTGGCTGGCTAATTATCACTCTTCCATTACGATAATTGTCAGAATATATATTAAGTATTTTTTTTGTTGGCATACATCTATTTTATGCATACAATTCAATATTTTTTTTTTGATGATTGTCGATCCGTTATTAAGGTTTAAAAAATAATAATTCTTATTATGTACTGTTATTAAATTTGTGGTTGATTCCACTCTGTAGATATAACACTGTTCGAGCCACGCCTCTCAAATGTAGCACATTAAATACGTTGAAAATCGTTAAATTATATTATATTATTATCAAAAATAATGAAAACGAGTAGCAAGTAATGAATTTTAAAATTTTGCAAACATATATTACACAAATTATATTATAATGCCAGCTTTTACCTACTTATCTTCTTCCTCTGACCCCAGTTGCTATGGATATAACATGATGGCACCATGCCCATATTGATACCATGAATACCAAGGATATTTCATGTTTTTATTGTTTTACTTTTCATTCCACTTCTGTTTCCTATGGATACCTGATGAAAATTCTAAACCTATTCAATAAATTGTAACCATACATATTATAGTTACGTTGGAATTATCGAGCGACATGTATTTTAAAATATAATAAAAGCCACTCGTAACTTAAAAATTTGGAATTAGAATTATCTGAAAAACCATGGGGTCCTTCCAAACAACTTAAAACGAAAAGAGTAAGGAAAAATTAAAAAAAAAAATTATTAGCGTTAAGTGTTAAGGCAAATCTTCATTTAACACGATCAAGTGTACATGCATAAATTACTATAGTTAACCATTCCTTTATGTTAGTAGATAATTTATCAATAACTGCAGGTGACCCATTATTCATTAATCATTAATAGTGAGTATGCATTTTTTGTATAAGACATTTTGTTATTTAAATCACAAACTATAAATATTAAATTATACCTATTATATTATTTATATAAATATCCCATAATTATTTTTATTAATATTATTACACTGTATGTATCAATTACAATTATAAATATTATATAAATCTCACACAAAACAAGTTTAACTAAATTATAATGATAACTTATTTGGTCAAAAAATGAACATTATAATAGTAGGTAAAATATAATTGAATTATTTATTACTATTCAAAAAACGGAATTTTTTTAAAGACATAAACATCCTTTATTTTAGTTTTTTTAAAATTATAATCCTATTTCAACGACATGATTTTTCTTGGTTTATATCATACAATACAAAAATAATATATAATTATATATAACCTACTTGCAATTAATTGCAATCTATTATAAGAGTGAAATGAAGGAAAACTATAATCATATAATATAATGATATTTCTCCGCACGCAACTAGCCATTAAAAAAAAAAAATTTGCTCAAATAATATAAACTTCCGTTTCATAAACATTAAAAATATTGAAGGCTTTTTGAAAGTTTAAACCGAATAATTTATCAAAAATGTTCAACCAAAGTTTTCAGCAACTATCACTTCACAACTTTTAAAATCAATTTGAAAAATTAACAAAATTGCATTGCACCCTACTTAAAATCACTAAGGTTTTATACAGGATATTTCATTGCAATATAATTGGAATTCACACATTTTTTATACAGAATAAGATAAACTAGTCTTTTTTTTTAATTAAAAACAAAAATCTCCTCTATTGTATTATTACTTATCTTCTTTTACTAAGTATCCCTCTGATTTTGTTATGACACAAACAATTCAACAATATATTATACTATAAACTACCCGTAAGGAGTATTTGTTTCCACATTACTATTTAAATTTTTATAGAATCATCCTAACTTTCTCAAATAAACATTTAGTATAAAATAGGCCGTTGACAAAGTTATCCCCTGCGGTCATACAAATCCACTGACGGCTATTACTTGATTCCATTTGCCCATGCCACGTGGTACAAAAAGTAACAAGTAATAATTAAAAATGTATTACAATTAATCTGGTAAATTTCACACTCAAACTTAAATTCTGCCCAATAACATAAAAGTTCTTATTTTGGCCACAACCAAACATCTTTTAAATAAACATTTAAAAAAAAGCTAATATATATGCACATAATAACATCACCTGGAATATACATTTATGCTACACAATAATTCAATTTATCCAATCAACATCTAAATCAACAATCCTCAAAAAAATAAATCTTTTCAAACACCATCTCAAACTAATCTGAACACAAAGAAATACAACTTTTACTCAGTTAAAAAAAATCCACTTCAAATAGAATGTAAATAACCCAACTAAATCTTGCGATTAATTGTAAATGCACCGTTTTATGTTATAAATCATATCTTAACCACATATTTATACAACAAAAATTGCATACACAACTACTATAAAATCGTATATCCATTAATAGGTTAACGTCTTAAAATAACCACCCAAATATCTTATCAATATAATTTCTCAATCAATTTTTAGCTATAGGTATCTCTAATAGATTGGAAAGCAATGGCCTACTACTGGCCTCGTAATTAATTCTGTCTATAAAACCCTTTTAGTGTTATCAATGAGCGCAACTTCTATCTAAACAAAGTTTTTTTTAAATGTCAAACCATTTATTGTAAAATCACATAAAACACAATTATAATACCATACATAAGGTTAATATACTTTAATTTACTATACATACTACTACATACTAAATTTTTATGGATTTTTAAAATAAAATAAAGGGGAAAAAATTGCATTAAATATATAATTTTTAAATTAACGCACCACTGCACATTAAAAGTTCACTTCCCTCTGTGCATTTTAATGAATGTTATCAAATTAATTTTTTTTGCCAACTGTCAACTGTCAACGTCACGCAATATTAAGGCAATTATTATCGTTGCATTTTCATTGAGATATAAATTAATTCCTTTTCATCTTGTGGAAAGAATATTATATCACTTAAGATTAAAAAAAAAATACATTCTAAATGAAACCGAAGTAGTTATTATGGTGTTTTACATTTGAAATGTATTTTAAAAACGAAGATACAATAATATAATAAATTATTATAAATGGTGTGTAAAATTATTTTTTAACATGTCTCAATGTCTTAGTGAAACTAAATGAAACTCTAAACGTGTTTAAATTAATAAAAACTGAAAACTTAATACCATGATCATTAATAAACTCAACTCGATAGGTAAAATAACATTTTTATATGGTATATTAGCATAGTTAAATAATTATTTGCTATAATAATTGTGTTTTTTTGGCAGTAATTCTATGCAATAACTCTCTATAATAATATATTGTTTACTTAGTGGAAGAATAATTTTTTATATTGAATTGAAGTAAAAAAAATGTTTATTAGCAATGCACCACTATATTGTTATCAAATTTTATCATTACGCCAGGAAGGTGTGAGTATTCATTTTAAATAACTTAAGTAAATATCCAGTGAATATTATTTTTATTTGTGTTAACTATTTTCCATTATTTTTATCATATTTTTTTCGCTTTATGAAATGTGTTCACTCGTGTTTATTAATGAAAATGGATACTTAGATTTCCATTAGAGTAAATTAAGGCGTACAAACAACAAAAATTAATATACTATATACATGTATAAATACGTACCTTATTAAAATAAGTATATTATATATATATATATATATATATATATATATATATATATATATATTAATGAGTCTCGTCAAAAGAAAAAAAATCGTAATAATTCTAACGTTTAAAAATAATATTCTGTACGCATATACTAATTAATCATTAATAATATGAGTAAGCTGTATATAAATACATAATACACAATATTACCAAGTTGTTAGGTATAAATATATATAATTAAAACGTGCGCGCTCAACATCAAAATGATCTTTAATAACGAATAATTTATAGATAGGTATTTCAATTTTACCATTTTTTTTGTTAAATTAACTTAGACTAAATAAAAAAATACAATAATAACTAATATTCAAAAAGTGAAACAGGACACAGTACATTACACATAAGGGATTCACTATGCATCTTACCTCTCCACCATTTTTCAATTTAATTAGAAATATTTATTAATTCTTGATTTTTTTTTTTTTTTTTTTGTACTACTTAAGGAGTGTCCAGAGATGATTCAAACTTTTGTTTTATTTAAAATGAGACACCACATTCTCTTTTTACTGTAGCTTATTAAATGTATATTTTTTGAAAAATTTAAGTGCCTTATTCTAAATTAAAATCAGTAGTTTCTTAGTTATAGTCCTTAAAATTCGTATAACAAAAATATAAAAATATGGAATTATTATTTATTATACTTATTATACAAATTATTAACATTAAAGAAAGACTAAAATGTTTAAATCCTCATAATATCTCCAGTATTGTATAAACCCATTGCCTTTTATCTTCAGAAAGCAAAGTTAATTAATTTAAAACTATTCGTACGAATTCAATTCAGATACTTTAACTTTGATTTTTCAGAATTATTATTATAATAGAATATGCATGGGTAGTTAGTATAAAAAAAAATGCATTTTATTTGTTTCAGTTTATTTCGGTTTGACTGATAATATTTTGATATTTGTGATATAACATTAAAGCCGATACAATCTCAGATTAAAATAAATGGTAAAAATTATCAACATTTTTTAAACATAAATAAATTCTTAAAGTTCTTTGAATAAATAAGAAATATAAACACTACTTTCTTACACAATATTAAGACCTAAGCTCATTTATTTGCCACTCTATTGAAATCGGCATTTAAAATATTACTCTTTGAATGAGATACGAGTGAACTGGGTTCCAAGCAACGAGCTTTTATTAATAAAATATATTAATTTTCTTTAATAAATGTCATCAACTGAATGCAAGATGCCCAGTTTACCCACCCTTATTCTTTAACAAGAGAAACTTAAACCCCCACAAACTCAATATAAGAAGGAAATTCATACTACCATAACTGCAGTACAGACCAAAGACCGCTGAAATTATTTCATCATTCACACCATAAAAATACAATATTATATGGCATACTACAAAGAGAAAATATCATAAATATTGTAAATATGAAAACTATAAAATGCAATTGTTTTATTTTGTAGGATTTAAAATATGGTTTTGTTGGATATAAATGAAAATTTAAAGCTGTAGTCTGTATATACCTAAACTTTACATACCTAGACCGATACAATTTTTAAAATACTATGATTTTTTAGAGTTGTAGGCTAAAAGTACTGTTTTTCAAATCTTTGTTTAAAACGGCGATGAAGAAATAATTATGTTGTGGACCGTTCAAACATGTTTTGTCAAGGATAGTGTATTAATAGATCAGAGATCCTACAATTTTGCCAACGCCCGTGTTGTTATTTTTTTAGATGGTTGATGTTTTTTTTTTAAATGTGGTAGCATGATTTTCTTGATCATGATTAAATAAATGAGAGGTACTTTAATAAGTATTTGATACATTGAAAAATTCACCTAGGATTGAGAATCAAATTACTATTTATATTTCGATGTACGACTTTTAATAATAATAATATATAATATAAACAATTTAACAATAGATATTTGTGATATATTCGTATTATATTTAATTGTGATTCCGATTATTATGTTACAAAACATGTTGTTGTCTTTTTAATAACCCTAAGATAATATTTTCATCGTGTAAGTATCTTTTTTTAGGAGTGCACAAGTCCTTATTAATAACTATATATAAATCATGTAAATCGCGAATATCTGATTATGATATCGACTATATTATGATTTATTCATAGGAATTAATTTTATAATGTCCAATAATAGTTTTATATTCTATATAAAACGATTAAAAAAAAAAAATAAAAAAATAGTCATAAACGTGACACCCGCAAACTTGATAAAATATTTATTTGATATTATTATACATTCTGTACTCGTGGAATAGTAATTGTACTAGGATAATAGTCAAATTAATCGTGAAAACCTCCGACTAGAATACTAATTCGAATGTACCTATGCCTTCAAACAACCCAGAAACCGATTTGCTCATCGATGGATATGGTATGGAATATTTCATATTTTATATTATTGTATTAGGATATAGAATTTACCAACGAATTGTTCGATTTCACCAATCATATATTTCCTACTTGTTGGCGGAAATATGAAATGTGATGAAAATAAAATATTATTATTAAATATGTCTCTAGAATCGACTTTTTAAAACGTATATTTCCAAGAACTCGTTTGAAGTTTAGGTTTATCAAGTTAGTCAAATGATTGTACCTACTTCACATTTAATATAATTTACTCTGATATCGCGTAAATCTATAGGGTTGAATATTTTCAAATGATGCGAGGAACGGTGAAACAAAACCATAGTAAGACATAAACGTTTCACAATAAATTGATTACTTTCGTTATTAGCGAAACCATAAAATGTTTTAAAGTTGGGGTCCATACTTTGTTTGATGTGACAAATATTATGAAACGTACTTTATGGTTCAATAGTTAATGTTTGTGATTATAATACGAATTTATCAAAAACTCGTTGTAAGTTAATATTATGTTGATATCCGTACTATATTATATACTATTAAATAATTATATATGGTCAGATAGGGTTTGGACCATCCTCCAAGTTGCACCACTGGTGTTGTAATAATGATATCAACATCCTGCACTATAGCATTAATAAAAAGTTGTATTGTTCAAAAGCATATTATATCCTGCACGTAAATTATTATTTTCCTGTGTACGACGGGGCTACGCGTTCAACCAAAAACAATTGTCGGAATAAAATCACGGAAAATAGTGTGAAAACAAAATATAGTCTGAGCAGCGGTAAACTAAACGACATGACGATCGTTTATATACAATAACGGTATTGTGTTGACAATAATTTCCACGAGGTCTTAAACTTAGAAACTAACTAAAATGATCTGCCATTCGTACTATTGTAATTTTCGTGGAACACATGAATACAATATTATAGTGTCAGCCGTTACGGCAGATCGTCTTGCCTGTAACGTGATTTTACTCCATCGTCACGCGCATATCTGCAACAAGCACTTGATATGTGCACAAAGGTATATATCCAAGTTTAGCTTTGCTCATGAATGATATCATACTATATACATAAAATAATAATATGACTTTATACACCGTACCTACGCTGCAACGAAAATCCACCACCTCAACCTGCATCCCGTATACCCAATTATTAATTATGTACGTACGTACATACAGTTTCGAAGTGCATGCATACTCACAAATCCGGAAGCTCCAAAAGTTGTCATTCTGGCCGAAGAGTCCCATGTCACTGGAGCCAGATGATTGATTGACACGTGCACACCCGTATAAGTACGTTGACGTGCTAAATATATCATATGAGTGCTGTGGGCACATACATGCGCGTGGACGAATCGATAATCATTCGAAATTAAGCCCCGAGATGACATTCGTATATAGACGCAGTGTAACAACCAGAAGGGCGATCTACGTTGATATTAATTTATATATTTGTTTATGATTAGCGGGACAGTGCAACCCTTTGAATACAGAATAGGTATAGCTAATGAATTTTAGATTCTAGAAATTTAGACACAATCACACAAATAATATTCCAAATAAAATACAAAATTACAAAATAAAAGGGTATTGGGATTTTCATTTTCGATAGACATTAAACATAATATCAACGGTCCGTTTTTCATATATTATAGTTGATATTGGATTGGAAAATATGAAATGACATAGGTATACGAGTTTCTATTGCGGAATTTTTAAGTTTATAAGAGATAAGAAAGCAGAAGAGTCTAATTATTGATCTCTTATAAAATACTTATCTAAAATTTGCCTATGGTTAGCAAGATGGTCTAGGTAAAAAATATTTGAGACTGGAGTATAATCATGAGTGGGATATTGAATGCCTAAACTAAAACTTATCGCATAATTTTGAGCGTTGAACTCTTTCATACTGAATAGAACCATTTTCAGTGTTTAGCTCCCAAATTAGCTAGTGGGCTGTACTCAAAAACGTTCTCATTATGGCACAGTACAACGTATTTACAGTGTTACTTAGGATTAATGCTTATTGTGTATGTGTGTGTAATAATTATAAATTATTGTAATAATTATTGTTCGTTCAATAAATAGTCTTCAACAAGCAGCAATACAGCATCGTAATAAAAATACAAACATATTGTGTAACGCAAACCGACAGAATAATATATAAGTAGATATAGATTAATCGAGGTGGGTAAATAATGTCTTATTACTTACCTAGTAAGTTATAATCTGAATAACTCATAGACATCCAACAGCTGGTCGTTAAATCGATCGTCACGTCATAAACAGCTATAATATTACATGCATCACGTTTTACGTGGATGCTAATATACACGTGAGTATGATAACTTTGCTACCACTTTGAATATATATATATATATATATATATATATATATATGATAGGTATTATATTTGTTGAAGAAATCACCGCTATGTGTACTACAGTTCGCCACCTATAGCTACTTCTGCTCAAACTCTATTTTGGCCAACGTACCGTAAATGTCGAAATATTTCTTTTAACATTAGTACATATTATAATATATATATATGCTTTTCAACCTTTATTACCTTTCAGAGTGGCTTATTTATTGTTATTTTGAACAAACAAAAATAATATTAAACTCCTTTTATTCGTTATGTCTAAGAATAAAGAGAATAAAGTGCAAACCATATCATTCGTTAAGTAAAGTATTATTTTTTTTCACTAGACAGGCAATATTTTAGTCCATATTATAGTTTTTTTTTTTTTTTTAAGAAAAGAGGAAATTAATTGGAGATGTTTTATGATCAAAAGTACGTATATGTATGGATAAACTAAAATTTATGTTGGCAGCATCACCTTTAAATACAGTAATGTATAATGGAGGATAGTATTGGAACATATTATAACGGTCATATGTAAAAAATCTTTTCTATAAAAGAATAATTAAAATAAGACTGCTGTCGAGAATAGGTTATTCTATATGATATGAGAACGGTTTGCTTTAAATTGAGAAGTAAGTTAGGTAGGTATAGTTAGGTTTTATTAGTAGGTTTTCCTATTATCTATGTCCGTAAAATATTTGTACGCATAAGAATCTTTTATTACAAATTGGAATATTTTGTCAATATATCTACCTCTTTTTTTAGTGTCTTAAACTATTGAGTGAATCGTAAACAACAATAGTATCCCTTAAAAGAATGCGTTGCACGACTGTGTATGATGTTAAGCAACTAGAAATAATAATAACATATTCTGAAATAACCGTTCGCATGGCACATCTACATCAGCCATGTGCTCCAACTCAAATGTTTTCTTCCAATATGATTGTGTAGCGCTTGCGCGCGTGTGTGTGTGTGTTCGCGTGCGCGTGTTTATTTCTCTCTGGTGCAGACGGGATTTGTAGTGTATATGATAATACGACAAATTGAAACTCGTGTACATGTTCTTGTCAAACAGGCGTACTCATTCGAGGCGTACGGAAATCGGTCCCCTAAAACCGTTGACCCAGAAGCTCGAACGTCGTCGACATATAACCGACGTTTCCCCATAGACGTTATAATCTCTGCAGAACACGCGACCTCGTTGACGAAACTGCACAACGTTAAGACGATAATAATAATATAGTACTAACTGTAATAAAATAAAATCGGCATTATGTATGTATATATTACGGGCAAAGTTGGGTGTCGGTCATCGTACACATTGATCAGGCACAATGCCCGTTTTTTAAGGGCAATGTTGGAATAATAAGTTAACATTGCCGAGCATTGTATACAGTGCCCAATTAGATTTGTACACTTAAGATGAAATATACTAAAAATTAAATAAATCATCTAACACGGGTATTTAAATAATCATAAAAAAAAATGAAATACAATTTATACTATTTATTATTATTAAATTATAATTATTTTAATAGTTTTATTTTAATTGATTATTATTAAAAAATAATGTAGCGATAGCACTACATCGGTTGGTCTAACACAATGTATGCAAGTACACCTATCATATCATTGGCCACCCAAATAAGAAGATTTTCTCACTTCTCTTAGTGAAATTTGTGCTGGTGGTACATTAGCCTGGATAAACACCTATTTGCATATTGTGAATCGGTTCTGACTGTAGAGTTGATGTAGTCTGCCCTCTTTTACTCCAACTTCATATAAATTATCTTTTACTGTAAAAAAAAATATTATTTATTATTATATAATAATTTGGATTGATTTTAAGACGACTTTAGCAGTTGTTCCGAACATGGCTTCATACAGTGAACGTATATGCCATGGCGAAAACTCTGATTTTTCATATATTGAATAAAAATTTAAGACGTTTACTGCACTTTTTGAGTTATTATGGGCTAATCATGTTGTGAGTATATTTTAAATGTCATGATTGGCTCTTTCGATAAATCATTGACTTTGTGAGTGTCTAGGCTTTCCGTGAACAATATTAAGTTCTTCCCACATTCTACACAACTCAATAATAACTTTATAGGCGAATTCCCTTCCATTGTCAATTTTAAAAATTTCCAGGGCTCCTAATGTTGTAAAAATATCAATTAGCACGTAAGCTACTTCTTCAGCCCGTTTATGAGTTAACCCTTTCCGTCATATATTTATATTTAAATCCGGGAATAACGCAAATTAATACTAAAAATTCAGCCAATGAAGATAATAATAGGCGAAGCAACCGGGCAAATAAGAAATATATACTTGTCCTCTGGAGAGTACACTATGACTGAACACAGTTCCATATCATATTTGTCTATAAAGCTTATGGAAATCAAGTGTCCTCTATAGAGGACAGGGTGACGGAAAGGTTAAAAAGTATTTTTAAGGTTTTAAAGTATAAAAATAAAGTCTAAAAATAACAAACTTCGTAAGGTGATCTTAATAGACCATTATGAACTTATAATCATCATCAGGTTAGGTTAGCTTGTCTAGTAAATCAACTTGACAGTAATGGTTCAATGCTGATAAAAGTATAGGTTTTACAGCCAAACCTTTTTTATTGTACTATCTTTTTTTTTTTTTTGATAGTGGTCACATAAATTTAAAAATATCATTATAGCCTCCTATATTTTTAAATTTCAAGTTCAGTTCATGTTCCGTACGGTTTCTACCTCGATGTCCCACAGACACATGTGTTTCATTAATAAGTTGAAATAATTGTTCCTTATAAACATAATTCTTACATTAAATTAACTTCGGATACTGGAACTACTAATTTTTCAATCCCTGATATATTTACAACATAGTATTTTTTAATTAATTTGTTATCATATGCAGACTTTTTTTTTTTGTTTTTATTTTTCACTTTATTCACCGTTAAAATTAATTTACCGTATTTTTCTTAATTTAAAAATATGACATTTTCTTTTTTATTTAATAGAAAATTATCAAACTTCCCATTAAACTTTTTTTCCATTTTATGTTGGAAAATAGAACGAAAACACTTAGAAAATAGATACGTTGACCAAAAGATAAAACAATAATGACAGACAAAATGACATCGCCATCGATTAAAAAATATCAAATTGAAAATGTACGATTCGACAGTGAAGTTTGACATCTAGATAGCCATAATGTTCACGTAATATATATTATGTGATTTACTTTATCTTAAAGATTACGGATCGGTTCGTATTATCGACAGTCGTCATCCGTCACATTGTTGGGAACGAATAAAATATTTAAGTATAGTTTTGTAGTGCTACTGTTACGTATAAATGCAATTCAATATGAATGTATGTAGCGTGCTGTAATTCACCTTGCCCACTTCAATCAGGCCAGTGTACACTTTGCCCGAGCAATCTGGTATAATGCCCGGTCAATTTATAAACAATTTGAATATTAAAATGATGACTCTTACATAACCCAACATTTGGACATTTTGCACAATGTCCGGGCATTGTTAAACAATAACCGAATTTCATACTTTGCGCGAAACATATACATATATACCTATATATGTATACATATGTATTTTTTTTAACTAGGTCCATAGGGTGTGGGGTAATACGGTAGGGGATTTTATTGTGTATTTGTTGGTAGGTTTCAAGTTGATAGGGTTGTAACACGTATTTATGTATTTTTGGAAAATATAAATCGCTAAAAATCCAGGGTGGTCACCCATCTGGGAGCTATCAACTACAGCCGATACGTACGCTCAGCCCGTTCCCGTAGATTGAGCTTACAACCACGCCTCACTACGCCACATATTTGTATTATTATTATTATCAGTACTATCAACTCGATGTGGCCGCGGCAACGGAAACAAATGTTAGAGAATAATAATAATGAAACTGCGGCGGTTGTCGCCCGGCGAGAGATAGTGTATACGTATAACGACAATGTGCGTACATAATACAAAGTAATAATGCCATACATCACTGTTGTGGTGGTTTTTCGTGGATACGAGGATTTATTATTTCGACGTACATGTATATATTGTCAACCAAGGGCAACGTTTTAGCCATAGGGTCGAAACGTCAATCCGTGAAAAGTAAAGTCATCGCATTGATCCCACCCGATTTACCTTTCAAACGAATTTATATATTATTCCATACTTTTTTCCTCGAGTATTGTTGCTGAGCCCTTTATTTAATTTAACGAATGACGTATTCTCTGGAAACACATCACGGATTCCGTCGAACGTAATTAGAAAATAAATCGGCAAAAAAAAAAAAAAGTAATAAAGGAAACAAACGAGATTATTGTCAGTAGTCGAGTTTCTGCTGCGGAGAACACACTACTCCAAACGAGATAGTCGGTAGTACACGAAATTCGGGTGTAAAGTATAATATTGCATTGTGTATAAAACTTCTTACAAAAGAAAATGTTCAATCTTTCTTGATTAAAATAAAGATAAACGGAAATATGAATTTTTTTATGTCAAGGGCCTGCATAGCTGATAGGTACGTATTTATAATATTAATACACGTTATCATCATAATATTTGTTGACGCGACTCTTTGCTCATTATCATTATATACTGCTCAGTATAGACTATCAGTAGATATAGGTATGTATATTATACACGTTTATCCGACAGAATTTTCACGTATATATAATATATATGCAGGGTGTCCCACAGAAATCTAACATTCTGACAAATGAAATAACTTTTGTTCTAATCAATATTTTAAAAAAAATGTCTTTTAAATATAATTCATAGACACTTGCGCTACATTTTTTATTTTTTATTTTTTTAATACTGAAAATAAAAAACTTAAAAATTGATAAAAAATTTTTTCGAAATATTCAATATAGCCGATTTGTAAATCTGATTTTTAGAAAAATTTATATGGTAAAAACACTTATTTAAGTCAAAACGCTGATTTTTTACAATTTTTTTAAATATCAATATTTTCGTTAGGTAAATTATAGTAATTTATAGTTTATTCATCACATATTATTAAATTAAATACAATAAAAATAATAATTAGATTTTAACATGCACTTATTTAAAAATGTTCTTATAAAATATTTTTAAAAAACTTTATTATTATTTGAAATTACAAGGTTTCTAACATAAACTAGGTCGTAATTTACTTGTAGTGGACAAACATTTTTAGGGGTAACCCCGTACCACTCTACTCTGCCAATCTAAACTTTAAATAAACTAACCGTCCTAAATTTGATTTTTATGAATCAAAATACTTAGACAAATATTCTGCTTTGGATTATGAAATTAAAACTATGTTGTCATTCAAAAAAGTAAAAAACTTAAAAAATGATAAGGATAAAAAATATTTAAAAATATAATTTTTTATAAAAACGTTGGGTTTTTAACAACTTGAAACTATGTAAAAAAATATTTTGAAAAAAGTAAATACTTTATTAAATAATGAGTGTTCAATTATAAAAGAATCACCCTGTATATAAGTACATAATATTACAATCGATCACACACATAATGGGACGTCCGACTTCTGAATATAGACAATATTAACCATCGATTAATCCACTATATGGTGGATAGTATCAAATTATTATAATATGCAATTTTGTTTAATATTATATTGTATATCATATATATTTTATACGGAGCATAAGTATTTATGTAATATTATGTGAGATTTTTAGGTGTGTTTGGTCGACTTTATTTAAAATAATTTTACAATACTAAACCAAAAATTACTTAATGTTATAATACTGTCATTATTAAAATAACAATATTCCAGTAATTATATATGTAATTATATATTATTTTACTTATTCGTATTTGTTACCAACTAATTTATAATTTTTATGTTTTAGATATTGAAACTATAATAATAGTATAATACGAAAATCAACGAAAAACATTCTAGGTCGACAACAGTCGCTTTAGTTATATAACCCGACATGTAAGTACCATATTGCTTTCGATACTAAAACCATGTAAATACATCACCTATTATTATAATATATAAATAAGCTATTATTTATTTAATTTTTAAGTTGTTGTAAATATCAAAATATATTATTGTTATTATTATTATTTTTCATTTTGTCAACTGAAAAATTATTGTCCCACGCCGAATGTCATTTGTTTATGTTTTATATCATTTTTTTGGTTTTGACACACGCGGCAGTTTTCCACGTATTATTATTTGCCCAAAATGTACATTATTTATTTTTTTTTTTTCATTTCATTTTCTAGATAATCACTGACACATGTACATATACTTTGTCCAAGTTAAATTTCAGCTTTTAATTCCTTAATTATTATTAATCACATTTAATGTTTAAATTAAACGTTAAATATTGATTTCATAATGCTACTAGATGTTCAAGAACGTTATTAATGTTCATATAGTGACCATGTACCAAAAATGCTACGTTCACGTGGAATCTCTGATTAAAAGAATTTCATCGTCGAGATATGAAAAAAGTATTTAGATAATATATTACCTACCTACTAATATACTTATATTGGCATTATAATTGCTGAAATGTCGGTAATGTACTATTTTGTGTTTACTTATGCATATTAAAATAATAGTGTGAGGGAGTGAAAACAGTTTTTTTCCAAATTCTGATGATACGTAAATTTCAATTTAGATAATTTGATGTATTTTGATCAATTTAAATAATGGATTGTGAATATATTCATTTCGCATCATTATTTTTGCGTGAATAAACTAAACAAAAATCCCTTTACTTAATATATTATCAAAGGTACACGGTCAATGAATTGATACAATTAAATTGATCACCCAAATTGATAATATTCAATTTGAAAATTGTTTAAAAAACAACCCAAGTTGAACTTTAAACTGCTATAAACAGTATTCAGTGTATATTGTGTGTCATAAGCAGTGACGTTGTGATGATATTACCGATAAAGTTACATAATATGACATACATGTGTATGTATATGCGTATATATATATATATATATACGTATATGCATATATGCGTACCAATTATCATGAGTTCTAGTCTAATTGATAAAACTGGGTATATAAAATTATTACATTTCTATGTTTTATCATAATAATAAAAATAAAGTACAAAACTACTAGAACGACAAAATACAAAACGTCCAGTAGTATCGTTAGTACCACACACTGAATATTCAGCACCTAATAAGTTTAAATTTTTAAATTTTTGTATCACCCATAAATCATAAAATAAATGTTTTGTCAGTATCAAGTTTAGTGAGTATACGTACAGTATGAGATATAAGAATATTGTAAAGTATAAAAAACAAATATTTACTGAATAATATTAATAAAAATATATACTATATATATAATATTGCAGTTTTTGCTTGTTACAAAAAACTTTACCTGAACTGATAATATCACGGACTTACTCGAACGTGAATCTATTATTCAGTAAAAACTTAGTCGAGAATGATTGAATTTTTTAGTCAGTTTTCATAACAAAAAGAATGTTCTTGATTAAATATTATTTTTAATACAGATAAGCAAATTAACTTAGTTAAGTTAAAAGTTTGAAAACAACTTTATTTCTAAGTTATCAGTTAAAAGCTTATGATTTATTTTCACTATACTAGTTTAATTAAATTCAGTAAACAAGAGAACATCAATAAATTTTTATTTTATAATTTATAACTTTATGCGTACGAATTAAAATTAAAATTAAATACAATTTAATGAAAAAAAGAAATTCATTTGGAACTTATGTTAACAAGTTTATTGTATTAACCTAGTGATTCTTTTTTTTTTTACATTCTATTTGTAAAGAAAAAAGTGATACTTGACAGTGCTATTGGTTTTGTAATAGTATGTTTGGTAGTAAAAAAGCTCAACAAGTCTCACGCAGCACTTCATGAGATTGAATATTGGAAACAAATACTGCTTTGATAATGACGAGTGATAATTTCGATTTTAGAAACAACGGCAAGACTCAGAATAAAAAAGTGCCCAAATAAAAAGCCGCTTTTAATCTTCACTTTAAACAAGAATTATATTTTTTCGAACGTCTAGACACATTGGGATTATCACAGTTTTTAAATTTAAAGTCCCATAAACCTGCAATTTGCTTTTCACCTAAACTTTTAAAAATTAAAATCATGCTCTGAATCAAGTATAGTTCAGATATCGATCACTTATAATTTTATTATTTGGATTATATAGTAAATAAATGTGATAAGAAAGAAATAAGACAATAAGTTCTTATAATATTAGGCGTATATTATATTACAGGCTAGGAATGATATTTTGTTTAATTTTACAGGTGTTATTCAAACTGTGCAGGTTATTATCCATGTATATTCCTATCAGTTTCAACTTCAAAAATAAACTAAAATTCGATGTAAGTGCAATCGCATTGCCATAGAAACAAGTGCTTAAAACCGTATTTTCCGTATTAAACCCAAGTTGTTTATTATTTAATATAAACTACCTTCATCTTTCATTTATTCTACGCAAAACATTTTTGACAAAATAATACGTCGGAAGAAAGTTGCTCAAATGACGTATATTGTAAATGTCCATGAACTGTGGATGCGATGTAAATTTAACTTGGTAAATTGGGACCCGAAGAGTTTTGGATAAAAGTTTTTGGACGAAACAGACCTAAACGCATATAGGACCAACATTCCTTAAACCTAATTTAATGGTCATTGCGAAACGTTAAACGTATTACGATCCTCACACGTGCCAGGAGAATAATATTTGTTTTCATTAAAGAAAAAAAGTTATATTACCGTAATACGTCTCTTGGTATTTTTCTTTTTTTTTTACGTCCGTGAGACGGTTAATTCGGAGATGGTGTGGTCTGTGAATTATTTCTAGTCCCCGGAGACGCATGTAAACCACGAAATACCTTTTTTATTAGTCACCGCCAATTCTATTTCGGAAAAACGATGCAGGGTACTTGCTAAATACAAGTACTGGTAATATTATATATATATAAAAACGTGGAAATTGCGTTCTTGGGGGGAAAAAATAAACTGCGAATAGCTGATTGGCAAGAATGGTTTACATTATTTTTCCATTACTCGGTAAGATATTATTTTTACCTATTTAATTTTTTTTTCGAGGGACCGTAGTTTTTTTTATGCCATAAAAGATGAAAAACAAAACGTTGTTATTCTTACAGATCCGTACATAGTAAAGGGATTTAAAAAAAATCGTCAAGAATCTTTTTGTCCATTGGTATTTCTGTTAAATTCTTATGAGTGCACTAAAAACTAAAATTATTTATACAAAAACATTTTTTCAACATTATTAAAATGCAGAGGATTTTTTGAAAATATTATTCAATGCTTTATGCGTTAAAAAAAATGTTTCTCGTCGTTGATTTATAAATATTACAATGATTATTATGTATTTATCTTTAATTAATGTTTGAATTGCTAAGTTATTTAACTAAAATCAGGATTTATTAAACATAAATTAAAATTAAACATTTTATTTAAAACTGATATATTAAAATATAAATCAGAAATCAGCTACCGTCTTAAAGTAATTATAAAAATCCGAATTAGCTGTAGTTCAATAATAAAATATTATTTAATATAATTTTCTTATTTGTTTGGCTCAATATCCAAATTAAGTTTCCCAATCGTTTGAATTATAGCGTATTTATTACGAGTGTAATTTTATACTATAAATTAAACACTAATTTAGTACATATTTTATATATTTAAATGTATCAGTGGCTTGGTGAGACGCGGTCGTACGTTCAATCTGCAGAAACGCACTGAGCGTACTTACCAGCCACAGTTGCTAGCTCCCGGATGGGTGACCACCCGGGATTTTTAGCAACATATCCTTACCACACATACACAAACACGTGTTACAACCCTACCTACTTAAAAACCTACAAATAAATACACAAAACAACCCCACACTCAATGTCATATGTTGCCACTAGTTCCCCTTACAAAACAAAAAAAAAAGTATATATTATATACATAATAATATAATGTATTAATAATTGTGGGTGTATTAATATTATAAACGATTGTGATGTTAAGTTATTATTGTATGAGCTTTGAACCAAAGATCCAAATTAGTTTTTTTTGAAAACCCACTTTACTTTTTTTTTATAATTGTACGTTTAATTGTTATCAACTTATGTATTAATAGTTCAACCTCACTAACAATCACTAAGATTTATTCTTCAAAAAAGGTATAGGCGACTAAAAGGTTCTGAATCAATTCAGATAACCATCATTTTTCAACAAAATAAATCCTATAAAACAAAATAGTTCCATCATAATATCCTTTGTTATCAACATCACGACACATCATATTTTATGTACTTAACTAAATTTTGTTTACCGAGAAACTTACATTTAATTCAGGACAAACGATTTCTGGATGAAGATATACCAATTAAAATTGTTTACTTTATTGATAATTTTATAACCTACTTATATATTAAGTTTTACTAGGAAAAAAAATGTCAAGACTTAATGCAGGGTAACTTTGTGGATTTTTAAATATGATTATCAATAAAAACATTCATTACGAAATGATAATATTATTGCAGTTTACATTATAAAGTTAATTCTATAAAACGTTTAATATTTTGAGATAACACCGTTTGGTTCTGATTCCATGGTATACGATTGTAAGTGAAAATCATAAATTTAATTTTGAATCGATTATATAATGCCAAAAAATCTCGGATCAACAAATTACTATCAATTAGGCCATAAAATGTTTGGGTCTCATTAAATCATATTTTTATCAGTGGTGGTAATTTATCGTTTTTTTCTAAATCAGAAACATCATATCCAGTAGCCACAATAATTATGCCATTATGCAGCCAAAAATGTAATAATCAACCTGGTGTTTAAGTTTTGTGATTCAGTTACTAATGATTAGCCAATATTGGGTATTACATTCGGGTCGTATAATGAGATTCCTATTATAATGAGCGTGTGTGTGTTTGCCTCGTTCTTGTTCAACAGCCAACCCTAAAGGCGTTGCACGGGAACAAACCGTGCACTTTGTTAAATAGACGAACCATAATTATAATCTGCGCGAGCGCTTGTCTGCCTCATTGTTCTGAATATTACAGGTATATCATATCATATTTTTAATAATAAAATATAAACCACCTTGGTAGGCGCTCGCCCACACACAATAACAAAGCACTCGGTGGATGTGAATTCTAATAAAGTATGTGTGTGGTGTACGTACTCCGAGATAATAATAACAATAATAGTAGGTAATAATAACAATAATAATAATAATAATAATAATAATAATAATAATAATAATAATAATAATAATAATAATAATAATAATACTCTTTAATGGATCATTCCGGCAAATTAATATTAAATAGGATTAAATTCACTATCTCGCCACAGAAAACGCCAACGCACCGTTATTCGTAATATTTCCGGGTTCCATGCAACGATGAGTACAGCACACTGAGATTTACACCACTCGGCTTATTTGCGCAGGCGTTTAAACGAAATGCCAACAGCGGAAAGCGTTTGGTACGTCAGTACGTCATATTAATTAATATGATAAACATAATGCTGAAGTATTATATTGTACGTAATGGAATATTATTATGCATATGTGTAGTTAAATTGAATGTATATATATATATATATATATATATATATATATATATATATATATATATATATATATATATGAGCATGTACACAGACGATTATATTATATTCATTTAACGGAACCATAAATTACATTGCTTTAAATTTTCATATGATATTTTAAAATAAGTAGTCTGGCTGCTATATTTATACAGTGTTTCATTGACAATGAACTTGTTTCAAAACTATTCATCTAATAAAATATTTACACCTTGCTGTTTAAAATATTGAAACAGTTAACAATCAAAACTGTTGGTTATTGAGTTTTCACTATGACAAAATATGATCATATGTGTATACCATATCCACCAATGGTTATGAGTTCTTAAATCATAACGATAACCAAACTCTAGAGATGCAATTAAACATACAACTTTTTTTATTCTGTTTTTCAGTTCTTCAAGAATTAAATTGTTTTTACATTTTCGGTATATTCGAGTCTATATTTGAACGTTGTTAGATTGTGAGTTTTTGTTACTTATCATGTAGTTGGACTATAGAGATTTTGGTGATGCTATTAATTTTTCGTGAACGTGATTAGATATATATCTTTAATTGTATGTGATTTTAATTGGATTGTAGATAGTGATGTAGCCGTTTTCGGAATATCGGCTATGGAGTTATTGCTCATTATCTGAGTAACTATAGGCCGTGCTTGTTTATTATTAATTTATAATTATATCATATTTATAAATATATTATATTAGTGGATTTATTGATGAATAATTGTTGCTAGCACATATTCACAAGGATTCTCATTACTGTCAACTCTGGCGTGATGTGAATCAATCGTGACAAATCAGTACTGAATTAGTTTTCGATATCGACGCTCAAAAACGTTTAATTCGCTCTATTTAAAAAAACTGATTGACCACTCAATTTTAATGTAACAAACGAAAATTACATGATGCCTTCCCCAAAGTATAGGGTTTCTTATTCAACCGTTTATGGCTGTGTGACGGAAATTACTGATATTGTTGTTAAAAATCCACGTGGTTCTAAATATAATCACTGCTATCGCGGAGAAACATGTGTAATTTAAATTTTTATTTGTGGTCGACGAGAACGAAAACCCTTTAACCAGGTGGCGCGAAAAAAGTAATCGGTTTTAATTACAAACTTCTGTGGCTCTATTAACCACGATCGGATGAATGTCGGCTGAGTGTAGTAGAAGGAATGAAAGCCCAGTTTAAGGCATTGTAAACCAAAGGCTTCTATATATGGACATTTATGAACCACACCGCACAAAAACGACGAACAACCGCGGTCTATTGTTCCATGGAATATTCACTAATTAACCTGAATATAATATTAAGCAGTCACCATAATTCCAGTGCCCTGACAAAATTGTAATACAGTGTATTGTTCTGTAAACAATTCATACCGTTGTAGTGGGTGTATATAATAATAACATAGTATTATATTATTATACATACCAAAAATAATGATTAAACAATCAAAGATAACAAAACAATTTAATGAGTGTGAGGTAAATTTATATATATTATGTGTATTTCAGGGGCGGGTTTTATCACTCACCAAGGGGGGGGGCTAATAGAGGTTCAAAAATTTAGTTAGTTGTTTTTTAAGTCTATATAAAATTTAAAATTACAGATTATATTTTTGAGTCCCTCGACCCTCATAAGACAAGTAAGTCATTGTTTTTTCACAATAGTGACAAATTTTAAATAGTTACATTATTGGTATAAACAACATTATTGGTATAGATTGGAAAAACAATCTAAAAATAGCTTGAAGCCTAAATATTCTAATATCCATAATTAATAATCATATTCATCAATGATGATTGACGATATTTCATAATAATTATTAATGCATATATCAATATATCATAATACTTGGCTTTGTAAAATAGTTAGCTTAGTCCCAAGGGGGGGGAGGATATTGCCCCCTTAGCCACCCCCTTAAATCCGCCCCTGGTGTATTTTATAAAGATCGTTGTCGTAAAGGAATGATATCCGATCGACAGCATTTTTCATCCATCAAAAACCCTTAAAATATTTCCTAACTTTATCTTATATCATACATCATAACATTTATAAATAATTCATTTAATTATTATTATTTAAGTAACTAAAATATTTACACGAATCTCTAATAGTTATTAAAAAATACAAAAACATTTTTAGTACAGTGACTCAAACAAATAAATAATTTTTTGAAATAATATTTCTGAAATATCGAATATGAAAAAAATTAAAGACGTAAAAAGTTTACTAAGACAGACACAGTCAAACACCTCCAAAGAATATTTACTTTTATTGTGTACTTTTATTATGTATACAGTATATAGTGTGTCATAGTTATACAATAAATGTTTATAATATTTCGTTCTCAGTCAATGGTCACGGCGCGGTTCGATTGTAAGAGACGCGTCAAAGAGTTTAGTGTTATATTTGTGTTGCGTCATACCATTATTGTTATGTTTCTGTATACAATAGGATTAAAAAAAAAATTTCAAGTCGGGGAATCATCTTTAAACATCACGAAATGTAATTTGGCAAACGTGACGTAACTTCTGAAGTTGTTCTGAGTATCGCATAAACTTTGTGCCAAATGTGCCTCCACAAAGCTCGAAGGCGGCACACTAAACTAGTTGAAAAGTAGGAAATTTTGAATAATTTATCTTTATCTATAACTTCTAAGTATTCATTTAGCGATTCACTAAAAGTTAACAAAGTAGTGTCATTAACAGCCTATATAATAACAACAATTTAATTCGTTTTCTTTAAAAGTATAAAAGCATTATCACTATTGTTTTAAATTGTAAAAAATATGATTCAATGAATTACATGAGTTATTATAATAACTAAACTAAAAAATAGTGTTTATGACTAATACAAATTTAAATTACAAACAATGGTATTGACTAGACAAAGTAAATAATAGATAAAATGTATACAAAGAGTAAACTGATTTGTAAATTTTTGATAATATTATCATGTTGATAGTTAACTTTTATTATTTGATTGATCATGTTTCAATTGAACCGAATATTTAAAATAAAATAATTGTACGCCATATGCGGCATAACATTTGTCATCGAGTGTATGAGTATTTTTATATAGAAGCTATAATATAGTATACAACTGTCAATAGAGTTATGTCCGACAATTAACTAGTGTGAAAAACTGACCAACGACCAATTATGGTTGCCTTTTACTAAAATCACATTATGTACAATGCATGGTTATGGAATGGATTACGTGTGGCTTTAGTTCGATTATATCTAATGGAACAATTTCACAAATCCAATACAATATGTACATGGAACATCCATCATTTTTTACCTGAAAGGTTTTGTTAGTATAAATATGTTTCTACGAACTGTCAAACTTTATAACAAAACGTCAATACGGTCACAGTCAAATAAATTTCAGAAAATAGTTGTTTTCATTTGAAGTATACTTGCAGCCTTGTTGTACCTACCATAAAATATAATATCGGCGAATAAAACTATTCCTTGATTTTACACTCATATATATAGTTCTACTCGTATATTTTAAACCCGATCCAAACAATTTTTAAACTACAAGGACGTTTTAAATAAAAATTAAAAAGTACTCGACAATTTATACTCGTATTAAGCGTTTTAATAAATTGTATAATATAATTTGACGTGCGTATATAAAATGAGTTTTAATTTTTTATAGGTTATAATAATCAAAATGAATATTTAATAATAACAATCACTATTAAAATAAATAGCCAATAATTATAATTAATAATCATAATAATTATTCATAATGAACCAGGGCGATGTCGTCGTTCGATACACGTATCCGAGTGAATAATCGGTTTCCTATGTTAATAATAGAAATTTAACGCCTTCACCCCGGTAAAATAATATAATACATTTCTCCCGAGAGAGATAATGAATTCATTTCAAGTACCTGCTACTGATCTAAACTTCATAATATAATTAGGATAATTAAAATTCAACAATTAATAAATATTATAATATTATAATAATTCATACATAATATATCTCTTATTTGTACACACTGTAGTCTTGTGGACATTTGCAAAGGTCACATACGAAACACTTTTCTTGGATTACGCACACGTACTATACGTTTGCTACGTACCAAATGATTGTTTCATCATCATTGATAATATTACAAGCTAACGACTTCTTTTTAATAAATTATGTACTTTTTAATATAATAGAATTGCATGATTTATTGATCACGTTTTATAGTAATTAGTATAATAATCTTTGGGTAATCCAATGGTCTAAGTATGAAAAAAAAAAGTAAAATTAATTCCACGAATTTCATTATTAATAAAATTCACATGGAACTTGATTTAAATATTGTATCTACTGTAAGTTTCCAGACGGTTTACAATAGGATATGGCTCAACGGTGTGTGTGTATGTGTGTTGAGACTTTAATCTTGGGCATCGGTGTAGTAATATATTACAGTGAATTAATTATAATTACGTATATTGGATGTCATCAGCCAACTTCGATAGCCATGAATCACCTATGATGATGATAATATCGTTTCATCAGAATCTGTTGGCGTAGTAGCATGTTCCCTTATATGCTTATTTTTGAAAATATATTAGGTTGTTACGTGGATACTGTTAATATTTAATATTTTGTATAATCTATTGTTTTAGTCGCCTAACGAAATAGCTTTTTTATAAACGCTGGAATTACAATTAGGTCTGATTGCGGTGTTTAAAATTTTCCTCGCGCAAAATAAAAACTAAATTAAGTCGTTTAATTTACCGTACAAAATGTGCTATTGGAAAAAACCCGTATTTTCCGTTAGCCGTCGCTTGTAAATGAGTTTTTTAAATTACTTCTTGTCGCGCGAAAACTATACGTATACATAATATTGTATATACAGTGGCTGCGTGTCGTATATACTGGCCGCCTAGAGATTAGCGGAGTAAGATGATGAAGAAGAAGGAGGAGGAGGAGGAAGAAAAAACCACTTCGGGTTTTCGTTACAGCCCATTGACCCGGCTGCCCCTACACCTGCGGCACCACTGCCAATTTGCAGAAATTCACGCTGTATACACTTGCTGCGACCAGAAAACAGTGTCTCGCAATGGGAAACCACGCGTGAACTTCCTCGTTCCGTCCGGGTCACGCTTAAAATATACGCACCGAGAGTTGATTCTAACTCAGAGGGTATAATAAACACTCTGTATACTGCGAAAGGGTGCGGGCTGTATACTGCACGCCGCAGTACAGAGTATAATAAGGACACTAAACCCCAGTCAGATTGTTTGCAGCGGAATCGCTGTGCATCCCTTGCCCCTTCAACCTTCACCGCCGCCGTCACAACTGCTTTCGTTACTGCCCCCTATCCGATCACGGTCGTATTTTCATTGGAGTGTTATAATACCTGTGTACATGTAATAATAATAATAATAATAATAATAATAATATAATATTGTCGGTCACCATTAAGTAGCACCAGCGGCAGCGATGAATGTTATTATATAGGTATTATAATATCCTAC
Source organism: Diuraphis noxia (assembly GCF_037042655.1). Lineage (NCBI taxonomy): Eukaryota > Metazoa > Arthropoda > Insecta > Hemiptera > Aphididae > Diuraphis > Diuraphis noxia. The sequence continues at coordinate 14,893,651 of NW_028301712.1, read as the reverse complement.
TTACTTGCAGCGAGTGCGCAAAACGGCACGACGACGACGACTAAGAATATACGTACATACTATTATAATGTACCTATGAACGCCGATGAATATACCCTACCGTAGCACTTGATCATGTATAATACACACACACACACACACATTGATGTATTATGAACTCGTCGAGAGGGTTAAAATGTTGCAGGAGGTCCAGCGACTCGTTTACGGTTCGAAGAACATAAGGGTTTCCCGGTTTTAAGCCCGGTTGTTCGACTACACAATAACCGCGTGCGGCTCAATCTCCCTCTGTCTGGCTTTTTCCACCTCTCTCTCAATCACTCTTTCCCTCTTTAGAAATATATTTATATAAATTGTGAAGGTATAGGTACATGTTATTATTTTATTTCTCATTTCTCTCTCTCTCTTCGTGTCTGCTGTGCGCACATGGAACAAGCGATATTAAGCTTAGTCGGATGCCCCCTCGAATCGGGTTCAGACGGATTTCCCTCTTTTCTGCGTAGCTTTTTATGTACGAGCCCCCAATATAATTCGACGAAGCTTTTCTCCCGCCGACCATGGTATATTATGTTATAAACGGAACCGTTAAAAACACATAAAAAAAACAGTGGTGATGTTCTACGTTTGTTTTTATTTCGTCATCACTGCGCACGTGTAAAAACGTCTATATATTATATAAACGGCACGTCGTATGACAGGTAATTTAATGAAACTGTTTGTATGTTTTCTGTTATGGTTACTACGTGTGGAAACTAACCAGGTTAGACTCAATAATCTGGATAAAATATAAAAACTATAATATGTATAATCGGCTGTATACAGCGTTATCTTTACGCGTCATACAACGTGAACCCTTTTTATAACAATATTCTATGTTATCTATATTTTCAGCGTAGGCATAAAAATATATAATAGAAGTTATAAATTAATAATTGACGTAATGAACAGAAATATCGTAGTCTATCTACGTAAGAATAAACGCTAATAAATAATATATAAAGGTATTAATATACTGTCCTTGAATAATATATCTCAATTTTAGGTCCAATAAGCACAAATCTTTTTGGACAAAAAAGGAAATGGAATCAGCAAAAGGTTTCCATTGATTAGACGATACGGTGGTGGAATCAAATTAAATATTGATAACGGGATATGGCCATTATCTAATATTGAAGGGTCAAAAAACCGTTTAGCTCTCCGCTTTCCGGCCAACTTAACTTATGAATATTGATGGATCGCCGTAAAGACGACTTATATACACATGTAAGCCCTATGATAGGATCAAGGGCATTAGTTTTGAGCGGACAATTGCGAATAAGTGCTCATCCGTAGTTTTTCAATTAAAGTAAAAGTTTTAGCTATAAAAAACTTTGTTGTCCCTTAAATCGAATTGGTTGTCTTTGACTGTATGACAAGAAAACAAGTATTTAACGTCTTGCAAAACTTTAAATTGGGCCAATATTAAATGTGACTTACCGAGTTTAAGAGCAATTAAAACTCAAAATTTGTATTATCAACCAGATGTACCGACCATCAATATTATGTTGATACATTACACAGTGAAATAAACTGTGACTTATTCCTTAGAAGAAATAATTATTCCATTACCGCAAATGTTTTACCATCGTAAGACCCTTTTTGACTTTACGCGTATACGCTTCCACGTATTAATAACACGTATATTTTAATGTATATATATATATATATATACCTATATAAATATATATGTATACATTTATGTATAGAATTTAACTACTTTGCCAGACTATACCATGGCTATTTTATATTAAATTTATGAGACGCATCACCGTTATCTCTTTATGAAAGTTTGTGCTAAACGTTGGACTTATACTCTGGGGGATACGATTTACCGGTCTTATTTTAGGCGAGTATTATGACTATGCTAAAGGAGCCAAGGGAAGAAGATATCGCCAAGCCAACCGAGTGTGTCAAATTATGAAAAATAAATAAACAAACAAACAGGGGTTAATGGAATACCGTCTAAAATCGTCGGACAACAGAAATGAGTCTCGTTGCGAATTGCCTACCGTTATTATTTATTGTGGCACCGACCGTTCTTTGCACCAGGAACCTGGTAATTAATAATAATATTGACGAGGTACTTTTGCTAGGTAGTGGTGCGGGAACGACCGAGGTTTCCTTTGCCCCTTTCGCGGTGCGTTTATATGTAGTTAGCACTCAGTTTTAACAAACGCGGTTAAAATAAATCCCTTTACTCCCATCGTTCATAAACCATTATAATATAATATTAACGACTGCACAGCATACTTCGTGTCTATACTATATATATATCGGTTAGGGCCACAGTTTTAATACACATCAAATGATAGACAAAGAGAAAGAGGGGTCACATTATTATATATTATATACACGTCATATACATGAACACAAACACGCTAATATGTACCTACATTCGTGGTTGTGGATAAAGTGAGAAACGTGAAAAGGACGGGCATAATTAAAACGTCCCTTTGGTCTGTACGACCTTTTATACCATAAACATTTAATTAAAATCGGCTACACTAGGATATATTATTATATTTGTATGTAATATATAATAACATAATATATTGTATTGTAACCGCAGGCCACATAAATAATATAATATTATATTATATTATAATAATGCCAAACGTATGCACAAATAATAATAAAAAAAAAACCATCGTTAGTATGGATTTCCGAATGTCGAACGGACATTTAAAAAGAAAAAAAATCCTAACTGCAGCCTTTAGATATTTTGAAAAGCTTTTCTGTCTTTATGTATTTTTCTAGCAACATAACAACGTACAATACGACTCTTAACAATAATGGTGTATCAAAAACCGTATTATTTTACATTTAAAGTAGCTTTTGTCTCGAGACGAAAATTATAGAATCCACGAAAAAGATACAAGTGTCTTTTTATTAATGCATTTTGAATATAATAAAAACATTATGGCTGTGCTTTTTCTTAGATAAACTGAAAAATAATATTGAAAATGGAGGAAATTTGTGTTTTTATGGATGTATATTAAACTTTTGCTCTTGCGTAAATGAATTTTACGATCGCTTTATATGCAATGATAAATTTACGAGGAGATAACTTTTGAAAAAGGTGAATTATATAAACAATATATTCTGTCACTATTTTTATTTGATAAAACATACAACTTTATTGATATTTTAGTACGTTTCACATATGTAATGCGTAGTAAATAATATTGAAGTATGATGTCAAAAGCCTATTCAATACTAGCTAATCATCGTGCACTTCAATTTATATTATGATTTAAAATTTTTATTTAATTCGTTGTATTTTTTTTGTTTTTTTTTTTTTTATGGGTAATGACAATTCCCGTGGATTTTTCAAAAACTTGAAAACACGAAATGAAAAATGCGAAAATAATACTAAATAGTTATGATTAACCTTCATCCAGGCGCGCTCCATTTCATAACTCCAGCGGGCATAACCGCCTCCGAGTTTTTTTCCTTTTTAGCACAACATTTCATCTTAAATATTTTAGATTGTAATAAAATATATTATGAAAACAATCTAGTAAACAATATATAGTATAGTAATATAATTTATTATTCAAAAAAATTTGATTAAAATTTCGAGTACTTATTGAAAAAACAACATAAGTATAAGTGTAACTTCAGTAACAAACATTAACCATTGAAAAATTAATAATGTAAATAAAATAAAATAATTAAAACTTCGAACCTTAAAAAATAATAATAATATTAACTTAAACATAGTTAATGTAAAAAATAAACAAATTTAATACTTGATCCACCTTAGATTTTAAACCAATAACAACCTTACAGAATTACAACATACAAAAATATTTAATTTAAGTATATTTTTTGGTAGAAAATATTTGTTTGGTGGTATACTTTTTAGTATGGTTAAATTAGATTCTGAAATGCTTTTATTTCAACGTTGATCTTTATGAATTATCAAATCTTTAAGTGGTTCTCGTGAAATATGTTTTGTATGTGTATTGTTCGATATTTTTATTTTAAATAAAATATCAAATTTGAATATTATATGGTCAGACTACAGAATAATGTCAAGTTTTTAAAAACTGATAAAACCACTAAGATGAAAAGTTTATTGCTTTTTCATAGTAAATTTTTCTATTTGAACTATTCAGCAGTAATTTCTGTTCATCATGATAAAATTATTTTACAGACAAGGGAGAATGAATGACGTTTAAATTTCAAATTATTTACGTTGTATCTATACCGCTGAAAGGCAATCCAACTTTTAATAGTATCATTGCGCTTTTTTTTCTTCTTACAAATACACATACATTGAAAACGTATTATTACGATCAACTTTAAACGAGTTTTAAACTTTAAACATGTTTAAAATAAAACGTATCAGACATCGTTGAACGCTCATTTTAAATGTTCCTTATAAATTAGAATTTCAACACCTATCGCATTTAATGCAAATGCTGTTCAACAAATCCATCGCAATGTTTTATTTAAGTAATATGAAAACATTTTCCTCAATAAAATTCTTATTGTATTAAATAATTGTATGCATTTCAGATAAATATAGAAGAATATTCTTTAGATTTTAAATTTATCGTTTTCTGGAATATTATTATAACGTTCAATAGAATAATAATATCCCATAACATTATCATTGAAAAAAATCTATTATGAAATAAAGACAATCGATGAGCTGCATTTTTCAAACTGACATATTTGAACACATATTTTTATTGAAAATATAAAATCCGACTAGAAATTGAATTTATTTAATTTTCCGGTTCATTTCTCAAACGGTTTTTGCTTTAAAATCCCAACGTCATTTTTATTATGTTACATTAAACAGATTAATTTATACTACAAAAACATTTACCAAATACACGATTTAATATTACACATACAATATACGTTTTATGTCACTTTGATATTGAACATTTTAAACTCATATCATATTATATATACTATTTTCCTCGAAAAATCCTATTATTATTTCATTAGCTATATTATATGGTTCAATCATATGATAATATAATACCACACGTGTATTAAACATTTTCATATTACCTACAGGTATGCTACGTACTGTACAATATTGTATGCACCAAAATGATTGGAATTTACTTCTGTGTAAGCGACGCGTTGTGACAATCAATAATATGTAACCACTAACCAATATAACATCACACGCATACATAAAATCGAGTAGGTATGCCACGTGACCGATTTATACGTCGAGTTTTATGTTTTATTGTGTAAATCGAACCCCATCGATCACGGTCTACGCAGACACCACTCCAGAATACAAAAATATAGCGCCCCATACAGCCAAATGCATGGCTGTAAAAAACAACGTAGAAAATAAATTATTTATACAAAGTGTTATGTAATAAAAGTATTTATATTATGATGTAAAATAATGTGAATTATTAGGTAAACGCACTTGACAATTTCCCGCGTCCGCAACTGTCGAATTTCTAAGATAAGTGGCACGTGTCAAGTGGTGTTTCTAGTCTACATTTTATTAGGTATTTATACAAATTTGATACATACAAATATAATACATATTTTAGATACACATCATACAGGTGGCAGTTATTATTATTTTTACGTCACAATTTCAGCCTATCAGACATCCAGGCCGTTATTATTTGCTGCATTTGCGGAATATGTGACCGATTTCTGTTAAATCACTGTGTTGACCAATTGCTATATTTATATATTATATTTTATAATACGGCAAAAGGGGGAGAGAGAGAGAGAGAGTACTTGGCCATCAAAATAATTTACGCATGGACAAAACAGAGTAACTGATCTCCTGAAAAGTTAAATATTTGTACACAATAATAGTATAACATATATAGTTAGATTTTTGTTTAGGTTATATATAATATATAAGATTTTGTTTATAACATTCTGTTACAATATTTCAACGAACATCCGAGGACGTTAAGTGGCATTGCGTAGGTAAATATTGAAATTACTACAATATCAGGTGCGTCTCCGTTCTAGTAAACTTAACTGCAAATTGTAGTACTTATATTGTTTTGTGGCACCTATGTGAAATATATTATCATCTAATCCACAAATTCCGTTGTACAAATGGAAATAAATTAAAATTTGGTTGCAGATGTTGATTGCAGCACTGTTTTTATATAGTTTATACATCGCAAAATAATATTATTTCACCAAAAATACGTAGAGTTTATACATTTTCATATATATATATATATTGAATATTATTATAATATTATTTTAGAATTAAATGTTTACCACATTAGAATAACATAATGATATATTATAATGGTGGATAACAAATTGAAAAAACTACAATAAATCATTTTTATTGGCTAAATAATATTATGATATACGAAAGTGTAAGTAGCCCATAAATGCAAAAATCGTTTTGTTAAATATTATTTATAATACCTATCTCATAATAAAAGAAAAATATTTTTTTTCTATTGAATCACAAATCAAGTTTTCTAATGGTTTAAAAAAATATATATCATATGTAGGTATACTTTTATAAATATCAAAATATAAAAAATGTTTATTTCCAAGAATAACCCCAAAAAATATACGTTTTTATATTATAAACTTTGTTGGACAGCGTAGTACCTATATCATTTATAAGTACACTTATAATACTGTGCCATACATTAATAATTTTCTAAAACATATTTTCTTTTCACTTTTATAGCTGTTAGGATAATAATTTTCATGTTGTAAAACTTTTCATAAGCCGATTAAAAAGTTGTATAGGAGATAGTGAATGTCGTTATGAACACATATAATATTTTTTTCCTATTCGTCATGAATAGTTTGCCTTCCAACAGTGTTTATGTTTCTGTTTTTTTTTTTTTCATAAATCCCAAATTGAGTCAAAAGTTTGAACGTAGTAGGTTTTGAAAATGAATGACGATACCAAAATAAGAACTAGAAACTTGCGTGACGGTTAATATTGCAGATTTAATACGATATATCGTTGTAATTGATCTATTAATCGCTCGGTAGACAATGCATGCACGGACCTGTCAAACAATGTTCAGTTTGAAGTGAAATATCAACATTGGCTGCTTACCTACTCTGATCGATCTCTGTTCGATTTTGTATTTTGATGTGTATAATGCCAGAGTTTGGGCGCTAATCGTATTCGTGGTGGCGGCAGTTTCTAAAGTCTAACAAATAAAATACCAATTGCTAGTTTACGGTGCAGCAGTAGTACTAAACGCGTTGGATATATAATTTACTTCAAACAGATTTAACAGTAACTCACAATATTATGTTACACCAGCTATATATTTGGTCAAAAAGCCCGAGGTCGATTCGATTCGGATGTACAGTGCGTGGGTTGAGTTTGCGTGTGACGTATTTTACAAGTTTTACAAAGGCGTAACAGCCGGAAAATGCCGTTTGGCAAAATGCCACTACTACAGCGGGTACCTATAATAATAATCAGACCTTATCCGATATGAACACTTGTGTCATAATAATTTATCGTATCGTTCGTTCGTTCGACCAGTTTTCGACATTATTACACTTTGTTATAACGAAATATTGAATTGTCCGCCTGACTGGACGCGCGTTGTATAGGTGGCTATATTCGTGTTGTGCACAGCAGTGTCCGGAAATCTTGTTCTACTATTGACATCAAAAATGGGCCCGTGCTTGATATTTATGACTATCAGTGAACCGCAGTAGCCGTGGGTCACGTCAAACATATTTTCACATAATATGACGCACGCTCTCAGCGCCCCACGACCCCGGATAATAGTCGGCCTTTGACGACAGAAGGATGCGACGTTTTATTTTATTAGTGTTCTATATTCACACGCATGCAACACTTGTCCTTGTATAATATTAATATTAATATTGTGTTCTGAAAATGGTATACTTGTCGGACAGGGCACATAATATAATATGCTTGTAATCCTCACCAGTTGATAGGCTGAGTTGATGGGTTTCGGACGAACGGATATTGGCGTATTTGTATATTTTACGTCGTGTTTAAAAACTTAATATAAACAGTATACGTCGCGTCATATTAATATAATAATTACTATTTTAAGTATCGTTATAATTGTTCTATTATCGAGAATCATCGTTAATAAATACACGACCCTGATGTAAGAATCTCACACACACACGAATATTACTATTTTAACTTCCATATTTTCGGTCATATTACCACCAATTAAGCTTTTCTATATTATTTGTTAATTATATAATTCAAACTTTATAAATTTAAGTAAATTCAACTATTTTTGGATAAACAGAAATCAAAATACGTAATTTAATAAAACAAATAAATAAACTTTAATGTAAACAAAAATTACGGAGATATGTTTTATATATTATTTGAACGATAATATATTTACGGTTTCAGATTTTGAGTGGTGTGATGTTTGTACCAATTGATTTTTTCAATAACAAGTGTTATTTATTTATTTTTTGAGTATTTTTTTTGTAACTTTTTTGACAGTAAAAATGGTTCAAATTTTAACTGTGTGTACTAAGTTTGATGAAATTCACTAAAATTCACTAAGTAACTTGTAGTTACACATTTGTGAAATATTTGACTTTAATAGCTAAGAGATGAGAATTAAAAACAAGTTCCTTATTAGTAGTTTATCATGTAACCAATCGTATTCGAGTGCTTAAATATCTTTCCACAGAGGATCATCACAGTGTGCGTCATTCATAAGGTTGAGGTTTGAAAACTTAGAAATCTTATATAATATATTTTATTGTAAAATAACGAGTAACAACTTGCAGATCTCGTGGTTAAGGTGTTCTATCCGTATATTACGATGCATATAATAACAATGCCAATTTGTTACTGACATCTCAGAAATAATCGTATGCACGATGCGTGGTGCTATGTAATATAAGTAGATGTAACGATACATTTATTATTCTGTTATAATTTATCATATAAAAATAATATGTCGTCCAAACTAAACATAAGTGATATGTGACTCCGGATGATCATTATATTGTGCTGTGATAAGACAAATTGTCCATCTCCGTTTTCAATCTGTTATATACCACGTAATATATTATGATACTTAATATTTTTATTTATTAATACACACGTGTAAGCATTCGCTTAATATCAGACAATATAACAGGTTGACATCAGAATACACAGTGTTATGTGGTACGCGTATACATACTGCTGTTATTAGGGGCCGGTGAATCGAATTATCATTATGGTCGAGGGCCAAAATGAAAACCTCATTCCCGGTGGTGAACTCCAGTCTTGAAAGAGGTCGTAGGAAACGCATTGTGTGGAAAAATAGCACAGGGCTAAACGATTGTTATTAAAAAGAAAATAACAAGAGTATTATTCGAGACTGCTATTATATATTATGTAGTTGCAACGCGTGTGGGTTAAGGTGCTGCAGTATACATGCAGAAGGTTGACACAGACAAATGGCGTAATTTTTTCGGTGGCGCCTACCCGTCCACATCACCTCATCCTAGACAAGTCGTCTAATCTACTTTATTTTTAAGTACAACCACAGACGGGCGTTGGTCTGGGATGAGAGTACCTATGTGCGGAGTGGTGCGATCGCCGCAGAATGCGGACCGCATCCGGTATGAAAGCTACCCGTCAGCCACGGTCGCACATTTTATATGAATGAAAGATGACGTTGTCTCATATAGCAGAAGATTTCCGAAGAATTAACAAGGATGCGAAGCTCCATCCGGCCACCGTCCGGTTATAGAAGCTCTGTAAACCGTGACAACGTTATCCGGGGATATAGTGCCATCGCCGGTTAAAATAATTTCACGACTCAATTATAGACAGATTTGTATTTTAATATCCGTTTGAGTAGTCGACGATGAAGTTTTCAACATTATTTCATTACGTGAATAATAATAACAATAATATTATATGAGCGACATTGCGATGGTATTCGGGGAATTCACGAATTAATTATGTGTTGGAACTTTTGTTTTTCACCAGTCAGTTTTGTCACATCACATAAATAACTCACCACTGCATTATTAATTCTTTGTGGCAGTCACAAAATCATCGAACGGCTTAAGTTGTGACCGAAATGTATTTTACGTGAAACGAACAGAAAAGATTTGACTACGGATTACAATATATTAATATCCCTGATGTTAACCCTGTACAATCGTGCCGGTATGATGCATGGTTTACTCGTACATATTATATTCCTGATTACTTAATAGTTATTGGCTAGTAATTTGACTGGTAAAAGGTATAAGGAGTTAAGTGACGTTAATCGACTAAGCGGAAAGACGGGATAATCGACGGCTTTCAAACGCCCAAGTGCTATTGTAGTGTTCCTCTAAACCATGTTTCACCTTCTTGATGAAATATTTATTATTTTATTGTTATCATTATTAATTTTTGTTTTTGGGACAGGTGATATTATTTACTAACAAAACTAGATTGCTGTTAAGTAAATATTCTTCATGATACAATAAATATTGATTTTCGAAAAATTTATTTGGTGTAACTAACAAACATGTTCACCACGATACTATATATTGTTGCTTATCACATGTTTTATTATAAATATATTATAATACGATAATACCTCTAATTGTGCATTATTACAAAATTGGTTTCACAAAACGCAAAACATTTGATTTTATCAAAGAGGTTTAAGAAAACAATAAAGATCATTAGGTGTAAGTATCAAAAATTTCCAGTTGATTTTTAAAATTTTGATATACACGATGATATTAAAATTCGTTGTTCCTTTCGATTTTTTGATTTTTCAGTTTTTTGTAGACAATTTATCACCGAGTCTAATATGCAATAAGGTAATTTTAAAGAATATTTTAATATAGTGTGATGTGTGATTTATTTAAAACTATTTGGATATAACAATCATGGTATTATTATCAAATACATTTTTTGAATATTTGGTATTCGAGTGCATTGGATATTCAGGTCAAATAATTAAAATATGAGACGAAAATATTCAAATATATAACAACAAAATATCTAAAGTTTTTATAAAGCATCGTCGTCAAAGTTAAAAACATATGGTAATTTTATTTTTCTCCCCTGAGAGTTTTAAAACCGTCGCTTAGCCCCTTTCGACTTTTACCAGTAAATATGAGATATGAGAGCATTTTCATAATACAAGGAATAAATGCAATATTATATTCAAATTATTAAACGATTTCAACTTTGCCGTTCGCGGAACAAATGTTATGCGTGGTCTAAATTACAAAACAAGACATATTATACAATTTTTAACGTCCAAAAATTAATTTTGACTCGATTTGTGGGTACATTATTTCGTAAACGATGTTTTCATTGGTTAAATATTATGAAACGCCACGACGAAACTTCAGTTAATTTCCCAAGTTTTATATTGATTCTATACAAACAATGCAAATCAAATAACTTCTAGATTACATTAAAACAACGCACTGTAAATAAAACTTAATACCATCTCACGAACCCGTAAAATTATCATTGTCTGTAAGGGAACAAAAACTTTGCTTAAATCATTTTATATAATATTTACTTAATAAAATTTATCTTTTTCATTATACTAAGTTATAAAATCCTTAACATAAACTAATTATACGTTTTACAACTTAAATAAAAGCGAAGAAAATAATCGTTTTGTTTTAGTACAATTATTACCGCTGTATGGGTTTTATATGACTTGAATTTAAAGTAAATACAAATATGAGTTGCAGTAATGTTATAGCTTTTGATATTTTATATTAGAAAATAATTATTAAATATTATTTTTTATTTTTTAAAAAAATTTATTTTAGCCAGATAATATTAAATAATTGTATACAATTTATTAAAAACCAATGATTTTAGTATATTTTGAAATTATTTCATGAAATTATTCACGACTGAAAAGTTGTTTTTGATTTGTATTAAAAATAACACTATTATGGCATGTGTAAATAATTGAATTTTATTATAAAACATTTATACTAGGTAATCAATTTGTAGTTCAACTAAAAGAAGAATAAACTTTTAAGTTTTCTTCAAAAACGTAGATTTATATTATTACAATAATCTTATTTTAGTTATTCATTATTCTTACCTTTTTATCTGTCCCGTAAATATTTTGCAAAATTTTATGTTTTATTTATACTTTCAAACAAGTTTTAGCTGAAACTTATTTCTGTACGTATCTCATACATTTTTCAGTACCTACCTTTCAGAATCCACTTATTCCTCCGAAATACCGTGTTCAACAACGAGACTAGTTGATAAAATTTTTTTCACAGACTCAAATTCGATGACAATGATTTTGTTAAACTTTGATATTGTTTGATAGTAATTTATCTAATTAGAGTTTTGGACTTTGAGGCAAATAATTATTAATTAACAGTTAAGTGCTCTGATAATTAATTGAATGCTGTGGCAAAGCGTCCTGGAAGACAATGAGTCAACGTCTACCAGCATGTAATACGTACAAATTATTTGCTTTTATTATATTCTAATAAAATGATTTTTTAAATTTAAATTCAAATTTAAAAACATTTATACATTTTTTTAAATCTCGTCTGTCCTGCATGGTAGGTCAATTTAGTAAATATCCAAATATAGTATGAAAATAAATATAAGACAATGTTGAATTACTCTAATTATGCTTTAAGTAGTGTCCCGAGAAGATTTTTTTGCTTGTGTAATAATTATTAACTTGACTATTAAGTTAATATTTTAATAACGATAACATAAAAAATAAAAATAAAAAACAAAACAAAAAATGCATAACATCACAACAATAATCCCCATGAATTAACCATACAATTATCTGTGTCACGTCATCGACTGCCACAACTTTCGTTATAGTAATTGATTTTTAATTTATGGTTTATAAATTTTTAAGTGATATTTCCTAAACAACTGTGACTTTTGATAATAATAGTAATTATAATAATGATAAAAAAAAAGTATTAAATATTATCGTATCTGATTATTTTTTTGACGCCACTTCCTTATTTAATGACACACTGATCCAATAAACATTAAGATGACGATATTAGGTTAGCATAATATGTTAGGTATACAAGTAAATGTTTTCAATTAATGAGAAGTTAAGGTCACGTTTATTTGGATTTTAATTTTAGGAAATTAATTTACTAAAACGCTTTTGTTGATTACATCCCATGCAATAAATGACTATTAATACTAACATGTACCCTAATTTAAAATTATTAATTTTCACTAGGTAGTGATTCCACGGATTTACATCTAAACCGATTAGCTCATGACATAATTATACTTGAACCAAAATATACCAATCGTTATATCCGATTCACAAAGCGGATCATAAAATACTATAAAAAATAAAATAGGATGCAGTATTTTATAGTAAATCAATTTTTCCCTCGTGATGTTGGCGAGTACAATATTACACTATAACAATAACTACACTATGGTATTAGTAATAAATTGTACATTATATAGTCATAGTATACACAATTTCAGTTATCAAATAGTTAAATATGAAAATCCCAATGACGCTGTGCAAACTCACGTGAATTAAGTTTAAACTTCGACTGGGTGATAAATCAATGTGCTTTAACTTTTAAACACGGTCACGCGTGTCCGTATATTATGTATAACACTGCGTGCCAACAATAATAATATATTATTAGAATAACACATATCGTGTATAAGACGTCCATGATACATAAAAGTTTTTACAATTCCGATACAGTGCAGTAGTGGTATTAAACGCCGTTTAATATTTAATATATTGAAATGTAAGTGATAAAGACCATCTAAATTAATCACTCACGCAACAATAATAAAATATTCGCACATCGTACTACAACGCTGTATCCCGGACGTTGGTATTTAAGTAATTAATGAAAAAAAAAAAACGAACACCCAAAATCTCGAAAGATTAATAAATTTTTTTTTTTTATTAATTAAAGGCTTCAAATACAAATGTTTATTAGCCTACAATGGTTTACATGTTTAATTTATAATATAATGGATATTTGATGGTTGTGATGTGCTGTCTTTGGTTCTTGTCTTATATGTTGGTTGTAAGGTGGGCCATCTTGATGAAGTGTACTATGTTTTTTTCTTGTCCTGGTCCGAGTGCGTCTTTGAGTGAGGAGGTGTTTATTTTTGCTTTTGATCTAGCGTTATGGTAAGTGGGGCATTCTAGGAATATATGTTTAACGGTGAGTTCGCAGTTGCATGTTTCACACCTGGGTTTGAGCTCTCTACGCATAAGATAGGAATGGGTGATTCTGGTATGTCCGATGCGTACTCTGGCGATCATGGTCTCTTCATGTCGTGTAAGCTTGACTGGAGGGTCCGGCCATTTTTTGGTTAGTGGTTTTATTTGTCTGAGTTTATTGTTTTGGTTGGATTGTTTTTCCCATTGATTCTGCCAGAGGGTGTATAATTTCGTTTTGAGTACGCGGATTACATCGTCGTATGTTACATACGGGTATATTTTGGTGTCCGGGGAGCTAGCAGCTTTCATCGCCAGTTCGTCAGCGAGTTCATTACCGGGGATGCCGATGTGAGATGGAACCCACATGAGTGAATAATAAATTATTGTAATCGCAATTGAACACAATAACGGCAATGAGAGTTCACCGTAACAATGATAACTTATTTTCGGAAATGAAGATCAGTAGAAATAATGATAATACAATATAAAATCACCAGGTAATTTGCAAGCGATTGTAAATTTTTGGTAGTAAATACACAATTTAATAAGCCCTAATCATTGATTTTTACTCGCTAAAGACTTAATAACCTATATATTATTATGAACAGTAATGACAGCAGATTTCTGGCAATAGACAATTGACGTGACGAAATCTATAAGTTATATCTTTGACCAACAAGTTATCAAACAATCTCAACACAGCAAGTTGTTGGTAGTTTATAAAGCGAAAAACAAAAAAAAATAACAAAGACCAGTGTTTGAAATATCTGTGTCTATGGTTGCTTATTCGAGGAAGTGTCAGAGGATACCGAACTAAACCGTAGAATTTTTGGTTCATGCGCAAGAAGAAATTTTAATTCCAAACCACTTATGTACCCAATGGGCGGAAGACATAAATTTTTTATTTTAAATTACGTTTTTTACGTAGACAATAGAATATAATGGTGAACAAATTGTTTTCAATACAAGCTACAGGTATAGGCACTTTCCGTGAATCGATACTCAACATAATTTTTATTAATATTATTAATTCACTCAGTTCAAATATGTTTTCATATTGTATAATATATTCTACGCATATATATATATTATAATGATTACACCTGCCAATTATTATTCAACTGTTTGGTGGTAGGCGTAACTATGGTCAACTAGGTAACACGTTAGTTGGCCACAGCATTAAATTCGAAAATACGCGTATACAAAAACTTAATAGTTTACAGGAGAGTTAAACTTAGTGAACCCAATTGCTAATGATAATCCCTCTAAAATTGGTACCACTAATTATTGCTACGCTGCAATTATCGGTTTCCTACGAAAATCAAAATTATAATTAAGACTACCAATAATTTTCTACACACAATTAAATGCAATTAGGTGACGGAATTATAGGTTACTTAAATGTCATCGGATAAAACCTTTACGTGTACTAATCAAATAACTTTTCAATCGTCACTAGAATAAAACAAATAATAGCAATAAATCTTAGTCATATTTATGTTAGCATACGACATTTTTGTCTCGAATGGTTGCAATTTTTACCCAATAATTTCGATAATAAATACTATTCAATTTGTACTATTCATACATATTTGACTAAATCAAATTTTGAATAAATGTCGTTATTGAAGACGAAAATTGGGTTCAGCATTCTTAAAGATTCATTATGTTTATAATATTATGTATAGTAATTGTTCCCGTTAATGTTTTCACTACCTGCAGTCGAAGATGGACCGTTTGCAGAATGATAAATGAATATCATTATTCCGGTTTTGGTGTACTCGATAATATATTATAATAAGGGTAAAAATATATGTTATACGTACCTACCTCTTGTTATATACATATTAAAGTGTGTATGACAAGAATGATTGGTTGGTTGGTTGGTTGAAGGTTCACTCCATGAATAATGTAATAATAATACAATAATTTGTACCACTACACCTCAATGCGTTAACACAATATTATATTATAATAATTTCTTAATAGAAAATCCAGCCATTATGTCAGTATTGGCGGTTGTGATATAATAAATGTTTGTGTATGTCCTATTTTACTATATTATACTGACGTGGCAAATTCTCTTCTCTTTTCCATCGCGTTATTTTCACCCCTCGTGTTTCCTAACCAATACAATATGTATGCACATATTTTCACACTTATAAAATAATATTAGTATATGATGAGCAAGTACCGACCAAAGTATATTTTCCTTACAGCATCTATAGAGTCTAGACGCAACTAATAGTGTATAATCAGTATTCATCAATGCAACGTGACGTCACCCAGTTCGGACAAATGCTCGTCACCGAAGTAACAAGTAAATCTCAACCCCTTTCCCTAATATAATAATCGATGGAAGTTGAATAAAATGATTGAATTACGACATTTTCAACAGATAGTAAAAATATCATAGGGACAATGTACTTGAGGTAAAATACCGCAAGAAAAATCTTACCCTTTTCTACTAATACAACTGGTCATATCTGTGACTACGGCTCGAGAATATTTTCCTGAAATATAATCCAACGATAAGAATATTTTGTAACTGATCTTTGTGTGAAAATCAATTTTAAAATTACTCAAATTCTACACACTCATTTTCGTAATATTATACATACCGATGCACCCCACTAACTATGAGAAAAAAATCATTTACAAAAAAAAAATAATTTAACAAACAACCTTAACATAACTTCATTCTTGACTAGAAAATAAAAATGCTCGAGCGTGTTAAGAAGTTTTCAACCGATCGTGTTACGCCGTTACCTGGAGAGCTCAATGTTTTTATTTTTATTTTTATTTTTTATTTTCATGACAAACAAATATAATCTTACGATAAGAATATTTTGTAACTGATCTTTGAGTGAAAATCAATTTTAAAATTACTCAAATTTTACACACAGTTTTTTGTTCGCGTTACATGTTTGTATGGTATGACCAATTTATTAAGAAAATAGAAAATCGAGTTGTATGCGGAAATGAAAAATTTATGAACTCAGAATAAAAACAGACCCATGACTACAAAATTAATTATCACTCTAAAAGCTCTCGTTTATGAACTCATAACAAAACTTGCCCTTTAGCATCTATAATTGATTTATATGGGCGTTTTCATGAACACAAGTTAATTACGAGGTTGGTTGAATGTGTATGTTAAAACAACATTAGAGTTGGTGAAACACTCAAGTCAGAATACAAATTTGACATCAATGGCATTATACGTATAGTATAATGCAGTGAAAAAAAAAATAATAACGTGTCAGTATTTATTTGTAAATAATGTTTAATTAACGTTTTAATATATTATTTAATAAAATGGTGTATATTTACATAAATGGTGATTTTTTTAATGGAATTCTGTGTCATAATAATGTTGAGTTTTAATTATACATTTATCTTTTATTGGAAATGTTTATGATAAACATTCGCGTTTTTTGTCAACTCTGGGAGTTATTAAATTTTATACGTATATACTATATATACTATAAGTACCTATATTATACTATACACACACACTAATATTATCTAAATTTATACCTATATTTTTAAATTTAATAAAAACCCATTATTTTAGTTTCATGTGCGGATAAAAATGTTTTTTTTTTTTGTAAAAAATGTCGAATACCAACCAACCAATAGTTTATTATTCAAAATCATTAAAAATATATAGGAGTAGATTGATGCGGTAAACATTGCCGGGAAGTACAATTTTTTACTGTCTATCCATGGCTTTTATCGAATATTTAAATATGTATAATATATATATTTTAATAAACCTTGTTTAAATATTCTATATTATTAAATAATAATACGTTCTTATTATTACATTTTTCGATACAAACGATTATGCTTGTAAAACAAAAATAAAAACGATAAAATGAGCATTGTGGATTAAGAAACAATGTATCACCGTATACCACGTAATTCATGAGAAGGCGCATGCACTCTATGTGTTTAATATTTTTACAAGACCGTAGGTAAACGTACCATGATTGAAAATAATTGATAAATATTTATTATTATTATATCAGTTATAATAATTTATAATAATAAGTACTCTTATAGAAACATTAAAATTTTAAAATTCCAAAATTTAAAAAAGAAATATTTTAAAAATATGCGTTAACTCTGTAAATTCTGTTCAAATATGATGATTTCAAATGATTTCAAATTATTAAAACTGTATGAGTTTTAAAAGTATCGTGGAAACCCGAAATCAGTCGCTGATACTCGTATAAGCACAGAAATAAAATAAAAATTATTAATTTCATTTTTAAATCGATCGCCTTTTGTTTTATAAAAAAAATAAATACTCTATAATTTACTCGTATTAGTTCAGTTCCAATTTTATAGGGTAAAAAGGATTATATTATATTATATTATATATAATATTAGAAAACTACGACAATCGTTTAGGATCACAAATCCATTAGAATCGGTTATTATTTTATTAATAAACAATTGACATTATCGTTGTATTATAGTACATATATAGTGCATTTCCAAGATCTAGAGGGGATTTGAAACAAGAGAAATAACCTACGTGAAAACGGTAAATTGAGCCTGCGTATCAAACCAAGCGTAGTTGTCGATGAGAAATAACTGTAGAAGTATACCGAATCGGGTATAAGGTAATATTATTGATGGTTTACATCACAAATGTAATATTATAGCCAGTTGTTTTTCCCACTAATGGCATTTGTATTTGTCCATAAAAAAATGAAAAAAATAGTTTAACAAAATTACGGGAGTCGTATGTGTCTATATATACGCAATAGATACATTATTACTATTTTAAATTGCTAGAACACTATTATATTATTTGAAATATAAGGTAGTTTACAATATTATATTATGTAGGTATAGTCAAGAGGATATCAGCATTATATTTGTTTCCTCTCTCTGGCCAACGCATATCATAGATATAACACTTTCGCCTAAAAACCCTTTTATGATTTTTGATTTTTGACCTTAGGTAAAATTATCTATTATAAAAATTATAGCGGATAATATTGTTGAGGGTATGAAATATCGGTTTTAAGTTATATTATTTTTTGACTTTCAAAAATTAAAAATTAAATTTAGTAAGTTTAAATTATTTTGAGACAAATCGATTATTATGACAGTGAGTTTGAATTCGTATAGCAATGGATGTGGGATTTGATTATAATATTATGATATACTGTAAGGTGGTATCACAGCTGACGGAGAAGGGAGCGATTATGTTTAGATGAGATATTGATAAGCGATTGCCTGGATGTTTCCAATTTTAAGGCTACTGATAGTGGTCTCAATATATATTACAAAAAAACTCTCAAAATATTTTGGTGTGCTAGGAGATACGGAAATATCCATTTAGACGCTGAATAAAAACACAAAACTACGCAACCGCAATTTTCTAACGCGTCGTCGATGTTTAGTGCATTACAATATTGTGTGACGTACTGACGTATCATATTCATCACCGTCAGTACATTAAATTATATACATTTTGGTTTTAAATAATAATATAACGTGTATACTGTGTATAATATAATATTATACTGTATACTTTACGAATTTGATCTGATCGTGAACACCGTCGTCGATCATTTACTTGTCACGGGACGGCGGAGTGGCGTATGACGTGTCGTCGCTACGTCGCGCCGTCTCGGAAACGGATGTCCTCCCCCGTTCTCCTGCTCCGGTCTCGTGTGATTGTGAAATTAGAAAATCCATTAGGAGAACCACACACGCAAAGAGGACAAAGTGTTTTCTTCTTTTCCGCAGCACCCTGTTGCGTAGAGCTTTATACTTAACCGATGGGATGCGGTGTGAATAAGTGTGTGTGTGTGTGTGTGTGTGTGTGTGTGTGTGTGTGTGTGTGTGTGTGTGTGTGTGTGTGTGTGTGTGTGTGTGTGTGTGTGTGTGTGTGTGTGTGTGTGTGTGTGTGTGTGTGTGTGTGTGTGTGTGTGTGTGTGTGTGTGTGTGTGTGTGTGTGTGTGTGTGTGTGTGTGTGTGTGTGTGTGTTTGTGTGTAGTGCATAATGAGTTCGTGAAACTTGGAAAGACATTCTTATTCGTGTGTGTGTGTGTGTTTGGGGGCAAAGAAATTCGGAATTAATCTCTTTAATGGAGGAGGGCACCCGTAAAGTACTGAAAAATGATTAATGTGCCCGCGAGGGATTGTTGCGCACGCGACAACGTTTTCTCGCCCGAAAACACATTCTACAGGGACACAATATGCCGGTTTCTATGTGACAAATATATTATTATAACTATGTATACTATGCATATATATATATGCTGCAGCCTAAAAACGTGTTGCTTTATCGTTGGTAATTTTATTACGTTTTATCGTCGATTTAGAAATCACGGTATAAAGCGGTAACGAATCTGAATTTCAAAAACACCAATAAACATACATAATATTTGTAAATATAAACAATAAGAACACTGATTTGATATAGATTATACCATAATTACAGTTTTTAAATAATTTTTTTTCCACATCAGATTGGACAATTTTAATTCAAAAACACTAACCTAATTGTTAAACCTTTATAACTGATAATCGTCCGTCAAGTTGAATAAAATATTACAAGTTAATATACAAATTAAGTTAATTTAATTTAGTATAATATAAGTGTATTAAAAGCACAGTCAATTTTGTTTATTTAATTATATAAATATATGTTTCTTCGTATTATTAGATAATATGAAATCTGGCTGAAAATATCATAGCGAAGCAACTTCAACTGTTTAAATATAATTAAGGGTTGAAACATTGACGGGTGAGTGAAATACTTATTTTTCATTCATCAAAATTATATTAAAATACGTAGATAACCTAAATGTCCATTAAACTCGTTTAAAATAACATTTTGAATTTTTTTTATTTTATATATGTTTCGGAAAAATGTTTGTTTTTGTTAGAAATATTAAGATTTACCGTGATCACCATCTTATGGGTTATCAAAATTATCACATCGGGAGTATTTGAGAGTGAAATATCGAATATAAATTTAATACCAATCGAAACTGTATAAAAAAGTATAGAATGTATACATATATATAGAACTCTATTTAAGTTCGTAAAATTGTCAATATATAACGTGTGTCCAGATGAGATCGTTATTGATGATGGTCCAACGTTGACAGAGTGCTGATGACAAGATCTCTCGCACTGAAGGATACCTCTGTAGTCTGTATATACTTTCGACCTAATTGCAATTGTATCACCTGCACCTCTGAAACAACACGTCCAATATCCTAGGGTATTTTATCATTATATTTTGGAGGTAATATATATTATTTTTTTTATCAGGCTCGTCAACGTCCACGTCCTGCGGGAACTGTATGACTCTATCTAAAAAACCGTGTTAACTGGATCGTTATCACCATCGGATGACCGACTACGTGAATTCGGTCCCCAAAAATATGCTCCATAGATATTCACTTCATTTCTTGTATATAATAATATGATCTATAGTATCCGCCCCCAAAAACTAACGGTGTATTTTTTTGATGCGACCTCTTTACGTACGTTACTCCAACATAATCGGGAGACGGGAAAGAATAATTTGACACTTAACAAACAATAAACTCATTTTTTCGTTATCTAATTTTCATCACCATCGACAAACATTGCATTTTAATTTTATAAGGGTAAAATATATTACATTATTCATGCCAAAGAAAAACAACCACTTTTTTTTTTAAACACGTATAACTACTAATTTCATTTTTGGATAATATAATATAACTATTGATCACAATTTTCATAGTGCTGAATTATCAAAATATATTGTCAATTTCCCAAAGGGACATAGTGGTGTACTAACAATGGGTTGGTATTTAGATTTAGGCAGCTCAAACAGCAAAAATAAAAAAACAGCGAATAGTATGCAAAAAATGTTATAATTTTAATCCTTACTGTAAAAAAATATACAGTAATAATAATAGTAATAGAGTCAAAAGCATGACAAAAAAAAAATTACTTTATAGTGAACTCTGTTATATTTATAGTAAATTCCTAAAAATCCCATTGAATGAAATAATATAATAATATGTATTTGTCAGTATTGAAAAAAATAAAATGTATAAAGGTAGCATTCTCATAAATTGATTAAAAAAAAAACAATATTAATAATTGAATCATTCTGCACTATTTTATCACCAATATGGAGTGTGTATAAATTTAATATTTTATATGTTGTATTGATTTGTAATAATGTTACATTTTTCTGAAACGTGCATATTTAAATTAAATAAATCAAATACAATTTCGAAATAGAATCTTTTATCAGATATTTAATCTAATTGTAGCTATTTACTAATTATTATCAAATTGAAATTTATCACATACCTATAGTAATAAAACAGTTTCATATAA
This sequence comes from Diuraphis noxia, assembly GCF_037042655.1. Taxonomy (NCBI): domain Eukaryota; kingdom Metazoa; phylum Arthropoda; class Insecta; order Hemiptera; family Aphididae; genus Diuraphis; species Diuraphis noxia. Next base: position 14,871,107 of record NW_028301712.1, on the reverse strand, counting down.
AATATAGTTACATAATATGATCCAAAAAAATGAAAATAAATTTTAATTTATAACGAAAAGTTATCCTCGCGTATAATTACAAAACTTAAATTTTAAATATAGTATAAACAGTGTAATCAGTTAGTTTATATACGGATTTTAGTGAATCATTAAATATGAAATTCAATACATAAAATAATATTATCACTCAATGAGAACAACTGCGATGATAATTTATTATATTAAAAACTTAGAAGTTCTACAAAGTCCAATAATTGTAATTGAAGACCTCCAGCATAGAAATAAAAATTGATTTTAAAATTAAACTATTTCTTCGTTTGTTTTATTGTTAACCTAAATCAAATAATTGATTTTAAATTAAATTACAACGATTGTACCTAAATTAATATTAACATAATATAATATGTTTAACACGGCGCATTGTATAGGCAATTCAGGGGCACTTCTGTATAGCTTATATCATAGGTAATATTTTAATAATCTTAGCCATATTTTATTATTATGAATAAAAATAATAATATAATATAATTGTATTTATTGTGCTAATAGCCAAGTAGTCGAAGCAGAAATTGTATAAATTTCAAGACCAATAAAAAAAAAAAAAAAAAAATTGTATTTATTATTTTTATAATATGCGAAGCAAAGAAAATTGTAGGTATTTATTTAATTACAATACGCACATCAAACAAAACAAAATTATATGAAATTAATATGTAACTGTACTAAATGTACTACAAAATACCTCGTATAAAGTTTATTTATGTTTATATTTTATTAAAACATTGAACATTATTGTATTTCTAGAATAACGTGAACAAAATTCATGATGAGATTAAAATGTAAATTATTTTTGTCATAATAAAAAATGTTAATTTGTATTTAATTCATACTAGAATTTTAGAATTTATGATAGAAGAAAAAAGTTCTCATTCTAAAAAAATATAAGAATAAATTTCAAAGGTAATTATACTTAAGTGCATAGAATAAAAAAAATCTCTCTAGAAAAAAGTATTTTACTTATTAAAGAATAAAATATTAACTCAACGACAATGGTTATATTGAAACTAACATTATATGTACTTAAATACGTTTGTTAAAATAATTACAAACAGATTCTCTATCGATTATAAAATTATGTTAAATTATAAATACAAATTCACATTTTTTTGACTACGTGTTTTAAAAATTACTCCATAAATATATTTTTTTAGCCACTCGGTCGTGGCATTATATTTTAGCAGAAAGAAAAACAATTATTAAATATACTTAAATATACATACATTTATTTTTAAATCACAATCAAGTATATTTTTGAATCAATCATCTAACAATGATGAAAAATATAAATGCAGTTCATTTCAACGGTTCAGAAAAATATTAATATAAAAAACCTCACTAAAATGGTAAAAGAAACGCAATTAATTTCGAAATCGATTTTATAAAAATAATACGTATTTCGTTAGCTATAACATAGTTTATTGATAGCGGTCAGATTTATATTTTACTTGGGGTAATTTGTATCGACTTATAGTCAACGAATTCACAGAAAACAAATAGCTAAAATACACCAACCATATTTTAATTACGGAATATTCTTAATAATATTATGTTATAAATGATAATAAGGTTATTAGTAATATATTTCTATGTGTCTACACTTGGTTTAATTCTAAAGAATGTAAGATAGTTATTTATTCTTAAAAAAAATCGGAGGATACATTTTTATCTCTTATTAGTGGGTAAACTAATTTCAAATGTATTAACTGTATTAATTATACATTTATTTTTATATTTAGCAATCTAAAATACGTAAACCGTAAAAAATAAAATAATACAGAAATGGGTAGATTATATTATAGAATTAACCTCTATACTCATAATTAAAAAGATACAAATTATACTATGTATTAAAGTATATAAAAAATGATAATTGAATAACATAAAAAAAATACAATGTTTTGATAGTAACCGAACCGATCTCGACCAACTACTGAACTTGGATTTCATTCATAGGGCTGTCAATATTCGCGTGGTATAATATTTTATGTTATCGATTTATTACCATAACTATGAAACTGTCTTATACATATAATAATGGTTCGGCGATTAACTTGTTAAGACCGGAAATGATTTCGATATGACATGTGTCATTGTGTCACTGATTGCAACGTGTCATTTCTGTGCGCTCTGATTCCAGTAAAGCAGAAATATAATAGTCCGAATGCATCACAATATATTTTTATAATTAGGTGATTAGCGATGGCGTGCCGATGGTTATAGACACAATATAGTATAATATTATACATTTCACTCGTTAAGCCGATGCTTCTACTTTGAAAAGTCAACTCTTCTACAGCGACGAATCATTTAATAATATTAAAACACCACAATTTTCACATTATTATAACACGCGTGTATTATTATCATAAGAGACATTATATTATCAGATATATTGTACACTTAAAAACAGGTTCTTATACTATTATTATTATCTATTTTATATACGTCGAGCCGGGTCCAATTATATTGTATATTGTACACTGATTCCAGTCCGGACATGGGTGTATTCCGTATCAGATCGTTATAATACGATGGTCTGGACTCTATAGGAGATGAAAACCATGTGTCCCCCGCCGGCAAACCACGAGTGCGTGGTAATAATAAAAATAATAATGGTTATATAGTAATTGCGGGCTTGCAGAAATACGCTGATATCAAAAATAACGAAGGTTTGCCATTACCTAACCCTCTGTGGACGACCGGATCGTGGTGAGGTGGATAAGGGGCGTGGAGAAAACAATACGCCGCATTCATTGTTGTCGCTCATTCCCCGCACTTTCCACACAACGTTTCGGTACCCAAGTCATTAGCGCCAACGATATAATAATCGCCGGAAAAACGTGCTCGGCCGTCAATGGTATATGTGTGTCAGTGGACGACAGAGTTTCCTCCCCCATCGGTAATTTCGTAAACAGTACCAACTAGAAAACCGAATGTCCGGATAAGCTGCTACCGACATTACCGGAAATCCGATACGCGCTGCGGACGTGCAATAATTATTATTATAACGTCGGACGCGATCTGTCGGAAGACCACCAAGACGTGTGGCGGCCAAACGCCCCCCACAGATGTCGCTGACTATTATCATTTCTGAGTTAGAGGGAAAACGTTTTTAACGATTTTCAGGAAACTAGGTATGTGATACTCCTTTTTCGAAATTAATTATCACAACTCGTTAGCAGTCACGTCATAATTGTATTTGACCGAGGCGAGACCACCCAGTCTCTTAATACGACTTAATCAAATCATTTATTATTGTATATTTCGTTGACTGATGTCAATTTTATTTAGATCTTTAAATTCTAAATATTATTATATTAATGGTACGAGATTCTAAAGTTATACTTATGTCAATCTCATCAAAATAAAGGTGAAATCAGATTTTATAATAGGGTAGCAAATTGTGAAGATAAATGATGCTGGGAACAAAGAAAATGTCTAACCGTTATAATATAATACTATTACATAACATGTCTATACATCGTACATTATTATATTATTTATATTGTCATTAATCTAGTGAGTAGTGTTATGCGTTTTATACGAAACTCGATAACGTTATAATGACATAATTACTTAAAATGTATACCGACTAAAACACTTAAAAGGTATTTTGTGTTTGATATAAGCCACAAAAATGTTGTGGATAACAAACACACTCATGTTAGTTTTTACTTTAAACATAAATGTTTAATGAATGCAATGCAATCATTCGTTTTTGTTTTCGTGATTTCCAACGACAAACTTGATCAGTTTTTTCGCTATATTGTCATTTCATTAAAGTTATTTTTCGAGGGTCAGTTAATGTGTGTTTTTCATTACCTACTGTATACACCATACTAGGTTAACATTATATTGTACTGTTCAAAACATATGATATTTCTATTGACACAGAAAACTTATAAATTAATTAATGATATAATATAAATGAATAACTAGTTAGGAATACAATATCTTGTATGAGAAATAAGTATTAACTAAGGGTCTATAATCATACTGAACAAAATTAACGTATGGTAATTCAATATGTGAGAAAATTGAATACTCCGTTTTGTAAAAAGTATATTTCTAATTATTTCCTTACTATATTATAGTATACATTTGAATATATTTTTGTCATTTTATTTAATACTAAAAACAAAAATAAAAATAAAAACAATAAAATAAAACCTGAATAAAACCTGAATAAACTAGGTAATTACACAATAATATTATTATTATTGTTATGCTTAATTAAACAATTTGACAATTTTGTATGAATCAAAAATCATAAACACGTCATGTTACAGTTATAAAAAGTAATACATACCTACTGTACAAGTCTTCGAACAAGTACTATACCTAATTGTTTGAGGAACAGAATTTGTTGTCAACAAAACTACATATACATTTTTACACAACTATATACAATACATTTCAATTTGAAATTATATTTCATAAGCCTTACAAAGGTTAGATCAATTTCATTAATTTATGTTATAATATTCGCATTTTATTGTACAAGACATTATAATTTATACTATCATACATTAATACATTTTTATCAATAATTATTATTAAATATATTATAATTCCAGGTTCCTATAAAATATATATTATTAAAACTATGTGAAAAACACAACTAGATACGTTTTATTTTTGAACGTAGCATTATTGGTACAATTGGATATTTGTGACGATGTATTAATTAAAAGCTGATATTTATTTCATTTGTTTACATTTTTTTTTTTTTTTACTTCCTCTTTTTGCCATGTTTTTAATCATACCCATAGCATCAAAAAAAAAAATCTGAAAATTAGCAAAATGCACGATGTGTGTGTGTTACAGTTGTGATGGTGAAATAAATCTGTAGAGTAGGACGCTGCCACAGTCACGAATCGCCAATAGAAAATGAATTATGGCGTATCCGAGGCTTCGTCATTACAGGTCCCGATCATCATTCACATCTCCATTTTTCTTTTTTCTTTTGATTGTATATTTTATTTATATTTTCATTTAGACGTCGTTATCCAGACGGTGAACGATACTGTTTTGAATTTTACTGTTTATATTGATTTGTATTTTTTCACAAAGAACAAGGGCGGAAACTGATCATGATATAATAATATTACATCTCCTAATAACGATACAATTATAATAATATTTTTCTATGTATGTATATGTATATATATATATGTGTCGTATAATATAAAGTTTATTGGTTCAACTGCACAACGTTGCGCGTGCCACATGATAATATATCAACGACCTTTCTCCAGCAGAGTTTAATTTGTTTTTTTCTACGCAAATGCTTTCATTATAATAACACGTAGCCCTAAATAAAAATAATAATGTATTCTAATAACGTAGCCGCTTTACTATTAACTGTATTGAGCCGAGAAACGAGGAGAAATTTTCTAATGGAAAAAAATTGTGTATATAGCTACGATCGGAGCGAGTGCACATTCAAAAAGTATTTATCGATATGTTTTTAATTATCACTAGAGATTCAGATTAAAAGCATAACGATGCAAATTCTCGTTATTTAGTAATTAGTACGAGTTGTATGCATATTTTTTATTATTCCATTTATATGTTTTTATCCTTCCTTTTAAATGTTAGTATTATCATCTTAACCCCAGCGCGGTCGTTTATGATTATAATCATAGAAATAAAAATTAACTATCAATATCTATAGTACAAAAAAAAAAATTTTAATCATTACACTTAATATCTACTTTATAAAACACACATTTTTTCAACGACTTTTTAATTGATTAATGTATGTATTCTTCCAACCAATTATTTCCATGTTGGGTTATAGCATTTCAACCATTTAGTTAAAAATAAACTGAGCACGATAGAGAATGAATCTTTAAAATATACATGAAAATAAAATATAGTTATGAATCTTCATTAAATTATAATAATATAAATACAAAAAAAAATAAACGTAAAATAGGTACTAAGTGATTCACAAAACATGCTTACCCATTTTTTTTAAATTATTAATTAATTCATTTAAATTCTGTTTCTTTGATTTTTTAAGTAACTACTCATACCTGTGAAACAGATTTTAAAATACCTTCTTAGATTAATATAACATTAAGGAATGACTTTAGATGAATAAACATTATTTTCCAAATAAGAACTGCTCTTATTTCCTGAGAATCGTTAAGCAGATAAATCCATTTTCAAGGGATGTTAATCATATATCTATAGAATATTTTATTTTAATAAATCAAAAACTACTTCTTTGAATTTTTATTAAGATTTTATATATATTAACGTTTAAAAATAATCTTCTGTCTGACAATTTAGAAAAATAAAAAAGGTTGACTTTCATTTCCACGAGACACTATTTAAATGGTATAATAATAATAATTCAAAATTTGGTTCTTAAGTATACTTCATAATTAATAAAATCAGAATTAGAATGAGTTCATTATTAAAGGAAATTTTAAAAAAGTTTTGAGCACAAAATCGTAGCTAAGAGAGTTCAGGCACTCCCAGAAATTAATAAATTATATTGAAAATTTGAAAAATTGTTGGTCAAAAAACGTATTCCACTTCCGTATTGACGTTTCAATAAATGATAGTTTGAACTTTTACAATTACTTCAAGAAAGTACGGACTCTAATAAACAACAACATTATTTCAGTTTATTTCAATATATCATGATGCTTGGTAAGAAAAATGTTGCATAATTCTTGAATTATATGAAAATTAAACTTATAAATTATATGAATGAAAATATCAAATTAGTATTGAATAGTACCAAAGTACTAAAAATAGTAGACAATTAAAGCCCATAACAAAGGTATATAAATATATTTTTTATATTTTAAACAAAAAAGTCTAAAAATCATAATGTCCATACCCCACAGTTATAAATAATTGTTAAGATATATATTATAATATGGCTGTAATCTATGTAAGTACATTTTTAATGAAATATTTTTAAGACTCGTTTCGTCTTTAAAAATTCATTGTAGGTACACCCTTAAAAATGCAGACTTAGAAACTTTATCATGACGTAGATACATTTTGTTTTATTTAAGCATATTGTTCAATTAAATAGTTAATGCACTGGAATTTTTGACAGAAAATTACAGAGGATATTAATTTATTAAGCAAATTTAATTTAGAACGAGAATTAAAAATCGTAATTAACGATAAAAGGGATAATATATTATGCATATTATTATAAAGTATCGCAAGGGATGTATAAAATCTCCATTTCTATAACTTAACCAACTCTCAGACGAGGCAAGAGTGTCCAAGGGAATATAATTTGAACAATATAATATCATTACAAATTCAGTTTGATATATTATGTTCTCTCGTCGACTGAGTATGACGTTGAACCCACAACTACAACTGTACTAGATCGTAGACCCAAGATATATAATAACTGTTTGTTTTATTTCAAAAACCATATCAACACTGATAACCGTAATTAATCAAATGTATCACGGGTGCTTTTTTTGCTATTGAAACGAACCATTTCTCATTTTTTTTTTAAAACTTTTTCACTCTAATTATTATAAACCTTGTTGTAATAGGTGTACACCTAAAATGCACAATGAAAATATAGTAAAAAACTACTCACACTCACTTTAAATCTTTGATTTCTTCACAAACGTGATTGTAAAAATAAATTATTAACCACAGATAAAATGTATACTATGAAATTCAAAACATATATTATTTTAAATACCTCTTAAACCGAATAAAAACTCAATCGATAATTATCATAGTTTAAAATATATTAGATTAATAGTGTTAAGTATACCTAATCTGAATAAATACATTCAGTAACATTTTACAGCTACTCAAATTATTCTGTATATTTCGCTGAAAAATTCCTGCACACACCATTGTAACTTTTTTTATATAAAAATGACATAAATTCATAAAACATGTCATTTCAAAGTCAAACTAATTGTGAGAAACGGTGAGAAATCAATTTCTGAGGAATAAAATAAGTATATGTCATTTAGTTCACTTAAGGTCCATGGTATACAACCGATAGACGTAAGCGTAATTTTAACATGTGCAACACTCGGAAACCGTTGATGCCAATTTTAATAAAATGAAAAAAATGAACCTGATATCCGTCAATTACACAAACTATCTCTGAATCTCATAATTGGATTCAGATAATGATTATTGACGTACCGCAATAGAACCGTATTTTGAATTTCCGAAAGTTTTTCCGATGGTAGTCTACGCAGGCATGATTAGTTTTCCGTCCCTGTTTGCATGTATCTTAGTTTAATACTATGCGTCTTAACTAACATAACTAGGTATACAAAGTTTATTATAATAATAAATCATTACCAGTTTACCACTTAATTGCATCGTACAAACTAATAACATTGATTTTATTCACGTAAATATAAATGTATATTTATAATATTTATAATACTATACACATTAATCTAAAACATTATTATTATGCACGGGTCACGCTCGCAAGATTATAACTAAATTATTCGTCAGAGTGGTATATTGAATTTTTCATCGCACCGGTAATATTAACATACCTATACTATTCTATGAATTTTATTATAAATGATATAATGTACATTATACATTTTTTATATCATCTTTACGGAGTTATTCATATTTAAATGGCTACTCACCAATACTTCTCTAATTAAATGACTGTATTTTTAAAAACAACTTTTTTATACAATTTTAAATAAATTCTATGAGAATTTAGTGTACAATATTATGAATTAGATACATTTAACTATATTTTAGTATCGTTTCTTACACAAAAAAAAATGTAATCGACTAATAGACTTATTCGTGTAGTCATTTAAATGGATCACACTGTAAACGTATTTTTCTGTTTTATAAATATGTTTAGTATTTGTTTGTTTTTTTCAATATTGAATCTTAATTTTTTATTTCGTTCATAAATGTATTAAAATGTCATATTTGTATATGAGACATACAGTATACATGTTAATCGATTGTCAATCGAATTATTTTTCAGTTGCTGTTACGTGTAACATTAATTTTATCTTGACAATGTTTTTGGTAAATACGAGTATACCGTAAATGATAGTATGTACATTTATTTACATACAATTTGGGGTTTTATTCGTACACAATATTGTATTTCACAGTATAGGAGAGACACTAGCACAGTAACACATATTTAATATTTTTTACTAAAAAAGCACACATTTCCAAAACTAAAATTTGTGGAAAATTATTTAATTTAAATTTTAAAATCAGTATTTTTCATTGAGTGAATTGACTTAGTGCATGATTGGTTTAGCTATTTATTATTAGTTATAATGATTTAGCTTGTTATAGTAGTCGCTTTTTTTTCAATTTAGACGACATTGTTTTTAAATAATAAGTTAATTATTTTCAGTTTTTAAATGTTAGTATACTTTACAATATTACGGTTTTTTTTTTTATTATAATTATAAAGTGTTTTTGACATACAAGGTCATCAAACTTAAAATATTACGGTTAATAACGCTATGTGGAAAAATATTGTAATTTAATATGTATGGTGATTTTAATTAAAACAAATAACATTAAAAATTATTTTGTTTATAAATTTATGAATAACTTAAATTGTAATTTTACTTAATATGTGATAGACATTCCTTTTAATACGCAATAAAGTGTGGATGGATTTGATATTATAGCTCAAATTACAATTATTTTTTCAAATTCTTGTTCATTACCTTTTCATGTATAGGTTCCGTCCACAGACTTTTCTTAATTATTGTAGTTGAAATACTCAAATACGATATTTTCTCATAAATAATGCAATTTTTAACCATGATATTACAATACATATAGTATATAATATGTAAAGATAACCCGGTTTGTTTGTTTATTCCGTGAGCTGTTCATCGCCGTTTACGTTTGGACCCATAGTTTTATTGCTCAGTAATCTACAGAACAATTGTAGCCATCAGATCACGAACAAAAAATTAAAACTGATCACTAAACGTATATGCAACACAAAAATATTTTTTACATTTGAAAAATATGTCTATATTTTTTAGGTAGAAAACTATTGATATGGAATAGAAATTTATGGAAATTTTAGCTTAAATTATAATGACTATTTCAGCGGTTTTCGACCCATAATTTAAGCATATCATGTATTTTTTAATACAATTGTAATTGTTTAATATAATATTTTTTACGCATTCAGCTTAAGAGATTTTTTTAAACATAGGTTGTTTGCTGCATAGAACATTAATTACCCCTGGATTATTGATTGAATGCAATACTTCTTTCAAAGTTCTAAAGTTTTAGACCAATTCGTGTTTTCTATGGCAATATAAAATAACTGCGTTCAAAAATTTTCGTTGTGAAATTTTAATGAAAACAACAATTTGCTCATTTTATGTTTATTACAATAAAAAATTAAACAGGAAAAACATAATGTGTGACAATTTAAATTAACTTCAACACGCCTATCAACAATACATCATATATAGAATTCGTTGAAAACAAACGGTGTAAATTAGCTGTTTTTTAAATCATTATAAATTTTATAGTACTTATTTCGTCAAAGAATACACGTAACCGAATTACTTTACCTACATTTACACACTTGCACCGCGGAATAAACAAACAATGATTGTTAGTCACTGCCATGAACAGTAAGCAATTACACTTATACACCAACAAATAAAATGACATTATTATATAAATAATAATAATAATAATAATTATTATTATTATTATTATTATTATTGAGTGCTCGCACACGTGTATAATACTGTTCATCGTGAATCCAGGACGATGACGGCCATATGTTTCGTGTGCAACCTGCCGATTCTCAGCCACCAGGTGGGTCTGGTGTGGCAGGGCGGCAACGGTTGGGACGACATACTGCGCGAGCAGATGGAGGAGACGACGATCAAACAACGGCTGGGCGGTCGTCGGGACTCGGCCGCGCAGATCACCACCGAGTCGCCGCCGACGGAGACCGCGGAGACGTCACCACCGGTCAGCCGGCGCCGGAGGCGCAGCTCGCTTGCCCAGCTCACCGACATATTGCGCGAGTGGAGCGGTACCGGCATGGGTGGAGGTGGCGTTGGAGGTGGAAGTGGATCGGGCGGTGGAGGCGGTGGAGGTGGTGGAGGCGGCGGCGGTGGAGGAGGTAAGTCGGGTAGCCGGCCAAAGGGCATCACCAGGCGCGAGACACTGGCCGACATCGCCAAGACGCTTCCGTTTGGTCGGTCCAACACGATCACGTCGTCCCGAAAGCGGCGCGAGTCATCCGTTGATTCAGGTGTCAAATCGTCGTCCAGCAAAGGTGGACGTCGAGACTCCAAGACCGACTTCCGAGCTGACATTGCCAAACTGCTCAACAACCGCCGTGACTCCATCATAACACCCAGCAGCATTTCGCAGCAACCAAGGCGCAGAGGATCTGGAGAGTAATTATCATTTCCATTAATATTATTAGTATTACATTATCATTATTATTATTAGGTACATTGTTAAACAGTTTTCATAATATGATACAGTTATCAGTTTAGGTTAAGGGTAGGTACTTTAGAGAAAGGGTTGTTTATCCCAATTATTAATCATATGTACAGCTATCAGCGATTAAACTCCAAAACTACGGATCATGTATATTTTACTATTTTTCACAAATATAAAATGCGATAATTTGATAGTTGAAAATCACATTTGTGAATAAGTACAGTTATATAAAATGAAAAAAAAAATAAATATAAAAAGTATTTAATTCAGTTGTTATATATGTAGGTATATTTTATATAGAAAACAGTACTAGTCGAATAGGGAAAAGTACATTTTGGTTGAAAATGGGGATACCCAAAAGTTACAACCACAATGGTCACCTATTACTCTTATTCGGATCAGTATTCTGCTGAATAATTCTGGAAATTCAAGTTTTATTTTGCTTCCTCTCAAGTACTATCCATCTACATAAATATTAATACAATCAATAGGAATACAACATAATATTCAAGCACCTCTCCATCAAATCATATTCTTTTGTATCAAATGTATTCCAAATCTTACAAATGCACTTGCAAATTTACGCATCAAATAATTTCCATAAACTGATAAGTTTATATTTTTTTTTGTCAGACATAATATTATACTTCATTGAGAATCGTTAAAGTTGTATATAACTTTTAAAGTGAATCGTAGAAGTATGTAATTGGAAAATTTTATATGCCAGAAAATATAGAATTATAAAGAGGTAGACGACATAGACGTAAATATACAGTGATTATAATAAACATAGGTAATAATTAAAAAAAAAAACTAATAATTATATCATAACAAAGTTAATTTGTATTTTATATTATCAAATAATACATATTAATTAATTTAATGAGATAAAAATAATACAAGCTAATATAATAATTGAAAAGAGTAAGTTAAAGCGATAACAATATTAAAAATGTATATGTTATAGACAATGGAGAATTCATAAATGTGATACTACATGACTAACATTCACATTAATTAATATTATTTACGAAGTGTTTTAAAAGTTTAGGATCATTCTATTTTCATTGTAATTTCGATCACGCGCCTAACTAAATTATATATAAAAAAAAAAAAACATATAATAGTTAAAGATTAATTAAATGTATATTTCTATAAAAAAAAAAAAAAAAAAAAAAAAAAAAAAAAAAAAAAACAGTAATTGTAAATTTTTTTCGTAATAATTATTATCATAATATTCAATTTAATCGTTTTATTTGTTATAAATTGAATGTCAAATTTTTCTGCCAACTTTCTAGAGATAAATATTCTATGTATCCTTGTAATATCCATTTTCACTATACGTCCGAGAATGTTCTTCAATAATATACTATCACGATCCATTAATACTACAGTCGTATATTGATGAACAAACGTTGCCTATTGTTGATTCAAAACAAAGCTTTCTGGTGAAACTGTTTTTATAAAATCACATAAAATCTTGGGTCGCCAAACATACAATTTACACATCATATATCATCTGCGATAGGTTGTATTCCTCCATATTAATAATGCTTATCATTTTTGTATTAGACATTTAGTTTACTTGTAATATTTCTTTAAGTTTTTGATATAATAGGTGCCTATTGTTAAACTTATTTAAACGTAATCCATATATAATATATTAAATCCAATACAACGATCATAATGCATAATATTTATTTCATTTAAAATGTATTTAATTAGGTAAAAAACTATAAACATAATTGACTATAAATATGTTTTATTTATGTGCTGTTTTATATTTTTAAATACAGCCATTTGAGAAATCACTATTCTACATTTTTTTTCTGTACATTATTATGAAATTTGACGTAATGGAATATAATACTGAAACCATGAATATAAAATAGAACAATTTTATTATAAAATAATACAACCAACTTAGGAGTTATCAGTGCATATAAATTTAAGTCTATTACTTGATAAATTTCTAAACATTTTGAATTCAAGCGAAGGCATTTCTGTTAGAGTTTCAATAATAATAAAATGTAATTACAATATATTGTTATTATATGGCATCTTGGATGAGCAATCATGGTCATACATCCATTATCTTTGTGTTAAATTGTGTTTTCATCACCTTTAGTTTGTGAGTGACGTGATTAAGCATAACGACTGACAAATTGGCAAGACGAAATAATTTTGATAATCTCATCAACATAAAAAAAAATCGTTTAATTGAACCAAGACACACTAAATCTAGACCAAATTATAAAAATGAGAATGTTCAATCTCAGTTCTATTCATCTTTAACGCTATACATGTTATGATAACCTGTACAGTATAAACTGACAAAATATTCCAAAAAGGTATACAATTTAATTTTTCACATTTATAACGAATCATTCAATTTTTACTGTAAGATATATTCAACTCGATACCATTACCATTAAAACTCCTTCGCAACACCACCGCTACAGTTCATGCAATATTATTAAGAAAGTTTTCATCCACTTTTTTAATGTGTAATATTATAACAATTCCATATCCACGTAAAAAGTTATTGAAACTGTTTCTGTTTCTGTCTTCATACATTTCCCAATACTTTACACGGAAATTTTCGATAATACGTCATTCTTACAATAGATTTATAAAAACTCATTTTTTGAATCACTTACAAAAAAAAAAATATATATATATTATATATTTAAACTCAATAACAAGTCTTAAATGTGAAGTTTATTATACGTCATTATTTTTTAACTAATTCTTATTTGACTTTTATATCACGTCTGAAAACTGTAATTAAAACTTTTTTTCAATTTCAATATCATATTACGCTTTAGCCCTTTTCTGATAGAAACTCACAAAATAAATTAAAATGAAAAAGTTTTACGAATTCACTTTGCCACAGCATAATTATAAACACGCGCCTACGCCGCCTTACACCAACTAAATTTATTGAATCTTTTTATTTGACAATATCTTATTTTACTGAAAACCAATATCCCATTTATAATATAATTATAATCATAACAGATATTTATTAAGATTACAAATGGTTTTTATTGATATATTATAATCTTACATCCTGCAAAATTACATATCACCATTTACAGCTATAACACCAGTAAAATTCAATTTTTTAGTTATAATATTTTACCAGCTTCATCCAATACTCAGATACCCAGCGTTAAAACACAAAACTCAATGGCTGCGTGACAGTAGTATTCTGATGTTTTCAGTCATTTATTTAAGTAGTCTTCACAAACATATGATATTATCAATACTCGTGCGTGTACCTATAACCATTCTGTATTTTGATCGTTTTTATACACAAATTAGCTCTACTATATTTTAAGAATCATAAAGTTTTGAGGACTAATAACTCTTAATTCCCTTTACTCCGTAAACAAGCATATGTTCTTCTTAATATACCTTTTCAATAAACAACCATTAAATACACAATTATTATATAATGTTAAATTGTAATATATTAATATTGTGATAGGTTGTGTACTAAATGTCCATATTTTCTAATATATAATAACATTAACCATTGATATTTACTAATAAATAAATTTGTATAAGTTAAATATGATATTATTGTTATTATTATTATCTCACTAATAATTGAATAAAATATTAAATTATTATTATATATAAATAAGGTTTGTGATTTTTATATACTATTGATTATAAGCTTATGAAAATAATATGACCAGAGAATAATTTTTCCAGTATTCTGATTTATTATTATTCTTATCCTACAAACTCAGCTTATTGTTTGACTTTTCATACTCTTCGTAATGCACTTTAAGCACTCATTTATTTCATCATCGTTTAATATTACATACTTTTAATGAATAATATTTATATTTATTTCATGCCTAGTTTTTTCTTCATTTTTTTAGTGTTCCTATACAACATAAAACCGACGTCGGTCGATATTATTTACGGGTTGGTTACTTTTACTTTAAATTTTACGATATTTTAAAATATGGTTTCATCTGCAGTGATTACGCCTTTGATGGATATGTCCAACAATTTATTCAACAGTCATACGAATTCCATCAAAATTGTCAAAAACAATTCCTATTGTAATAATTGTCAAAAACAATTCCTATTGTAATGGAAAACAACTTGTAGGTAACTTATTGTGACATCATTTATATATATGTATATATAATTGCATCAATATAATAATTTTCAAGTAGAAGAATCATATTGAAAACAAGACGGAATTCATTTTAAGTTATTAAAAAAAAAAAAAAAAATAATAATAATACAATTTCTGTATGGAAATTAAGTTACTCAGGTATTTTATATTGAGATAAATATCGTTAGAATTTATGTTGTTATTTTAAATATTAAACCTTTTAACACAGCTAAAATAACTTGACACTCCTTGCTTTAAACTACTGGTATTTAAATGCTATTTGGTTTATTTAAATAGGGTATTATTCCTATTTTAAAAGCATAGCAAAATAAATTTAAATATTACATAATATTTAATAATTTCAAGTTAGTTTAATGCACTGAACGTATTATCCAAATGGTTGTGCTCTGTAATTATCAATACAAATCTAAATTGCTTATTCCCATTAATTCCCAAAGACCATTGATTATGAAATTAAATTTAAACTCCATTTTATATTTCAACTTTTACTTATCGTACGTCTTCAAATTATTTTAAGTTTTAAATTAATTTAGCCATCAGCTTTATTTTGCCTAAAACTCTGTGATCGAAAATTCGTAGAATAGTATTTAAATTTTAGATAATATTTTCTTTAATCGAATAAAATATCCACGATCTTATTTAAATTATGTTTTAATTTTCAGTCGATATCAGTAAAAGTTCATGCACTAAAGCGTGAATCTGAATCGGAATTATTTCGTTAATATGAAAAATACTACGTTCTAACCATAACAGAATCCATTTTTAGTTTGAGGAACTCTTATATTCAGTAAATCCATACAAGTGAATAAATTTATTTTCATCACTGATTTCATATTCCTTTTAAAATGCACATTTGTTAATTTCTTATTGATGTAAGTCAAACTACAAATCATATTCTACTTATTTTATGTTTTGAATATTTATTATTACCTTCATCGTTTTATTTTCGAAACAATTAAACACTTAGATGTATCTTTACCTACACTGAATAATAATTATAAATATATTAATGAAATATGTAATAAAACAAAACTTAATGTTACTAACGAGTAATACAAGAATAATAAATTTAAATTACAGACACTGAAATTTTTTTTTAAATGATACAATATAATAAATATCATAATATGATATTTCAACAAGAAGCCTATAATTTGAATAAGCCTATAATTTTATATTAAATGCCACAAATATTAGGACATTTCTTTAACTAAGACATTATATCTTTTCTTGTATGATATTGCAAATAAATATAATAATATTATTCAACCATTATCTTTTGTTCATTTCTGTGCGGTTTTAGGGAAATATTAATCAATTTTCCAAAAAAAAATGTATTTATAGTAAACAAATTTCAATAAAGTATATGCGAATGAGGTGACCCAGTTTTTAACCCAACCGGTTAGGTTAGTATAGGTTAGGCTGGTATTATACACCGGATATTAAATGCGTGTATCTAACTTGAAATGCATTTTAACATAACGTTTTGAAGTAATTACAATATACCTACATTACGTTTATCTAAAATCTATTAATCTTGATATAAACAGTATATAATTGTTTAGTACTTTATTAAGTTATTGTTTTCGTCATATCGATTCATGTATTAATTTTAAGATTTTAGTAACGACCTTTTTAAAAACCTTTAATACGATTCGTTAAATCAATTCTTAGTTTGCTATAGCTATTTAATAAGTTCCACAACCATAAAAACCAGTAAAATTTTTGGTGTTGACTTCGATGTTTTAAAGCATAATTGGTTCTCATGACGTGAGTTCTTTAAGTTCTAACCCAACTCACTCGTTATTACGTTTTCAGCATCGGTCATTCAGACGGCGATGGCGGACGTCGCGGGTCTAGGGATGACAGCCGTGCGTTCCGACAGCACCGCACGTGTCACAAGCGCAGGGACTCCCAGGCAATCGTTGTGCCGGGTCAGTCCACGTCTTCCAATGGGTCGACAGGTGGCCACGGCGGTGGGGATGGTCCTATAAAGACGGTGGACGACCAGACCATGACGCCACCGACGATGGTCATCAGCAGCGTTACGCCTCCTCCCACTTCACCACGCGCACCTCTATCACCCACTCACCACCACGCACCGTCGTCTTCTGTCTCGTCCGGCACCACGTCCATCTCCAATGCCGCTAACTCCACCTCCATCACCGCCACTTCCAACACTTCTATGGTGAACACGCAGCACAGCGTGTCATGCGGTTACACTCCACCAGTGTCGGGGCCCAGCTCACCAGTGTCTGCGGTGCCATCGACGCAGATGTACGCCAGCAACGTGACGCACGCGCCGCCCGTGTCCCGAAGAGACTCCACCACACAAGTGAGTGTTCAACACCTATCCCGAGACGACTTCCGCTCGTTAACCCCATACAACTATACGAATCAAAAACATTTAATAGGATATCAGCACACTATTTTCTTAAATAATATACCATAAGTTTAATAACTGGTTTATGCTCAATTTTGCTATACTCAACTAGTTGTTTATATTAAAATTAGGTAATCAATGGCGTATTTCACAAATATTCTAACAGAGTGGATTTATGACAAGGCTTTTTGGTTGTGGAGAGGTATTATGAGTAGTAATAATGCACTAACGATTTTTTTTCTTTTATACCAAAATAGGTGTATTCCTCGAGAGCACGCCGGAATTCCAAACCTCACGTGTCACCCGAACGAAGGCATAGTAAGGACGGAATATCAGTTGGGAACAAGTTACCCAGATTGCAGCGTCAATCGACAGCCATCGACGAGACTTGCATGCCTTCGAGCCAGCTGTGTGGCCGCCGGAGCTCGCAACCTACGCTGTCCGCGGATCAGGACTTTACAGACCGGAAGACCAGGCGCGACTCGCTGTCACCCGACTCTGCGCACTACGCCCGTCGCAGAGACTCCAGAGTTAGCGTAAGTACAATATGCCTTGCCTTTTGAGATATACATGACCTTCGAAATTACATCGAAAGATATGCGAACATTTAAAAACCTCGTGCCCCTTTCAATTTATTTTTGCATCTTTTTCAAAATCGAACCTTTTTACTATTTTAACTGAAGATGTGACAATTAACTATTTCGTAATTTTCATTAAAAAAATACCATTCAGCTCCTCTTCAACATATTAATTGGGTACGCTTACGGCTCACGGAATTACACCCTCTAAAGGTTTTTATCAGATCGATAGTTTTGTATGACATAACATGTCTGTTTTACGTCAAATAAAAGTATGTGCTTTGGTGAAATGACACTGAATATATGTATATAAATAGTAAAGACCGTTGACTTGAGTATCACATTGTTATTTATTTCGTTAACGGCTTAACGGATAAACATGAAGCATACGATTCCGAAGGAGGACTGATTTTTATTTGATACATGACAATATTTTAGGTTATACAATTTGTTATCACATAATAATATTCTTATCACTACGACACGACACACATGTGCACTTTATATGCACTACATAATATTACATCGTATACCTATGAACATAAAATTAACGACAAAACTGTTGTCTTTTTGTGCATTTACAGGGTGGTCTGTCTCCGGACAGACAGGGCAGGGATGTATCTCCAGGCAGACAAAGGCGACGTAGAAACTATAGACGCCAGAGCACCACGATGGGTGGTTATAACGTACGCAGCTGCCAGTCTTCCAGGTCACCAGATTCGTCGTCATCATGCTCGTCCAGAGAACCTTCGCCTGCTGGCAGGGCCGTGGCGCCTGCGACTTCTCAACGGACGCCGATCATCCGGAGACAGTCCACAACCGAAGAGATATTGATTGCGAGGGGCTTCCGGCGACAAGTGCGTGTTTCCGGCCATTGTAGACTTACATGAATCTGATAATACATCATATGCTATTGTACTGTTGTTTGTTTTCGCCACGGACTGAGATTATTAATATAAGCTGACATCGCAATTACGTATACCTAAATTATGAATAAGGACGACTTTCTTACACCTCTTCCCACACTGTATTATATTTTCCCATCATTTGTAGTGGTAAACAACTGAAATATTAACGAACCTGATGGTTGCTGGATTAAATTTTACAAATCAAAAACATGCAATAAGTTATAAAATCTTTCAAAATGTATGTAATAATTAAATAACTATAAATTATTATGTTAAAAATAAATTTTTTGATTATAGTTTATCGCAAAAAAATTTAAAACTAAGTATTAAAATATTAACAATTATTAACAGGTCGTTAATAATGATTAAATGTTTTATAAAAGAGCAATACTCCTTCCCAAACTATTAACACTGGTGTTTCTAATCACACATCATTTTATATCCATTAATTACGTCTCAAATAAATCCATTGTAATATTCAAATCCTAGATTGTATACCAAATCTATATATGTTGACGATCTGGTGCCATTTTCTATTTCATCTCCACCTTAAATTTATTATTAAACATTAAATATCTGCTTAATGATTGGTTTGTTCTGTTCCATCCACTGTATCTACTGATGGTTATTATGATTAAATCAATGTTTTATTTGAAATATTGCTTATTTTCTTTATATAATGTGGTAATTAACGTACATAATAAAATAAATAAGCGTATTCAATTTTTTCCAATAAAATATTGCATGATTAGATACTACGTGTATAAAAGCTGTGGTACAAACCAAGTTTTACAATGTTATATAATATATTATGATTCTTTAATTTTCATTTCAAATTGGTTCATTAGTTTATGAATAATTCAAATTAGAATATTTCCGCTACAGAATTAATGTTAAATTTTATTTGTCCAAACAGTTGAAACAAATAAATATATTTTAATATAATGCTTATAACATTGGTCAAATCTACTATCAATAATGGCTACCAAAATTATCCCAAAACAACACTTACTTGAAAATTAACGTTTTTGGGAACTTGATAAACTAAAATCTTTCAAACAATATACAACTAATTCCCAATCGTGGGATACCTTGTGAACTTTTTGCTAAAACCACTTAATTAATTATATTAACCAATTCTCACAGAAATCTAGTTTTTTGATGTTATGACACTTGACTTGGTTCGTACCAAAAATAAAATAAAGTATCTGTTATATTTTTCCGTATAGCGATGTACAAATATCCATGAAACGTTTTATTATTATCAAACGTACAGGTTTAGAGTGGGAACGAATATAAACAAATTTTAATATTTAATAAGTTAACCACCAAAAGATGTTTCACTAAGTATAATACTTACGTGCAATGGCCACAAGATTCAATAATAAATCTCTAACTAAATTACTCTAAATTTGGATTTCGGGATCTCGTATAAAATTTCACTGAAAATACGATTCCAGTGACATCTCGTTATAGGTACTCTCAATAATCAATATTTTATCATTGGTTTTAAAATTTACAATGTTGTCACTTTCATTAGGTGTTTCACTTCACAAATTTTCAAGCAAGTATCATAACTAGTTTTTTTTAATCAATATTTATATGAATTGTCAAAACTGTGCTTAAATAAATGTATGAAAAAATACTGTGGCGATCAGAACAACGTTTGATGAGATCTCATACAAGAACCCGTGGTAGTCAACCAATGAACCAACGTGTTCAATGACAACTAAAATTAATGATGTTTTTCTTTCTAGTCCACTACCGAAGAAATGATACGGTGTAGGAATTTCCGGCGATTATCGTCTCAGTCAGATGAATGCTATCGTACGAGAGGCCGGAGAGATTCAAGTACGCAAATCATAGATGGAACTCTGGCTACCATGGCCGTGGAGACAAGCAGCACTCTGTTCGATTCCAGCACGCAGACAGGTAAGATTTTTTAATCATTTCATGTAGTATTTAATATATAGGTATTTAAGTAGTATTTCTTCAAACAAGTGCCATAGATTTCATTCAAATGGAGGTTATATTTAGGACATACTTAGCCGTAAAAATAAATATGCTATATAAATCCAATATATGCATAACTAACTAAAGGAAAATTTTATGTTCAAAATATGATTTTTTTTTGATTTTTTATAAAGCTACAAAAAACACTTTACTGTTATATTATAATACATTTCCGAGTTATATTAAGTATAATAAACACATTTTAAACGAGTTTCCTCTACATTTAGGTCAACAATAACTTTAAAGCTTAGTATAATTTTCCCCGAATAATAATATTATATGGTGCAAAAATGTATAGAGATATATTATATTTAATAATATAGCTGCAAATATATTGCTTGTACAAAATACAAAGTAATTACAATGATATAAAATATTCAAAATATATTACTAATAATAAATAAATAAATAAAAACGTATTTAGACTATCATGTTTTTATTACTGTTTATTATTTGTATATTTCGTACAACTATAAATTCACACAAATGACTATTTTATTATTTCAACATAATTTGTTACTTTTTCATCTCCAAATAATTTACTTTTTACCATACGTAGTTCAATGCAATTAAGTAGATTCGGACTAGCAGTCATTAAAATTAAATTACGACTAATGACCTTTTAAAATATGAATAAGTTTAAAAATTTGATATTAAACGATTTACTAATAGAAAATTCGTTTTTCTCAAAAATTTTTTTTTCCAGATAACATTAAACTATATTCATAAACTAAGTAAAAAAAAAATAAAAAAATGAGAAAAACATACTTCTGGTTAATTTATAAGTGACTTTGAATTGTGATTATATTGAGTTTTTTTGGTTATTTTTGATTTATTAGACCTAAAATAGTTACATTTGAATGAAAAAAATTGATTTACACGAGTTATATTAACATATTATGGTATTTATGTCTAATTAAGTTTATTTTCAAATAAAAATGTTTTTTTTTTTCATTTGGAAAATAATGGCTCTTAAATCTATCATAATTCACAACAGAGAGTAAACGTGTTTAGATATTATAAGTTGTATATTCAAGTCTTATTTCTCAAACATATTCCCTAAAGGTTGCAAAAAGTTTCAAACTTTGAACATGGATTTTACTAAATAAGTTTAACATTATAAATTATGCTAAGGTGTTTATGATTGAACATATATATATATATTAATACTTAGAAGCATATTATGTTTTTTTCAAAATAATATGAATGTATTATAAATATAATAATATCCTGTTATAGGTACTTATCCATTTAAGTTTTGTATACTTTTAAAGTTGATAGGTATTTACTCGATCAATACTCACATTGTAATTATGTTGTTAAAACAAAAACAAAATTATGACTATCTAATCATCCATTATTTTAACTATCAATACTCAGTTATAAAATTACTTATTATATTATTTACATATTTATACAATTATTTTGATAATTATCACATATCAAGTTTATAATCAAATTATGGTAACTTTTATTTTAGGTTTTGTTATTTGGAATTCGAATGGTAGTTAGTTCCACAAATTATTTATACCACAGAATATTGTTGGGATTCAATATTACAATAGGGTTGCACTCCATGCATAGAAAAGGTACATTGTTTTATTCTCGATTACAGACATGTAATAACTGCTAATCCTGTTGTAATAAATAATAACAAACATTTAATAATTATGAAATGAATTTGAATTTAATATTTTGACTTTAAGACACTATGATGATTGTCGATATACTATAATGCATGATGGTTGTGTTCACATGCAGTCAAACTTGTATTTGAGCAACAATATTAGTAACTAATTGATGAAGTGGTTAGGCTGTTAGGGTTTTTTAAGACAACAAACGTGTGAAATTAATAAAGCGTATACGAGTGTAACTAACTGCCACCTATTAAATAACATGATTAACTTATTGAACATTTGAACGAAATAGATGTTTATTAAACATATTATACTATACCTATAACTTAAATATATTATATGAAATTCTGTTTGATGATCTGGACGTTTTACCAGAATCATTTCTAGTACTATAACGACTTAAACTATAATATTATTATGTTGTATAATATGATGGTTCGTTGTATTAAGTTACTGGTAGATACTGCACCAACCAAATAAGTTTATTTTTACTTTTGAACTATACATAATTTACGACCACGTACTATTTATTATAAACCTTAAGTACCGCGGTTCTCCGCTCATCCACATCGTTTCCAGAAAAAAGAGATATAAGTAATAGTTATAAACAGGGCTAGGATTTGTATGCAATACAAAATTGTAAACTATGCATTTTTTTTATTCATGGTACAGCTTCAACTGCTAAGGTTATTAGCTTGTAACAAAATTAGTATTTAGTACATAGTAAAATATGGTTATACAATAGGTTCTTAAATTAGATTATACATATCAATTTGTTTTAAAAATGTAATTATTTTGTTGGTGTAGTCATAGGTAGGGCTGAGGGCTTAAAAGAGGTTGTCGGGCAATTTTAGATTTTTTCTGGTGGATACGGATACGGGTACGGTAGTGGATAAGGAGATGCTTGACTGTGAGAGGTTCTTCGCAGGTTAAGCACATTACAGGTTCTTCTCTGCGCATAAGATGTCCATGGGACATCTTCGAGTGACCTATACGTAGTCTACTGATAACTACTTCATCTTTACGGTTTGATGAATGGGGTTAAGGCCAGTATTAGGTAGTATTTTCTATTTCTCTTAATTTGTTATTGGGTGTGCGCCGCCATTCAGATTCCCATAAATTGGTACAAAAAGTGTTGAGATTTCTGTGGATGTCGATGAGTGATGAGTACGTGCGTATTTCGGTCATAGGGTTATTTATTGCTTCACGAGCTACTTTGTCAGCTTTCTCATTGCCATCTATTCCACAATGGCCTGGTGTCCATATAAACCGTATGTTCTTGTTGGCTTTTTCAATGGTGTTGCTTATTTTGATTGCTAGGAAAATATGCATTTAATTTAACAAAATATGAAAAAATACAGATTTTAATTTTTATGAGGTAAACACAAAAATATAAATATAGTTACAAAAAACATATGTATCTAATGAAATACATCAGTAATTGGCTGTTTGTATTAATATAATATAAAAATATAATTGAGAAATAAAATAAAATAATTTAGAAATAAAATTTATAATTCACATTCACTACGTGTGTTACATGCTACGACCACAATTTTTTTTAAATTTTCAAAAATAAATGATCGGCGATTGGATCGTATTATGGCTTTGCATTGACTAAAGCTCCGTTCAACGTTACATAATGTAGTTGGCACATATTTAAGTAAAGAAATTTGTCCTAGTGTTAGGTTACAACTGAAATTGTCTTTATCCGATTCACTATTTAATATTTTATTTATTGATTGTAGAGTTTTAAATCCTATATTTTTTTGTAAAATCAAGGATAATTTGTTCTTAACTTTATCTGCGACTCTTCCGCTACACTCAAGAAGTCGATCCCTAAGCGTTTATTTTAATCTGTAGACTTTCATGAAGTGTTAAATTTTTGTTTTGTAGTTTAATTATGACTTGGGATAAAAAGCCAAAATTACTTTTAATATATGCTATAGATTAAATTATAAATATTAATTACGAAATATACTATAAAACATGCATTTTTCGCATTCTTATAATCGAAATATGCAATAATATTCATTTTGTTCAATATATGCATTAATAATTTATCCAAAATATGCAAAAACATGCAAAATAACAACACCACCATTTATCTCATCATGAGGTTATTTGTGAACATTACTAACAAAATCAATAATCAGAAGTCGCAAAAAAACATGCTGTTGCATGCAAATCCTAGCCCTGGTTATAAATGTATACCTTACCGTGGGATGAGGGATGATGAGCACCGGACCCGACTTACCCCACGCCATTCTTCGTCTGCTTATAGGTTATATATTATGAATGTATGCATGTATATATATATATATATATACTTAAGTATAAAGGTGATATATATGTATATATAATGACCATCCTTCGTCTTCACGGGTTTACGATGGCTCGTGGACTTTTACGATCTAATGACAATAAAAACCACTTTTTCCATATGTATACCATCTATGTCATCTCGCGTTTTTAATCCGTTTAAGTGGTATAAAAAAATTGCGACAATCGGTTAGTAAACCATAAAACGGCTACGACCGCTGCCACCATTTTCATAAATTATTAGGTAAATAGTATAATAGTGTCGTACCTATGGATAATTTATTAAAACTCTTATTACGGTCATCACTACAACCCCCAGGTGAAAGAAACCATTTGTCATACGTGTAAATTAGATTAGAATGTTTCTTGTTATGTATCGTTTATTATACTATAGTTACATTAAATTAGCTCATAAAGTTATTATATTTTTAACGGACATTTGAATGTTTATAGTATATTATTATTATGTAATTATGTATCATTATACATATGGCATCTGTTGTACTCGTATGATACATTTTTGTTGTCATTTTAAGTAATTCAAACTGTCCAAGACTGAAACAACTTAATTAAATAAATACTTTTTCCGATAGAGCGATTTAAAAATTCACAATGTAAAATAAATAAATTACCTAGGTATATGAATAAGATTTTAAATGTCTACTTGGTATATATTATTGTTGCTAATATTTCATAAATATGCTTGCTTAATTTTTCAATTGGGATCAAATCATAATATTATACCGAAACAATTATTATGTTAATTTTAAAACAATAATAGAACTTTATGTTTAATATTGACATTAACAACCTTCGTTCCATAATTGAATTAAAATTGTTTTGAAAAAAGTAGAATATTCAATATTGATATCTTAAATGGTCTTTTATAGCTGTAAACGTATATGAGTTATTTATACATAAACTATATACCTATATAATATGTGTATGGAGAAATCTAAATACGAGATAAATCAACTAGGAAGATCGAATTTTAAATTTGAATCCATTCACGGGGTCAGTCCCGTGTATACAGTGTATAAGAAACTCTGATACAAGCGTAAATGGATTAAATCGCATTTGTGCGTAGGTATTAGGTATTTAGATATTTATGCGCGCGCGCGGGTGTGTGTGTGTGTGTGTGTGTGTGTGTGTGTGTGTGTGTGTGTGTGTGTGTGTTTGTTCTTGTACTTGTAATACATCGGCAAAATAGCTGTTACGCAATAAATATCAGACAACCAGCGGTCGATTTTCGTATCCGTGAGCGAGATCAAATATGCCCACGAAACTTTGTTCATACCACCGACCAGCGTTTTAGGTTACATAAGTTTCCGTCTCACTGAGCTACAGACGGTAGGTATCTGCGTTGTTGATAACATCTATAGGTAGGTATTATAATTGCATTGCTATAACTGCGTATAAACTAATTACTGATATATAAATCCGTAAAAGTATAAGCACCAGAAGAACCGTTAAAAGTTTATGAGACAATTGTATTATACAAGATAATTCATTAGATAAAGTAATATCATATTATAACCTACGAGTTCAACATCATGTTTATTCATAACCTGATTCTTAGAATATTTAATTAGGTTTTGGAATTTATTTGGAGACTGTAATATTATTATAAATTACTTGTATTTATATATTCAAGATTAAACCAAAACAAAGTATATTCTATTGATTTGATTCATTCGATGTATTGTTTATGCAAATCAATAAAACTGTTAGAACCTTGTTTTCTTTTGGAATCTATGTTTATTATATTATAGTTATAATCTTATTAGTTTTCTGATCAGAATGTTGGAAGATGAGAAAAAGTTTTCTTGAACACGGCTTTTTAATAATGCTTATGTATCATGCATGTCTCTCATTTTTGGATTTTATATAATTTCGTGTATTACGATGTTCGAAATAGGTAAATGTTTTTTTTCTCTCTATCGATCATAAGTTTTGAAAATTACCCTTTAAAATCACACGTTGATCGTCATTGCAAACGTACGTGCAAAAAAAAACCCGCATATGAGCCACAACCCTCGGTTTATGTTGTAACGAGTAAGTGATTTGCAATCGTTTACGTGTATCCGTTTTCCGTGAGTTTTCAGAAAAGACCGAGCTGTTTATAAATTTATAACTAATGGTTTTTTTTTTTTTTTAATTTCTTTTCGAGTACCCAAGGGATATTGTTTAGGACAAATGACCGCAGTGGCGTGTTTCACGTATGCCGGAATCGTGCGGTTTTGTTCATAATGCTGAAGGGTTAAAGTGGTAGTCGCGTACGGCCCATCTGCAGCGACGGGCTGCTACAGCGGTTTCAATCGTACATAGGCCATCCAAATATTGTTTTATACGTATACACTGATTTAATTTAATTAATAACGTCGATGGGAACGGATGGACGTGCCTGTAGGTACACATGCATTGGCATCATCGTAATATCTTATTTTGTAAGTAGGTACAGATCACATAGTGATTATACTCGTACATTGAAAATTATTTAATATTTATTTTAATCTATCCGAGAAATCAACAATCGATACGTTAATGTTGAGTTTTGGTAAATTTATAATATTTGAATAGTATTAAAATATTGATTAAATACCTATGTATTTAAGTCAAATAATCATAACATAATATCAGTGTTATTCATCAACGACGTAATAAATTCAAAAATATAATATTTTACACAATGAATGTCATTACGTTCCTTCTTGTTTATAATTTTCATTTCTTATAAGGTTGAAAAAAGGGAAGAATTTATATTTCGTGGAAAAAATTAACTTCTGAGTAGTGTATTTAAAATTAATTTTCATCTTTCCTGTCAAATTAGTTTATAGTGAAATACCAAACTGCTAATATTCAACTGCTGTTAATAAATAATACAATAAATGCAATAATTTAGCAATAATTTAATATTTAATCCAATTATTAGTGAAATAATAATAAGAAGATAATAATTAACTTATACAAATTTATTTATTAGTAAATATCAGTGGTTTATGGTATTATATATTAGAAAATTTGGATATTTACTACACAAACTATCACAATATTAATATATTACAATTTAACATTACCTAATAAATTGTGTGTTTAGTGGTTGCTTATTTAAAAGCTATATTTAGAAGTAAATATTCTTGTTTACGGAGTAAAGGAAATTAAGGATTATTAGTCCTCAAAATGTTATGATTATTATATGATACTTAAAATAGAGTAGAGCTGAATTGTATATAAAAACGATCAACGTTTGATGTTTTGATATTTGTAGCTACGCATTTTTTTCTTCGAAAACTTATAAAAGAAATTAATATTTTATAATTATTAATAATATCGAAAAAATATTCATATAATATAATAGGCGTGCATGCATTCAAAAATAGAGTATTTTTTACCTACACAACTTATGACATTTAAAAAAAAAATTGCTTTTCTATAAATAATTTGAATGCTTTGACACTATTATTAACTATATTTCGTCTTAGTCATCTAAGTTCTTTTAAAAATATAGTAAAGTATAATGTATATAGTATAAATAACTATAGGTAGATAAATATTGATTATAGGTCACAATTTGGTTTTTGTAAAATGTTTATAATTATGATTAAGACTTGTTAATTTTTTATAATTTGAAATTAACAAATTATAATATTATGCTATATTTACTTAAAATTATTCAAACGTAAGTTTATGAATATAGGGGCCAATCTTCGACTTAACTAAGCTAATCAATGGATAAAACTTCAATACAAAGTATACACCATAAATGATAGTCAATGAGAATAATAATTATATTATGCATTTATATTATATATAGAATAGATACTATTTTTATTTAATAATTTATCAAAATGCATCAATTTATGCATGTGAACAAAATAACTATTATTATTGTATTATTTTTTCGCTTGGTATATTTAAATATAATATTCATGATAACATTTAATTTTGTCTGACATTACCTTTTAAGGCAGTAAAAATGCTTTGATTTTCTATTTCAAAATCTTTTCATTTTTCCCGGTACAAAAATGAATCTGGTTGGTATTTCAAGGAATCAAAGTTAAAAAATGCTAAATACTTTTTAGAAGCGTCAAGCAAAACAAAGAAAATAACTACAGAAAAAAATTAGAATGAATTTGAATTCAAATAGTTGATTTGTATTTTTTTTTAGTTTAAGTTTTAAAAAAAACCGTAGTTACATGAAACTATCACTGAATGATTTTATTGGCATTATCAATAATAAATAAAAAAACATGTCTTGTATAATATATATTTTATAATTTAAATTTAAAAAATGGAAAATCACACAATATAGGTATACCACATTGTATATTATATTATACATGTTTAATCATCCGTAGTATGCGAAATATGCCATTTTTCGTTGACATAATAGTATTATACCGACATTATATTTTTAATAAACACGTTAATATGAAAAAAATTATATTTCACAGTATAAAGTATAAAATGCATTTTTGCTTTACTAAAAAATCAAAATATGATAACATGAACTTTGCGAATCTTCGATAAATTTATTTTTAAAACAAAAACTGTCTAGACGTATTATTTAAATAATTTAAGTGTTTAAATTTTAACCGATAGCATAAGTATAAAATAACATAATGAATCTTTTGGACATTCATTCTACTAAAAAAAAATTAACTTATATAATACTTAATAATGAAAAAACTATATTGGTACAATAAATGCATTATTTAGCCTATCAGCTAAAACAAACAAGATAACCCGATTGTCTTGACTGTATTTATTAAAATTAGTTATTCATAACTAAAAATGCATAAAAAGTATTTATAATATAGTAATAATTCATATTATGCACACTACTATTAGGTATATGTTTTAAAATGTGTAGTCTTATCTAACCTAATTATATAGGCGTACGGTAGCAAAATTCATGAATTATACCGACTGGAAAAGGTCTGCGTGAGTGGCGCTGAGGGTATAATATGAAAATCATAATAAGTGTCATTGGATGATCAAATCTGTATCAATTCTAGTTATAATAGCAATACTAATAATGGTACCTTATAATAATAACTAATAACTGTAGTAAATCGGATAATAACATAACAGCTATCCTTGAAATACTTGTGTAACTGTCAGTCTGATTTTCTAACGCTGCAGTCAGTCAATTCATGTAAAAATGTTTTTTTATTTGCTCTGATATTCCCGAATGATACACGAAGTTCTATAGTAAAATTCATGGCAGGTAGGTTGGGTGTATCGATCACAGAGACCTCCAATACTTATCGATTAAATGGACCACGGCTAAACAGTAAACCAACATTAACATTCTTTTGGTATTTTATTGCAAATTTCACTTCAAATATTTAAACCATAATATTTTGATAGAAGAAATAAATTTCACGTAAATACGGTCAAATACGTTAAATTATAAAAATAATAAATTACTAACACAATTTATACAAATTCGAGTATATATATATATTAAATTGCATATTATCTGTTATGTATGAGATTAACATTGATGTGTTATCGAACTATATTATTTTATACACTGTATATACAGTAAATGATGTTAACACATATTACTCATTTTAAGGACATTTATGGTTAGTATATACTATAGGTACGCCCTTTTCAGGTTAGGATGACAATAGTAAAAAGCGTGTGCATAATAATATAAAAAGTGAAATAAAAATAATCATTTCCTTGGGATACATATTTTAGACAATCCCTTATTATTTTAGTATAGTTTGTACTTTAATAAGATCGATTTTGGATATTTTTAAATGCCTAATTTTCGTAACACGTTACACTGGAATTTACAATTCGATCTATTTTAATTATTTTATACAGAAAAAATACTTTGAATATTACACACATCATTATTATCATATTTTAAGCATATAATAAATATTTTAAATAGGAAATAATTGATAATTTTGTAATTGCCAAGGTATGAAATATCAACATTGCACGTTTAATCATAGTTTTCAATTTAAAATCTTTAAATATAATATATATTGGGTGGAGGGTCCTCGTGCATACAAGTAAAGTTGGAAATTTAACACATGATATCTTTTAACGTATATTATGCATACAAATCAAAAACAAATTCAGCAAAAAGATCTTTAAAATTCAAATAACATATTTTGTTACAAATTTATAGTATAGACCAGAGAACCATATAAAATGTGTGCATAATAATATTAAAAAATAATAAATTTAAAACTTAGATACTTAGATACTACAATGTTTTCATTTAATTTAAAAAATATGCATTAATTTTATGTCAAAAAATATATTAGAATCTTCTATTAACGAACAATGTGTCGACTCTAAATTTTGTTTATCTATAATATTACAAGCTTAGTTAAACAACTTTAATTTATGGCTGTTTATTAAAAATGACGCATAATGTGGACCATCACTAACGACATCAAGTCCCCGTGATAAACCCAAGTGTCCGATATACAAACATGACTCCTAAAATATTTTCGGTTTGTTATGTTATTGTAATTCATTATTTTACTGTAACCCCTTGGAGTATTCCTAAACAACGGCGACCCTCCATGTATGCCGTGTGTAGATATAGGTACCTATTTGCAAATAACTTACCGAAAAGGGTTGGATCCTAGAAAACTGTGGGGTGAAGGTGTGTTATGTAAAGGTACGTGTAAGCGTGTGTATGTACGTATTTATGTGTGTATGTGTGTGTGTGTGCTGTGTTATGCAAACGTTCGGCGATGCTTGTGTGGCAAAACACAATAAGCGGATTATACCCCGTCGGTGAGCGCGGTAAGAGCAGTTGTACGGAAGATGAAGTGTATATCGGAGGTAAAATGTCGTTTAAATACAATTCTCAAAAATCTGTACGAAAGCGTATTTAATGTGCTAAATATATATTCGTATATAATATACACAATGAAATTATTTCATCAGCAAACAGCCATTATCTGGGTAATTTTATTTTTATTATATTGCAAGTCATTTTAATGCATGACGCTTTAAAAAAATATGATAATTATTTTCACTATTTTTAATCATTGATATTAAAGTCATTTTTTTTTTTAAATATACGGCATACATTTTTAATTGCATTTACAGAATCACACAATTTTGTATAATAATTTCAATGTACTTATACACAAACGAATACATTGAAACAACAGTTATTTATAGTTATAAGCATTTAAACGTCAAATAATTGAAGGGACACAGGATCACAAAATATCGGTGTTCTAAGTTGTATATATTTTATCTGAAATATTTAAATACTTATAAATTTTAAGATACGTAACCCAAATTACCTAAACTAACTAACAAATATTGTTATATTAAACGTAGGTAAGTATACATTTGCAATTAATATATCTAAATCTTCACAAAAATAGTTAATAATTTTTAAAATAGTGAAGTCTCTGTATAATAAATGCACTCTATGCAAAATGCACGTATTATATTATATTGCGTATGTAACCAGTACTATGATATTAAGGGATTATATATATTTTTTTTTCATGAACTCAAACATAAAGGATTTTTAAATTATAAATTTTATTTTGCATATTGTAGCACTTTTACTTATAAGTACCTACCTACCTTCTCTTTTTAACATTAGAATATTTTATACATTATTATTAAAGCTTGATAATCTTTTGGTTTTTATTTATTATTTGGTATTAAAAACATGAAAACACATTCTTTTAAATATTTTTCCTTGGTGGGTTTCAAACTAGGCTCACTTTAGAAATTCCCAACTCAATTTTAAATTAGTTTAAAGTATAAAAAATCAATTCTTGATAAATTTTAATGTTTATATTAATAGTATTATTTATTATTTTTTGTTCATGATTGAACATTAAATTACATAAAAACATTTATTAAGACATATACTTAATGGTATTCTTGTTGTTGAATCAATTTTAGGATATTTTAATTTGTTGAGGTCATATTTTAAATTGTATAATCCTATCTCTGCATGGTAAGACTAATATAGTACCGATACCACTCGCTAACAAGAAAATGAAATAATATACGTACGTGTATAATAATAGCAAATTATTATAGTTACATACTAGAAGCTATTAATAAAAAAAAAAAAAAAAAAAAAAAAAAAAAATAATAGCAAATTTCTCAAAAGACCATGAAGATCAGTAGTCCATCTGCAGAAATTTGGAAATTACTCGGAGATACTCGTACCTTCGTTTATAATATTAGTATTTTATATAAATATAATATATATTATAGATATAGGATTATTAAAGTTGAAATATTACAATATTGTCCTTGATAAACGACTAACAGCGGTTAACAATATTTATATACTTCGTTTGTCACTGAAAAATCTTTCAGTTAAAAACAATCATATTTTCAGATATGTGCCAGATTTTTATCCGTGAATCGACTGTCGTTTTTTTCTGCCATCGCACAAAGTCGGGTACCTACCCACTCGGTAACACAATACGTATAATACTAAAATTTAGATATCTTGGCGGGAGAAAAGAGTACTTCAGTTGCCCTACAAGTCCACTCAGTTATTGTGTTTTTTTTTATATACATATACATATATAATATAATATTTAAGGCACCACATCAAGTTACGTAAAAAATTTCAACTTGAGTATAAAGCTTACGTTTAAGTGCAAAAATCAAAGTAAAATTGTGCAGTTATATACTACAGAAAACTCAAATTTAATTATTTTACGTTTTTTTTCTTTAAATAAAACACTAAAACGATTAAGTAAATAGTAATACTTGTTTGAAATTTATACAACTCAATGATTCGCAAACATTTTAATTTAAAATAATTATACCAAATTCGATTACATTTCGTTGGTGTTTGAACTTATCTATATTTTTAACATTTGCAAAAATTACTCGTTTACACCATTCAATGATTTCACAAGTGAATGAGTATGTTCATTGTTCACCAAACCTTTCAATTTAAAATATACACTCACATAAAAATAGTTTTTTTCAAAGATAATACCCATCATTTTTTTAAATACAAATATTCAGTATTGACAAAAAAACAATGCGACCTTAATCGTAATATTTAAAATTTTTCAAAACTAACTGAATTAAAATATAACTAAGGTTTTGACTACTTAAAATGTAATTTATCTAAAAGTGATCCATGGCATCAAAATGTATTCTAATCAAATTATATATGACTTACCATGATATATATATCATGATAAAAAAAAACGATGTTATCAACTGACAAACTGACTAATAGTTCAACAATTTTTTTCTCAATACATTTCTTAACGCCATGAGGTACTGGAATCATTTACTGTTCTTTAATTTCTAAAATTGACACGGACGCACAGACGTTCTAGGTTAATATTTAAATGTGCCTACTGTTTATATAAAATAAATTTATTTTCAAAAAAAAAGTAACAATCGTGTTTAGATTTCGAAAAATAATATGACATTCGTTGTTATTTGATTTTAAAAGTTGACAAATATAAAATGAGAGAATATTTTGTATTTTACTTAAAAACTATGACCTATCCAATTTAACTTTAAAAAACATAAACATAGAACTTTATATCTAAAATGACTAGTTACTGAAATATCATATCGCATCTCGCATGTCTATCCAAAAAAAAAAAAATAGCTAACCTAACCTAACCTAACCAACTGGTTTTTGAAGATGTCACGCGAGGTTTAGTGCAAACGAAATCCTGACAGTTGTCGTCGATTTCATCAGCCGGTTCGAGAGATTTCCGAATGTAAATGCGTTAAGTTATTATGTGGAAATCCAGGCAATGACGGCGTTATATAAAGATGACGTACGTTTGCTTGATTGCGTGTGTGAGTAGAGGAATAAAATATTATTACTATACGAATAATAAATTTGCCCGAAATCATGTAAGATGGGTCACCGGTAATACGAGGGGGGCTGCCGGGGGTGCTATATTACTCCGTTCTCCCTCCCCCACCTAGGAACAACCGTCAACCCCGTATGACGGTTTGATTCGGCCGGCGGGTGTGGCGGTGGATCGATTCCCTCCGCTTTTCCGCACCGACACGCATAGTAAAGACGGCGGCGGCTAGCGAATCGCGCCTGCCTCCCACTATATGCTCAACAACAACCCTACGCGTAACTGCTGCCGCCGCCGAACAGCTGATCAGCCGGAAAACTCGTGACCAAACCGGAGGAGTTTGTTAGCGCACACTACCAGTGTAGTCCGTCCGGCGGTTTACACCGGTCAGAGCGTCTTCCGCCGCCGCGTTACTCTATTTACACCTGATAATATAATATATATCATATGCCTACAATGATGAATATTATATCGTAATACTTGTTATCATCACACATATTTACTGTTTCATATACATATTATATAATATATAAACTTCTTGCAACTTTGATTGTTTTAAAATTTTTTTTTTTTTTTTTTATTTTTTTTTTTTGTGCAATCCGCTAATCTTTTTTTCGGTCGAACATCATTGCGGTTTATCCCTTTCGTCGGGTTTTATACTCAGCGTTTTTTCTCGTGCCATAACCAACGCTTGAATTTCGATTAGTCACCGCTTCAGACATGAACCGTCCGTCTCGGTCCGTTTTACCTCCGCCGCCGTCGTCGCCTTGTTCACCATCACCAAAGTCGATGTTTCCGCGGTCGCGGTCATCATCAAACATTCTGCACCCGTCGCAGCTCTCGGCCCGCTTTCAAACCCGGTGCAGCTGCAAGTCTATTGCCGTCATATGTCGGTCATGTTCTTCAGACATCTGTTGAGAGGTACAACTCCATATACCATACCTTGCCGTGTTGCCATGGCATAGTTCTGTTATAAATTTCCGATAACGCATACTGACACAGAATTTTAAAAGATAATATTGAACATTGACGTTACCCCCCCCCCCCCAAAAAAAAAAAAAAAAAAAATCTTGTTTAATATATTATGTATTTTAATATTTTAAAACGACGAGAATCGTATTTCAAACTACACTATCTACTTCCATCATAATGCGTAGGTAATACTTAACAGATATGCATGATTTAATAAATAGCTATAAAAGTGAGAAATGGTCACAAACAAACCTTGTGACCATTGTTTTCACTTGACTTCGATAAATTGATCCACAGCGATAATAGAACGGCTATACAAACTGGTCGAGTGCCAGAAAATAAAAATGTTAGCTATCTATTATACAGTAACGAGCGTAGTGGTATAGCTCAGTCGGTAAATCACCGTGTGTTAAACATGATTATTAAGCAATCTTGTTGCAACCCTAGTCTGTTACTGTAAACAACTTAAAACTAAAGGTATTTTATCTTGTTACAACACCAAGTCTAATCACACTTAGTTTTATGGTGTAGTGTATCACATTTCATCATGATACATCATCATAAAATATCGAAATGAATGCTATTCATCGTATATACATATTTTATAATCGTAAACAGTTATAATTTGAGAATTTATTTTTTCGTTAAACTCAGTGGTATTATGATACATTGTGTATAGTGACCCTCATGAAGTACATGACACCGTTACGTATTTATATAAAGTTTTATTCAAATATAATAATTATTTGTGTAAAAATATACATTTCTAACTAACAATATCTCAAATATTTCCAAAAAAAAAAAACAAATTTCACATTGCTGCTAGTACTTTAATTCATGAGTGAAAAGAAAGTTGAGAAAGTAAAAACAAATAGAATGCTACATAATTTTTTTTTTTTAGTTAGTCATTCAAGTGACACTGAATATAATAATACTAAATGTTAATAATTGTGTTTATGGAATACATATTTAATCAAATAATGTTTGTTAAACTTCACAAACTCAACCGCTTCTAACTTATTATTATTTTCCATTATTCTCATCTTCTTGTTATTTGAAATGAACAAAAAAATCCCTGAGGGATAGATCTAGACTCTCTTATTTCTTTCCATCGCTCTTAATTCTAACTTTGAGTTTGTAATTACGTATGCATTGTCATAGGTAATATTGCGACATTGAGATGTATATTGATTGATTTTTCGTTCTAAATAAAGAAAAAATGAAATTTAGTATGATGTTATTATAAAGCTTGTTAGAATTTCATGTTTTAAGTAAATCACAATTATTATTGGTCGGTTGTAAGTTATAAGGCATTTGAGCTTTAAGATTTGTATGAGTTATTCCTTTGAATATTCTTCAAAGCGAGGAAATGTAAACCCAATGACTAATTTTAATTTTTACGTAATATAATAAGTTAAATCTTTATTAAAGTTTGAATCAAGTTAATTTTCTCTTCACATACGCAATGCTAACTTTATTTCAAAATCATGCGTGAATTATGATTTTAATTTAATTTACTGTATTTATTATTTGTAAATACCTAATTGCTTTTTTGAATTTAAAATTTAAAATACCCATATTTTTCGTAATTATCATTTATTTAGGTGGATTTTAACTTCGATTAATGCTATGAACATATTCAGTAAATAATTTGTTTGCAATTGATTGAAATCAAAATTTAAAATATAATTTATATTTTTATACAATAACATGTTTATAATTGATTAATTCTTAATAAACAATATGCCAGTACCTATATCTTTATTATATTAAGTTTTCATTAATAACAATGAAGATTATAATGCATTAATAATTGTAATATTATTAAGTATTTCATTTGTAAAATCTGTCAACTTGTATATTCTTTTGGCACGTACAGACGTTCTGTATACATTTATTTTTTTTAAAGGTCACTATCCATTATATAAAGCTCACTTTGGTTTACAAATTCGTTTGTCACGTAGCAATACGTTGTCGTCGTTATTACACTACATGAATAAAATTAGTTAGTTATATAAGTATTACTATTCAGAGCTATACATTTTTTTCATAATAAATAATTTAATGCTAAAACTTAGTTAATGCTAATAATTATCATTTAATGGCGAGCGATTATTTTAATTTTCAACACGAAACAAAAATGAAAATAATGGAGATTAATAAATGAATACAAATATTGTAAATATTTAATTTGTTTATAGTTCCAAACATTATTTTATTGTTACTTTGTGATGTTTGTAGCATTAATATTTTTAGAAAACTATATAAATTAAATAAGCATTGTATTATATAATGTTTATAGCATGTGTATAATACAATATAATTTTATGACCAAATCTCTAAATTGTATAAAACAAGAACAATATATTATTTTGTGCTTAAAACATTATGTTTTCCTATATAAACGCACCAGTTAACATAAATAATATAAACTGTTACGTGTAGGCTTGCAGAAATCGGCTTATCATTCATATATGAAAATCATTTCTTCGATCAGAGAATGATCATCAATGGTACACTTTTAATTACTTTCTCAGTTAAAAACATCATATTTTTATGTAAATTTGTAGTTTAATGATAGTTATTGAGTACTTAATGCAGCTATATTGTAATTCATCACAAATTCTTCCCGTAAAATACATTATATGCAATGATTTATCGTATTAAAAAACCACTGATATTATAGCAGAAATTTTGTATGGTAGGAGATTAATATTATCATCATTTATCATTTTATTACAATTCATAGTCGAAAAACAAAAACTTCAAATTAAGTTATAAAAATATTGTTTTCTCTACGGTTGAGTGGAAATGTTACTTATATTTGAGGCTAGATTCAAGTATCTAAACATTAACTTTGGAAATAAAATTGTAAATATAAAGCCATTATAAAACCCCAAAAAATGTAATACTAAGTTTTCCTATTTTCCTATTTCCTAAATGAGTCGTATTTAACAGATATAGTTATTGATAAAATTAATGTGATTCAAACGCGTTTAATTGATTTGAACGTTAGAAGAAAATAAAACATAAACGTTATATTAAAGGTATCGACGCCTAACACAATATCAATGATTTATAAGTCATATAATATTATACGAGTAAAAATACATGAATTTATAGTATAGTGTACAGTATTAATATGTGTATAAATATTATATTAAACAATAAACAATTCTTTCCATATTTAAGTGAACACCACAAACCACATATTGTGTTGACCCCTTCTTACAAACGCACACAGCATACCACATTTGTATTCAAAAATTCCAATTTCAAGTCGTTAGATTAAATGGTTTAGCGTTATTATCGCCTTTTATCAAAAGTAGGTAAGAAAATTGTCTATAATTTCTCGTAGTATTTTTAGGTTATTTTAATTTTTAATCAAGTTATAATAGTATGCCAAATATTATAATTTAAATGTTATCATAGTTAGACTAAAAATTAAAATATAATTATGAAAAAAAAAACTTATAGAAAAATACAACTTATGTTTTTACTTTTAAATTTAATAACAGGTCATAGCTTACTTTTCTTAAATCTCGCTACAGAAAATTTGAACTGCTAAACTTTTCCATGTTGTATACTCATGGTAGGTACCTACGTTAGTTGTATACGATGGTGACAACGTGTTGTCATGCGGGCGCGGGGCGTCCTCTCAAAGTTCGCGGCGATGTACATGATTTACCATCTCGTTTTCCGATCCAAGCGTGGTACAACTTTACTGTACAATGAATACAACATAACCGTCTTCGTAAAACTGTGCACAGAGTTATTCGACGGTGTCACTTTAAGCGCATAAGTTTTCTCATTTCACCGGCAGTGCGTCATGCACAGCGCTTCACAGGTGTAATAATAAAATATAACATCTAAACAACCGGAAACACTAGCAACGCCGTTGCGTCATTTACAGGTAGGTAGGTAGGTACCTATTACTATAGACCGATTGTCTTGTGTAGTAGCTGTCTCATCCATTCTTCGCGCGGTGGTGTGTTTGATTTCCTCATTGTGTGCGTCGTGAATTCAACGTCGAACGGATTAAGGTATCGCAGTGGTACGCCATACACGTGTGCGTGTTACCCGAGAACAAAATATTGTAGACACCTACCTACTGACATAACGTATAATGCATAACAATATAAAATATCACAGACTGTTCTGGAGATTTTTCATTTTCATGGCCTCTCGCGGCCATTTCAGAAATGAAAATTGATACAGCAATGACGCAAAAAGAGTGGACGCATTGTGTTTCTGGTAACCGTTATTTACCGTCAAATAATTTATACTTTAAAAGCGGCGAACTGCAGTGTGAATAAACAATATAATCTTATAATTTTGCTTCGTCAAATGCAACTATTTGAGAGTTTGTTACATCCTGACACTGGTTGGAGGAAATGAAACCTCCGCAGTGTCCACATGGAATGGTGTTTGAGAAGACATGAGGTTTTAATTGTCGGGAACTAAACACCTAACAGTATAAACAGTATAGACACCTCCGAATCGTAATTATTTTCACACGTGCCAACGATGACTTACCAATGATTTATTGATGTTATTTTTATTATTATTGACACACGTTCTTGCAGATTATGACATAATAATAACTCATAGATGAAAGATATCTGAACAATTCACTAATTCAGCAAACTCTAGAACCTATAAGTCCTCAACGTCGTCGTCATGATCTTGTTAGTGAACGCACATAAGTACGCTGAAACGACACTTGACTGCAAGTTATCTCGCAGAGATAAAGTTATATTTTCATAATATACCGTATTACTAATTAATATGCATAAAGGACATAATATAGTTGTAATGCTAACGTGAAATTATTACTCTGAATGAAAACAACTGTATTACGCTTTTTTTTCAAACGACTTTGGCTCTTACTGTATTATTATTATTAGTATTATTATTATTAATACTATTATTATTATATACAGTTGTAAAGTTCCACCTAACCTAACCTAACCTAACCGGGTTAGTTGCTTTCGCAATTAAGCGCATGTCATAAAAAGTTTGCCGATATAATATGCTTACGCCCTGCTACCCGTGAAAACTTTACTCGATAACTTCCAAACGCCCACCTGCCGCTCACATACGAGTATATATTATTATTTTATGATATACGCACCAAAACCTTCCATCTTTGCAGATAAACTCAATTTCGACTGCAATCCTTTTAGGTGAATCGGTAATATTGTGCAACAATATAATATAGGTAGATTTCACTATACACGCGCTTATGCTCGGCGCGCCTAACTCTCCCAACTGTTCCGACTAAATCGGGCGAACAAACGATTTGCTCGGGTGACATTATTGCAGAGACGGTGAAATAGGTTGCTTCGACGAAATTAATATCTTGCTATTATTATTAGGACCATCGGAGATCCTTTGTCATGAACATACGCACCTTTCGTCATTTACAAGCTACAACTTTGTGCAGATAATTAATATTAAATAAATAATGTAAAATTTAAATTTAATTCAACAGTTTAGTATTGAATTTATTGTGTTTATTCATTATAAATGCTTTGACGTTTTTATAAAAAATTTCATATTGTATACATTTGAAACATAATAGTACATAGTTATAACCATCATAATATTATATAAAATAATTTGATTTTAGTTTTGAGAAAAATCAAATCAGTTGATGGATTACTTGATAAAGTTTTAAGATAGGTATAGATTTCTGACTCCATACATCATCGTCATAAAATTATTTTTGCTCTTTGACATCACCAAATAACATTAAAAAAGATTTTAACTGATACAAATATGTGAAAATAATATTATCCAAAAATATTTCGTAAAATACTAATATCACATTCAAGAATACATACCTACACTATATTAATGTAATAAGTTATAAGAAAAAAAAATTGATATTTACTAATCAAATTATCGATAATTTTATTAATTTTACATTCCCTATTATTTTTTGATAATTTAAACATTAAAGAGATATATTTTCTACAAAAAAAAAAATTAATACGAACCACTGTAAGGGTTCAGATTCCAGACCAAACCTAACCTAACCTAACTTACAGGGGCACACCACTATGTAGGTAATAATAAATTAAGAATACGCACTCTCAAACAATACTCCACCAAACATAAGTTCAATATCACAAGAAAAATACAGTCAGAAACTATCAACTAATACAATTTAAATAACAATACTATTATTATAAATTATGTAGTGTGGTGAAAAACAAATGGCACAAACAAACGATGCGTGGGAACGAACATACTTTTCACAGGTGTGGTGGAAGTGAAAATTATAAACATAATAATATAAAGACTTGACGTAATAATCACTGGGTTGTCATCTCAAAAGTAGATACAATAAAAAAACTTAAACGCTACATTGGGCATATAATCTATATCATATGATGGTTATGACATATAAAATAAAAATATAGGTACAAGTGCATATTATAGTCGTCACGAGGACCGAACAAGTAGAAAATCGGAAAATGGCGGAGCTACTACAGTGACCATAGTTATATACGCCAACAGTCCTGGAGAATGGTTTATTTGGAGAAAAATTGCGCGTGAAAATCTCGGAAAGTCACCCATTGAGTACAATACAACCATGAAAAGCTGTCACTCTAGGTTTGCAGTGCAAACGTATTACAAACCGTTCGAGTGCGAATACCAATAAATTATAATATACTTGCGCATACATACAGGGTGTCCCAAAGATATCTGACATTCTGACAAATGAAATAACTTTTGTTCTAATCAATATTTTTTAAAAATTTCTTTTAAACATAATCCATAGACACTTGCGCTACATTTTTAGAATACATTTTTTATTTTTTAATACTGAAAATAAAAAACTTAAAAGTTGATAAATTTTTTTTTTAAATATTCAATATAGCCAATTTGTAAGTTTGGTTTTCAGAAAAATGTACATGGTAAAAATACTTATTTAAGTCAAAAGGCTGATTTTTAACAATTTTTTTAAATATCAATATTTTCGTTAGGTAAATTATAGTAATTTATAGTTTATACATCACATATTATTAAAATAAATACAGTAAAATAAATAAATAGATTTTAACATGCACTTATTTAAAAATGTTCTTATAAAATATTTTTAAAAATCTTTATTATCATTTGAAATTACAAGGTTTCTAACATAAACTAGATCGTAATTTACTTAACGAAAATATTGATATTCAAATAAATTTTAAAAATCAGTAATTTGACTTAAATAAGTGTTTTTACCGTATAATTTTTTCTAAAAATCAGATTTACAAATTAACTATATAATATAATATAATATTGAATATTTCGAAAAAATTTTTTATCAATTTTAAGATTTTTATTTTCAGTATTAAAAAATAAAAAATGTATTCTAAAAATGTAGCGCAAGTGTCTATGAATTATAATTAAAAGAATTTTTTTTTAAATATCGATTAGAACAAAAGTGATTTCATTTGTCAGAATGTCAGATCTCTGTGGTACACCCTGTATATTATATAATATTATGTTATTAAGTCCATGTATGCGACAGTCAGTGTGAGTAAAAAAAAAATGCTATCCATTTGACGGTAAAGTTGCGGAAATAGAGAAACATGTTGAATAATGTATTTAACGTCTGACATCTCGACGACGCATTCGCTACTCGACGCGATGGTTCGAAAAAACTGAAGAAAAGTTTTCTATCGTTACCCTTACTATTATATCGCAAAAGTTTATTTTACTTCAACCTGCATAACTGTATTTAAGATTCATCAACCAATTGTAAAAAGCACTATACATTTAATAATTACATACACAATAAAAAAAAATATACTACTAAGCGAACGCGATACAGACATTGCTTAATAATGCATATTAGAATGCAATTTCTTAGATTAGAGTAAATTTACCTCTTATAAAATTTGAAGGCAATAATATCATCCAGGGAATCTTAATGGATTTTATTGATATTATTATTTTTAAGCAAGTTATTAAGCTATGATCATTTTAAAATGTACAAAAAAAAATGTTTAAAAAATGGTCATAACTTACTTAAAAATAATACTATAGATAAAATCGTTCCTACATTAATGGTTACAATATATTACTGTGAACGTAAAATCTGTACTATAAATGTTGTACGTTGATAAGACGAAGACAACAAATTCCCGCATGGTGTTTTACAATATTACTACTAAATATAT
This sequence comes from Diuraphis noxia, assembly GCF_037042655.1. Lineage (NCBI taxonomy): Eukaryota > Metazoa > Arthropoda > Insecta > Hemiptera > Aphididae > Diuraphis > Diuraphis noxia. The sequence continues at coordinate 14,826,614 of NW_028301712.1, read as the reverse complement.
TGAATATTATGGTTTATTTTGGTTATAATATAACGAGACTACAACTCTGTACGTCATATACCGATTTTTCTATAGAATTTATTGTTGATTTCATTTAAACCACGGCCACTGTGTACATAATAATAATAATGATAAAATCATACGATCTATAACATACTTTTCCACCACTTGTTTTGGATAGACATCTGAGCCAAATCTCCGTAAATTTCCCCGAAAATTATTTATACTTACGATTTGGAGGCCATGTGGTTCACATATTTTTTGTAAGTACACTGTTGATCACTATAACTTGCAGCACCCAGGCGTCTTATGAAAATTAATGTATCAGAGCAATGGAACATATTGATCTGATATAATATCGTGATATACCGAAACATATTGTTATAAAAATAATAATATAGTAACAATAAAAATCTAATAATAAGCATAATATAAAATCCATCGGATCGTTTTAACGCGGCGCTTCGAATAGGCAATCTATCAGCATTACCGCGACCAATAATTTTTGTTTAAAACATAATAATATTAATTTGCAAGAAAAATAATTAAATAAAATAATTATTTGATATACCTATCCATTGTTAAAGTATTTGTGACGTTAATTTTTTTTTTACATAAATGCTATTCATCCACTATGAATTATATCTCAGACACATCCATGACTCATGACGTCATAATATTATTTCGTTAACAAAAATTGGTAGTCAACAATAATAATAACTATATTATTATTCCTCGTCGAGTCCACTTGAATGAATTCTTTCAGTACGTCTTTCTTTGCGTGGTGTACAACACTAACGCAAACGGTCATAATAGCATACGAGTAGTGCTTATCCTCAATGGCTGTGTAGATATTCACGTTAATATTAAATTCGCGGTTGGTGCTCGAAAGGAAGGTGAAAACACGGAAACCCTAATAATACACATAATAATATTAATTATAATAGCTATAATCAAAAAAAAAAAAAAAAAAAATGGAGTCTCAGCTATTTAGTTGCTTATTTAATATTTTCTGTCCCTCGATCAATATTTACATATTTCCTCCCACGTTCTACTTTATGTTCGTCTTACATTCTTGATTTACTTTTATAATTTTAACGTTATAGTAGTTGTAGTGCGTGATGTCGATTTTCTGTTATTACTTTTAAATATTGCACTCGTCACATTAACATAATATTTTACATATTTTTAACGTAAAGGGTGAATGTTGATCCTACAGATACGTTGTCATTTTAACCTATATACCTTATTATAGCGGCGGTATATCATCGTATCAATAATCTAAATAGGTACTATTTGTAGTTGTATATTGACATGTTTTGACATATACATTGCCTTATCTGCTAACAAGTCCTTTGAGAAAAGAAGACATTAAAACATAAACCATGTCCATTAATTATCAGAATTATCAGTATCGTCCTATAAGAAAAGAAAAAAGAATAGCTCATCGAATGGGAAATTCTAATGCATTGCGGTCGCGAAATCAATATGTTCGTGTTTCTACCACCATTTCAGAATTTTGTATAAATTCGCTATATTATTTAGTATTAATAATATTTATATCATTATTTTCCTGCCACCTTATGCTTAATATTATAGAACGTGGGTTCCATTTTGAAGTCTGAAAAATCACTCTTGACTTCTATGATAGTTAGTGTGGGTTGGAACGGTGTCTCGACAAGTCGCCAAAACGCCCAAGCGGTCACAAATCGGAATTAGGTTAGGTACGTTTGGTATATGTTTGGCGAAAGTAGATTGACACACGTAACTAAAATATTATCATCTTGTCCATTATAGATGTTTTTTGGTGGTGCGGCGGGTGATGTGGTATTTCCAGCCAATTATTAAATTGTCAGTTGTTCTCGCCCGACGATGAGTCGCATGTTTTCTAGGTGCGGGATAGAGTCGAGAAAAAAAATGACGGAAACAGTACCTATTATTAACCTGACTATTATATTGTAGTAATATAATAATCGTAAAAACGAAAATATCATTTTCGGAATGACCCGACGACTCAATGGCCATTCTACCATCACACACGCGATCGATAATTTCGTTTTAGCCATCTTTTTTTCTCATTTTATTCCTTGATAACATTTCCCTCTAATAACATCGTCATCGACGACGATGACGGCTAGTGGATATTTTTTCATTCCTGTCGCCATCGTGTCATACAGCCTAAGACGTTTACAGACGATTTTTTGGCCATTATTTTTAGCCAAAAACTGATTTCGTGGACAAAGCGCAAGATACATACGTAAACAATTGTTCTTGAAACGATATAATACGTATAAGTGTGCTTGAAGTTACCGGTGGTCTCATCGAAATACATTTTATTATTATTATTACTATTATTACTGTTATTATTATTATTATTATTACTACAACTACATACCCTTAGTAGTGCGCGCTCAAATTCGCATTTGTTTTCGCGCCATGACATTACCCTCGCACGTCGCCCACCCCAGATGTTGTTGTTGTTCCCCGTCAGAAAAACCTACTTTTCCGAGTCAGCATTATTACAAAGTACAAACGGTACCGTGGAGACTTTATTACACTGCTGCTGTGACAACTATATAATATGTATATGTAATATTATGTATTCGTATAGGTATAATAACGTTACCTACCTATATGGTGCAGGTCGTTTATCGCTCACGAAACCGGCTCTATCCGTATAATAATAATAATAATAATTGACCATCTCGTACTTATTATTATATTCAAAGAACTTTTTACGAAGATTCCCATCACAACGATACGAACTATCATCGACATCATCATCGTTCTGATAGAGTTTTACGCTCTTCCGTTTCTTTTGTTTCGTTATCCCCGTTAAATTTTTGTTTTCCCTAATTGATATTTTCATCGCGTATCATAATAATGTAGTATTGTAGTATACTACATTATGACCATTGCCGAAAGTCGTGTCACCAGAAAAAAACCTATTATTATCGGACCCCATACATATATATTATATGTGCTTACATACCGCTTTTATATAATATGAGTTCAGATATTTTTTTTTTTCCGTTTGAGCTACGTATATCATAAAATTATATATGTAGACTGATTTTATTATCATATAATACCATGTATACATTATATCTAATATATTTTAATGATGTACGCTAGACTTATTTCTTTATTTCAATTTTACCGAAATACATTTATGTTAGTGAAAAGAAACGGGTGCGGTAATGTTCTATAGATTTCACCAACATAATATATATAAAGAGCAAATTATGTATGGGTAGTATGGATTTTTTGAAATGCAAATTGGTATTCAATATTGATAATAGCCGTAAAATCGTTACAATAATTGTATAGCCCTTTATAAAAAAAGCAACTCTTCTTTTATTTAAACGTGACACAGTTTATGAGTTCTATAGTTTTATATTTTCAAGAAAACCATTTTTGTATTTTTGTACTTATTATAAATTCATGTTATCAGGGCACATAAATACCTTAACGTGCTGCAATATTAGGATTTATATATTACAGTTTAAAATAAATGTTTATGGTTTAATACATTTGTATCGTACCAAAGCATAATATAATATTATAATATGCTATATTATTATTGGAATTCAAATTATCCGCAGCTTAAGCTATTAGTGCACCTATTGAATTTCCAAACATTATTTCACTAAAATGCGTTATTACACATAAATATTGCTAAACATTTTCTATTTTCCAAACATAAGCCACATATTGTTCATAATTTATTTATTAGTATATGCCATATGGAAATAAACGATATTCTGTATTACATAAATTTTTCTTTCGAAATAATTATTTTTACTGTCAATACATACTATATTCGTTAACTATATTATAAAGATCAGAAATATATGCCTATATGTTCACTCTTATTTCGTCTTATATTTGATATGACATAATAAATATATAATTATTTACAATAATTAAGAAAATTCGTTTAGATTGTATTATTTTGAACACTTTAAAGTGAATCGGTAAATGTACAATACTAGACCATCGATTGCATTGATAATTTATCAACTACCTTTTAATGTTAAAAATATATAAGATTGTAGTGATAATTATATATTGAACTGATAAAGTAATTAACAGATATGTGTAATCATAATAATTGTTCGAATAAATTACGTTATATAACAATGTGACATTTTATGCGTTTGTTAGAAAACAATAAATATTCTACTTGACAAACTTGACGCATATAATGTATAGAATACACGATCATATGAATTCTGCTTTTGATAAACGATCAAAGTAAGTTTGAATATGTTCGAATGTCAATAATGGTCAATAGTAACAGTCTTCTTGACATAATGGTTACTCATTTGATTTCTGAAATTACCTGAGCCAATTGAACTGGAATGAAGTGATGGAGATAATAGTTGAGATGATTTCCGTCAATGGACTATACTTATGTTTAAATTCAAAAGCGACCATTTTGATCTGAATGCATTAGAAATAAACAATCATTCGAAACCATAGATCGTTGTCACCATGCGGTGTAATTACGTCGAAGGCTCCCATTTCGGTGTAAGTCAATGAACAATAATCACTAATGTAAATTGTAGAGTCAAATCATTTCGAACAATAAAACTAATTTAATTGCATATTTTAAAAATATGATAATATACCTACATTATATTATAACGTGAGCTGTATATTACACTAAAATAAAGAAATTTGTCAGTTGAATACATTTTCATTAAAATCGAAAATTATTAATAAATATTGTAAATTAACTTATTACCTCTATCAATGTTTTATTTAAATTGATATACACAAATTATTTTCTTTAATTGAATATTGTGGATTTTATTTACAGCTTATGACCAGCCTTCCAGTTATGTTTGAGAACACAGACATAGTACTACGTGTATCCTAATTTAACAACCCTAAAGTTTGACGTAATAACACATTATCTTTGTTTATCTTTCACCTCACATCTTCTGATCACTTTGAAATTATAATGAAGTTGTAGTTTTTGTATAATTTAAACTTCACATGTGTACACTGTACGTATAATATATGGATTTTATGCCAAAAACACTGGTACTAGCTTCAATGCAATAGTTTAAATTAATTTGCTACATATGTGTATATTTACGAAACGTTAGGGCGAAATTCCCCTAAAATAATAATAATTGTTTGAGCATAAATAAATCTGTAGGATATTTTTAAAAGTCAGTAAATATGCATAAAAACTGTAATGTATATTTTACACCCGCAGGTAGTTATATACCTATAATAATACAATATGCATAAAAATTAACCAAGAAAAATGATGTTTTTTCATATTATGTTACTTACTCTGCTACATGTTCAAAGCAAACAAATCATATAATTATATAAGATATAAAATGCAGGATGTTGCAAAAACAAAAATGAAACTAATAATATTATATTGCGTACGAGCACATCAGAAAAAATAATAATAATATGGAATGTAATAATATTTCAAAACTATTTTCAATAAAATACGTATTAATAATAACGCGGCTGGTGTAAAACAGAGGGCTCGATATTAATGTATAAAAAGGATGAGCCCTCGCTAATGCGGTGGCCGCTATTCAGTTTTAATATCGCATTGTACCATATGCTTTTCAGGTATTAAATTCTTATGATATTTTTTCATCGAACTCCTTAAAAATTTATATAACCGCGTGCGCCAATGATACCTCATTCTATATACTTACCACCGGACGATAGATAATATATTATCTTATAATAATGATTTCGTCACCGTGTATTTTATAATATTCATATCATTAAAAAATGATTCTTCATTACAATCTATTTGATATACCTGATATATTTACAAACCTTTTTTTCTATAAATAATTGATCATATGACTTATTTTAAAAAATATTGCTATATCAAATTTCTAAAAATTCTAAATCAAAATTCGAAAGAGTAGTTAGTGAGCTATTTAATTTTGTGTGTTAAAAAATATAGGATCATGACAATGGTAAGAATTGATTATTTGGGCAGATAGGTTGGTTATGATAATTTTTAACATATTATAGCATTTAATATTAATCAATTAACTATTTTAATTTGTAAAAACTCTCTAAATATCTTTATAATATATAATACTAAGATATAATATTACCTTCACATATTTTATAAGTCTTGAAATACAATTTTTAAAAGTGTTATAATATTTTTAGTAAAATATCATAACTTTATAACTAACTCAGTCACTTAGAAATCACATGTTAAAATCTTGATTTGAATAAATCAATACTTTCAAAGAACATTTGCTTTTCAATAATAATTTTCAGTCAATAAGCAAATTGTAATTTCATAAAATAATTTAGTATTACCCCACTGAAAACCCCTCGTAATGTGGTACTAAAAAAAATTAAAATAATTAATTATGTCGTTAAGTATACTAGAAATAATTCCAATAATCGGAATTTGAATGAATGAACTATTAAAGGGCCAAAACACACATTAGTAAAGTTTGAGGCAAGCATGGATTGAGTAGTCCTGTTTTACATTTTTACGTATAGATAGTAAGCATTTACTTCAGGTGTAGTAACGTCTTTGAAATACGTTCCATATGTTGTTTGTTGAACGCTTATGATGTATTAAAATATATACCTATTAAGTGATGCAATAATATATAATATATACATACTACGTGTTGTTATACCCTATAGTCTAAAGTATTATATAGAAGTGTGTGCGCGCTTCTTTAGCATATAATTGTAATTGAACTGTCAGGGTTGATATGACGATTACGTTCATCGAGAAATTCCACATGATATAGTATAATAATAATATATATTATATAATACCTATAACATACAGTGCAACTGTGACAGACGGCACAGTATTATTACGTGGGGATCGATATCTGCCACGGTTAGTGGTGTGTTTGTGTGTGTGTGTGTGTGTGTGTGTGTGTGTGTGTGTGTGTGTGTGTGTGTGTGTGTGTGTGTGTGTGTGTGTGTGTGTGTGTGTGTGTGTGTGTGTGTGTGTGTGTGTGTGTGTGTGTGTGTGTGTGTGTGTGTGTGTCTGTGTGTGTGTGTGAGTGTGTGTGTCTGTGTGTGTGTCTGTGTGTGTGTCTGTGTGTCTGTGTGTGTGTTTAATTACGTATATATTACGGTAAACTAAAACGCATGTTTTATTTACGCCCAACTGTGTATACAATGGATATATATAAATATTATATGTATGCGTTTGTATGTGTATTTGTGTGTGTTTGCGTGTACATATATATATTGTGTACGTGGGATTTTATTTCGGATATAGAGTTTTTTTATTTATTTTATCAAAGAACGATCGCAGAGGGGCTAACATCTCTCATTTAACATACACTCTTCAACCACCCCCATATACGACCAATGAGTGATATATTTAATATATGTTAGACTCTATAAACATATTCTATTGCGCTATTATTACATAATATAATATTGTGAAAGTATGATACAATACGATCTCATTGATATTTGACTTGTTATTTTTTAAATGAATCAAATGGCAAGGTATAATGATAGATTTATCGATATTTTTTAATTATAGTATAGCTAGTTCGTCGTTAGCAACACAATATGTAATTTTTAATACTTTGTGACATATTATATCATAGTATTATCACAATAAGCTAATAATAACTGAGTTTTCATCAAAAGTAACTTGGTACATAATTTAAAGGTACTAACATCAATAAAAAATAAATACGTAGAAAATATATTTAGACTGTGCTTAAATTTTATTATTATTGTTTTTTGGTGTAGATGATAAGATTAAGTGGACACTAGATGCATCATCTGAGAAACCAGTTACCGATTAAGATTTCAGTTCAATATGAATTTTGTAAAATTCGACCAAAAGCAGAGTTGGTGCGATAATTTATTCGTATAACATTTTGAAATCAATGAAAATTCCATTTCGGAGCAGAGCAGTTTTTTAATGTATTAATGAATTACCTACTAATGTAATGATATAGTGTACCTACACTTTAAAAATTCTTCACTAGACTTATTGGCATCACAATTTTCAGTTGTACTGTGGTGATACAACATACAACGCAAGTTTAGTCGATAGCAACGTAGATTTATACAGAGCGCGTATTATATGTAAATAATAATCATAATATACACTCGGGGACGGTCTTGTGTATATAATATCGGGCTCGGCGGACCGTTTCTAGTTCGATTTTCATTTCTCCACCAACGACACTTCAGTATTGTTTCAGTCGGTGACCGGAACGCGACCACGATACACAGACATTTAAAGAGAAGGATTGAGAGAGAGGGAGGGATTGAGAATGAGTGCAGAGAGAAAATAGCATTTATAACGACGACATCGCAATTCAGTATAAATACGCGTTTGTGCGTGTGAACACCTGCCACTGCCGATCGCGCTTCAATTAACGCGTCGCTAATAATTCATATAATAATTATAATTGTTGTTGTTGTTGTTGTTGCTGTATACAGCTGGTCTCTATCAGATCACTCATATTCTATCGTTCATCGCTTTAGTATTATGATGTCTCTCTTTTCCTCTACTCGAGCTATACACCCACGTCATTATTTTCCAGTATAACTAGATTTTCATTCCTCCAACCATTCTCGATTTGAGTAAAATTAGGTGCGTATAGGTTAATTAATGATTATGCATTTTATTATTTCATTCAGGTAATAATACTTTTTAATTTTTTTTTCAGTATCCGTCTTATAAAAAGAAATAAAACTTACCTATGTTTATCACTGGGAAATATGCTAGTAGTTTAATATGAATACTCACTAATATTATTAAATAACAAATTTTCAAGTTTGCCGTGTTTGCAGTCAGCGCAATGATAAAACGAACACTTTCGATTCTAACCTATCAATTTATTTAGATCTGATTAAAAATAATGTTCTTTTTCTTGTTTTAAACAGATGTTTTCCGAACCATTGTTACATGTATGTATTTATAAACTATATATTGCGTGTAAGTATTACCATTATGGTTATGACTGTGAGTATCTATTAGTATTTTGATTTAATGAATAATGCATATAATATTTTGCTTTGTCGGAGAAAATCGTATTTCATAAATTTTGAAACCCTTTTTTTAAAATTTAATATTACATTTTTATTTTATAACTTAAAAACAATTCTCCTTTATGTATGTTCCACGTTCACGATCCCATGATTTGTGATATCTCACACATACTTTTTCACTGTCCCTCTCTGGTTCCCCAACGCAATACCCTCTTCACCCTAATTCACTCCTTTAATATCAAACTCGACACTCAATCCATTCTCTCTTCACCAAATGTACCAATTATTACCTCACTTTTATCCTTCTTCAACCAGACTGGTTTAAAAATTTAATTTATCTGTAATATTATTTTTGTTGTTAATCTTGCTTTCATATGTAATATTTATAATCATAATTGTCGAAGCTAATTGTTTACAAAGTTTCTTTTAATAAAAAAAAAAAAAAAAAAAAAAAAACTTAAAAACAAATTAAAATACACTACATTGATTGATAGAAATACTGTAATCAGATGTTATAATGTTACTCTAAGTTGTGCAGGAAAAAATAATTCGGTATAAATATGGTATATGTAAAACTCTGAATTCTGTTTGATATAAATATTTAATATACAATATCGTTTAAAAAATACAGTAACGTAGTACGATAATGTATATTCTCAATGTTAATTCTAAAAGGTTATGACTGAATTTATGCATTCTAGCTCTGATAAAACATAGACTAATGCGATTTAATTACGTTAATTCAGTTTTCAGTTATATATGATTTTTATCATCACTTACATAATTACGTACAACATATTATGCCATACATAATCATGTTTTTTGGTTTAGTTAAACAACAATTTAGTTCTTAGGGTATTTTCGGTAATGATATTTTATTTCATAAATTCAATGATTGATCATTTTTTGATGATTTTCAAGCTAACTAAATATATTTTTACAAAATTATTGCTAATAAATCCTTATGAGTCATTTTATTCATAAAAATTTAAATAAAAAATATTTTGTTTTATTAAATAAATTAGTATAGTGTGATATTCACTTTCTTAAAAAAAAAATTATTTCTAGTATTTTGTCTACATCAGAAGTAGATATAATATTTACTTATACGATTTTTGAAGAATCAATATTCAACTAAAATATTGATGCGTTACTCGTGAATTTATATTATCAAAAGAACATACAAGAATGGTATGTTTAACTGTATTAATCCTTAACATAGTTTTTTAACATAAATATTCAAAAAATTTAAATAAACAATTATAATGTAAAATTTGTAAAACACTATTAAAAACTGATAATTTAATAATAAGGTTCTTGTAAGTTGAAAAAAAAACATCAAAAAAAATCAATAATTAAGAAACTTCAAGCTATTAAAACGATTACCTACACACTTTTACCATGAATAAATCTCAATGGTTTTTTTTCCTATTTAAAGTCAATGAACACTTAACTTTATTACACGTGTTTTCTAACGTGATTACTCATCGAAAAGTTTATTCTACCATTTGAATACTTTTAAGAAAATTTAAAACATGGCTGCCTACATAATGCAATGCATTCATTGACAATTATTTATGAAATTTTTATCACTCTTAGTTAAGATCATAGCCAGTTTTTTATAGTTCTTTTTAATTTTTTAATTTTTTAATTCGAAAACCTCGTTGTGTGTGCGTGAATGTGGGGGTGTGATGGCAACTATGAAACAATTTTACTAGCTAAATATTAAACAAAGTCTATAATATTAATACAACTCATGTCGGATACAATGGCAGGGGGGCTCTCTATTACATTAAACCCGACGCCATCGCCACGGCCAGACATCAAACGTACCATCAAGCAGGAAACAATAGCTGAGTAGATACAGTCGATGTGACACGAGTAATGTGTTTTATGTTTTTCATTCTATTCTGAAGTCGGTCTACACCCCTTCCCTCACACGTCATGATTTAACCCACGTAGAAATCAAGATCCTGAATAGGTATTCTTCTTACGGAATACAGATTTTTTTTTTTAATATTGTATTGTTTTTATCACTGCGTCACGCACGTGTCTTATACATTTTTGATGTCACCATGAGAAATGTCTCACCTAAATCCGTATTAAGGTCGAGCTTAACAGATCCCCAGAAACGAGCTTATCTTTATTTTCAACTCAAATACAAAATTTGACTACTATATATACTGTTGTATAATATATATATATATATATAAGTACACAATTCCCGAATACTGTGCCGACGACTATAAAGTATGTATAATAAAAACGAATTGTTTTCGTTTTTACCGACGACACAGATATCTTTCACTATACTACGTGATGATAATTTTGGATGTCGATATAGTTCTACCTCATAATGAACAACAATGCTACCTAGACTGGTTGCATTACGATAATTCACTAAGGCTGTCCTTTTGTTTGAGGGAGGGGAGAGGGTTGTAGGATTTGTATTCTCTATTTTTTCATGGCATCGTGGTAAAAATGCTTAATGACTGAAATGTTAGCTCTGCCAAGAGTGGCCCATGATCTAGAGCTGGTAATCTTAAATGTATGACATTCTTAATGTTATAAGTTATAACTCTGTAGTAGGGAATATTTTAAAAGCAATACTTTTCAGCAGATTGATAATATATATTTTACGAACAAGGTTCACGTAGATATATTTTATGATTATAATTTGTTTATTGTATATTTTTCGGTGTTACCTATATTAAAGCAATTATAATATATCAAAATAAAATATTATTATTGTAATGGGTATTATTTATTTAGCTTTTTGTTCTGATTTTGGCATCAAATATTTTAAACAGATAAAGTATTTGTAATATTTTTAGCTTATTTTTTAAGTAAATTTATCGATTTATAAACCAAGTTATAATTTTATTATAAGATTAATGGTTAAAACAAAAAGTTAATAATCTATCTATTTTATCATTGCTATTCAAATGACAGATTTGTTTTTAACACAACCATTCTTCATTGTAAATTTGTTAAATTATCAGGTTTTTTTTATGTATAGAACTACTAGCAGAACAGATTACCAGAAGTATAGGTAGGTAAAAGGGTTTATAAATTATAATATTTTTATTGTAACTTTTATACATCTTAGTCTTTTAAAAAGTTTTTTGTTTTATTCAAAGTTTTGTGAGCGATCGGCTTTGTAATATACCTATTAGTCTAACCAAATATTGAACAGTTGAATATATTTCACATACCAACAAAAAATGAAATTACTTTTATGCTGTTTACCGAAACTTTGTTTTTCTTCAAACAGTTAACAACAAAACAACATAAAAGTTGGCATATTTTTCACCAATACTTGTTGTGCAACAACACAACATCCATGTTATATTTAATCATATTAAAATAACATATAATATTATACTATAATATTATCTAGTTGCATACTTTATAATGGTTATTATTATCTATGCCTATTCGCCATATTTACAAAAGTCAAAATGATATAATTATGCGTTAAGTCACATACATTTGACGTACACTATGGATGTAATATATTCAAAACGATTTCCTCGTTATTTCGTTTATTGATTTGGCAGAATTTATAAACTTGATTATGGTATAGTATTAGGAAATAAAAAAGAAGTATTTTTAAAATATTGTTTTTTCCCAATCCCCGGGCGCGAATAAAGTTACATTCTTAAGTAGTACCAGTAAGTTGTTTTCAACCATTGTGTTATTTCACTTTTTTTTCTTGTTTCTTAGAAATTCTGTCATACCCGAGGGACTATACTTCCTTCCCACGCTCATATGAGATTCAGACTCAAGCTGTAAGTCTACCTACAGCGAATTATTGATAACCCCGTTAAAAATGCAAACATATGTTCACCCAGAATATTCAACGTTCATTGGAGGGGGGAGGTTGGATGACACACTATTATATTATCTTAGCCACATATATTAATACAATGTATAATATTGTACATAAAATTTGGAAACAATTATGTATCAGTTACGAAATAAAAAACGCCAAAAATCGCATAAATACAAGCGTATCTTCATTTTTAATTCAAGCTACCTCGTAAACAAAACGAATAATAAAATATTCTTGCTCTACTTCTGTGAGCAACCTGTAAACATATGTAGTGTTGTGATCTGAGACGAATGGATATAGCTTTTCGGACGACGGACAAGAAATTTCAAAAAAAAAATAATAATAATAATAATAGCAATAATAACTAAGTTTAAAATAAAATGTTAGCAGTAAAAATTACAAAATTAAAAAAAAATTATTTATTATAATACGCCCAATAGATTAGTATTAAAATATTCAAAGATAAATTAATATTGAAATTTATTTGACAAATTGTTACTACATAAAAATTATGTTTAAGTTCTGGTTTACATCATAATATATGTATAAATTGTACAACTAGTAATAATAACAACGGTGTTGTAACGTACTTTATCGTTTATTATTGAACCAGATGATACCCCCACTAAAAACTTAAAGTAAATTAATTATGAGCAATACATAATATGTAGTACGCACCATGTAACTACTACATAGGGTTTTTTTCACTAATAACGTTTTGACGAAGAACGGATAGGTTCTATTTTAGTATTTTACAACAGATGAACTAATTAATAACTCTATCAGGAATCAAAAAAAAAAAAAAATTATAATTATAATAGTAGTTGAAATCAATCAACTTATTGTTTCCGGTAATTTATGAATAATGTTATACCCATTATTACACTCGGGGAAACACCACCATTGTCGTAAATGGTGGTTGTAGACGTACGTACCCCTCACACTATCACCAACTATCACCATCACCACCACCATCATCACCACGGAAACTGATACACTCCAAATAATACTTTATCATTGACTTGGAGTTACTATCTGATTTCAATTCACTTTAAACTATAATTATGAGTATATTGTATTAGTAACTTAGAGTAGATAGATTCGGATATTGTTGTATCCGTTTATTTTGTTATATTTTATTCTTTGCTTAAAATTATATTATTTATACCTACTCTATTAAGTGAAGTTTTTAATAATAGATTTAAAATATGATCTAAATTGTTGATGATTCAAAACCTGCAATTCCAAAATCAGAAAAATATCCGTTTTAATTATATTAGCAGTAATTATTTTTGATAAGCCACAGAATACGTTTATAAATCCATACCATTGAGTATACATTCAATGCAAGTATAATATTGTACTTGAAATTGTTTTTTTGATTTCCCCAAGTTTTTATTACCTAATATAAATTTCAGTTTAATATATTTTATTCATTTGAAAAGTTGTGCACAAAATGGTTTTCAATTATAGCTATAATACCTATGAACAGTCATCATCTAAAAGCCTGAGAAATGTAAATATTTTATATATAAGAAAATATTGTGGTCACTAGCAAGCAATTATATTGAGCATCGCTTAATTTGTGATTAGTATTAAAAACTATATGTACGTAAGATAGTTATAATCTAGTTTAGTATAAACCTTATTTGACATTTATTTTGTATACATAATACTATATTAATATATTATAATATTACATTCTATATTCTATCGGCTATCGCTTAAACACTACGTTCATTTAAAAGATTTTTGTAAATTCAACTGCGTCATTCATATTATCATCATGTACTTAGCAGACAAAAATATAATTTTAATACAGTGGTTTTTTTATATATATAAATTCATTATAACACATAACCTTCAAAAATATGTTAAGCTGAAAATCTTGAATTTTTTTAGTTAAATAATTAATAATCGATGTACCAAATATTGTTAACATATTTAAAATATAATAGGTACATATAATATACTTGTATATATATATATTATATATATATATATATATATATATAACACTATGTATATTATATTTCTTCTTTTCTTCTTATTACTTTTAGTATTATTAATTTTATTTTATTTTTTTGTATTGAAATATTAATCTCCTATATTATCTCTTTCACTTCAAGTAAATCAATCAATGTCTAAAATTAAAAACCCTTTAGCTGTTATAAGCTCTAATTTGGACTTGGATTTTACGTGCAATATTAAACCAACACAACACCGATCATTTTAATGCACCTTGAAATAATTTATCGATGCTATCGAAAATTAAAGTAAGAGAATATAACTTTATATATTACATTATTATCTTATTAAGAGGACGCTACACCCGCATATGTTGTCTCCGTCTTACAAGTGCGTAACATAGCAAATTTTATGCTCAGCAGATCACGTTTAGCTCCGTTAGTTTAAAATTTAGAGTAAATTAACTTCTTACAAAAATTAAAGGTAACATTATTATCGAGGGCATGACGTAGGCTTTTTATTATATTTTAATTTTAAAGTGAGTTATGTGTACTTTAAAATTTAAAATTGTTTGTATATCTTAAAATACACATAACTCACTTTAAAATTAAAATATAATAAAAAGCCTAAGTCATGCCCTCGATAATAATGTTACCTTTAATTTTTGTAAGAGGTCAATTTACTCTAAATTTTAAACTAACGGAGCTAAACGTGATCTGCTGAGCATAAAATTAGCTATGTTACGCACTTGTAAGACGGAGACAACGTATGCGGGTGTAGCGTCCTCTTAACGTTACAAATAAAACTCCAACTGTATAAAACGCTAAATTAGGTCTAATATCCTTTTGACTTCGCGACTTCTAAGTACTTAACGTAAATGACTATTTAAAAATTCCTCAGCTTGAAAATGTATTATTAGGCATGTTAATAGATCTCGTGGTTTTTTTTTATATAATTTTATTCTAATATTAAAATTAAATGTACCAAAATTATTTATATATTTTAAAATATAATTACGTAAATGTATTGTAATTGTATCCAATATAATATAATATTTGAATTGAGAGAAATTTTAAAAATGTAAAATGCAATTATATCTAATAAAGTAATATAACGACACGTTAAAACGATGATCCTTGACGTTCTTGTTGTTTATTCGTTCAAAAACTCATGGTTTTTAATACCGAGTGAGTTGATTATTATTATACTTATTAATATTTGAAGTCAAAAGTTTACCAAACAACGAGAATTCGCCTTGAAAGTCACACATATTTCAAAACAAAAAAATTTTTATACATAAATATGTGTAAGATAATTAATATTGATCGGAGTAGCTATATGGTGAAACTGCAGTTTAAAAATCACAATACAATATATAGATGTATGAACTATAAATATATAGGTACGTACGAGTTAATACACTATTCGATCATGGCCTTAGAACCTAACTTGTAATGTAAACATTTTTAAACATTTATTTATTATTATTATTTTTTTATTATTATTATTTTAAAATGAACAATTTATGATAATGAAGCACAATAAGTAAATATGATAACAAAATATTTAGGTGATACATGAATCATACAAAGAGGGAGGCTATATATTGATAGATTTCAACGCTTTTTTATTTTTTTTGCAGATTTATTTGAGTAAGTCTTTACACCATTTTCGTTTCAAAAGAAGTATTGAGTTCCTAGAGAGTGATGTATTTTTTTGGTTCGGATGTGTAGACAATTTAGAATCAAATCTACAATAGTGATTAGAAGCTAATTAGCAAACTGTTTCGATGTTAAGATTGTTATATAGTGTCTCGTTGGATATGTACCAGGGTGTAAAAGTGACAAGTCGAAGGGCTATTTATGGAAGGCCTATATGATACGGATTTGCGAGGGCTTATCATAACCTCAAATCTGAATGACATTGCCCACATGGGTCTTAAGAATGATTTATATAATATTTTTTGTGTGAATAGATAATTTGGATCTGAGTATTGGTTGCATGAGATGTAGGGCAGCTGTTTAGTTTTTCTTTTTGATTTTAAATGTGGACCTCAGGTTAGTCTATTATCAAGAGTAAATCCAAGATATTTGACTTTCATCAAATTAGGAATATGTAATCTTTGAAAATATAGTGGAAGGCATTAGGTTTTTTGCGAGTGAAATTTACATGAACCAACTTCTCTGGGTTCATTTAAATTCACTATACTTAAAAAATATTATATTTTTCCTAAAAGATATTATTATATAATGCGTGGTATAGAGTTGTATTGCTAGAAATTAATAATAATTATACCTACAAATTCATCATTAAATTAATAAAATTACCTCTCAATTATTTTTTTTTTTTTTAACCATGTTAATATTGGTAAAATAAACGAATTTTAGAAAAATTTAAATTAAACATTTGAAAGACCAAACTAAGGTACTTTACAGGTGGTTCCGAGCTATTTCCATGGTTATTTGTTGAGTAATTATAATATATAGTAAATTCATTAAAATGTATAGACTATAATTACTGTTACTGCCGTTTAGTTCGATATTTTAACTGCTAGAAATGTTTCTAACATAAATTAAACCGGATATTATTTAGTAGAAAGTGTGAAGAATGTAAACAAATCTTTTTTTTTAATGAACTTTAACACTTTAAAATTTTTAGATTCAGCCATAATTTAAAATTTATATTGGTGAAACAGACTAAATTATAATATTATCTTAACATTTTGATCATATGAATTAATATTGCTTAATTATTTTGTCGTGTGTACCTGATTATGGTCCGTCAAACTCTTCTGTGATCAAATGGGAATAATAGAATTAATTTTTAAAAGGAAAGCCCAGTGGATTTTGAGGTAGTAAAGACTATCAACAGGAATCTGTATTTGCTCATTTCCTTTGCCAGCAATGCACTATTTTTCCAATCCACTTTAAGTTTATGTAAACTTTTTGATTAAAAGTTCGCAAACAATTTATTTTGTTTTAAATTATTATGCGTGTTCTGATCGAATATTACGAATTTTAACGCTATTCGTATTATTATTAATATATATTGTAGTTTATAATATTATAAGGTACATAATTGAAATGTCTTAAAATAAAGCTGCAATATAAACACGTTATAAGTTTCATCAAAATAATGGATACAATCTTGTTATGAAATATAAAATTAAAAATGCAGTGATCTTCACATTTAAATAGAGTAAAATGTTTCATATAAATAACGAGAACCATGCCTAATTGAAATATATATGATAATAATTATTTAAATATACTCACCAAATCTAAATCACTACTGTCTCTATCATCATTAAAATATTCTTACATTAATGAATAAACTCTTCCAATAAAATTCAACTCGTGTTAAATTTCTAATTCAACATATATATATATAGTTAAAATGATTGCATTTTTTTTCATGTATAAATGTTCTTCGGGATTGAAAAAAAGAGTTTTAAACCGTAATATTTTTTATTAGAATAAGAACAAGAGAAATAACAAAGGGATATAACCATAATTTATAGACAAATACAAATGTTATAATTATATTTGATTACAATTTTCAATAATATTCCAATAATGTTCTTTTCGCATTAATACTTAATATTCTTTAAACCAAAAACTTGCTTGCTTAACTTTATAATAAATAATATTAATACTATAAGCGAAATAAGCTACAAGTAATTGTGTTACTAAACAATAAACTTAAAAATACAAAAGAACGATAAATACTCGTATAGGCTTATAACATTGTGATATTTAAAACAATTTTTAAAAAAAACACACATTATCAAATTAAATTAAATCTAAATTCAGTGGTTCAACTCAATATTATTATAATTATTATTTTCTATAATATTTCTTTGCATGTGCAGGATTTTAACACATTATACATACATTTTACTTTTTTTCTTATATTATAAAGATATTTATAAATATTGCATCATCCAAGTATATAATAATATTCACTTACCTACCACTAATTTTGATTGATGTTCCTACGTATTGAGCTTAAGTATAATTTTATTTTTAGTAACATTTATAGTACTATACTAATATGGTTGTATATAATATACACAAATACTCAATAAAGCTTCACATAATTTTTTTTTTTATGTCAGCTCATTACGTGTAAGGTTAGGTTAGGTCGATCGGTATTAAAATACAATATATTTGTATTATTCTTAAAATAACTAATGGATTTAAATAGGCGTTCTATTATAATGATTGGAATAGTGAAAATAATGGAGTATCTACAAATAAAATACAAGAATAATTTTTTCAATATATTGTAATAAATAAATGTATAATAAATTAGGTAGGTAGTTATAATCACATATATATATATATATATATATATATATATATATGATTGCTTGATATATTTGAAGTAAAATGAACTATTATAATATATATATATATGATTACTTTTAGTGAAAAAATCTGCAAGATAATAACAAAAAACTTAAAAAGGTTATGCAAATTTTAGCACTGCCTCTGGAAGCTATTTTTCTGTCAACGCGATAAAAAAAATGAATGCTGATCTTGGCATAAATTTTAGATTAAAAAAATAAAGAATATAACTACGTTTTATATAATTATGTCATTATTTCAAACAATAATACAATTTGTTAATTAAAATAACTCGATTAAATTAAGTTTAAGAGAGTCTATATATTGTTAAAATAATGTGTCTTCACACATTTCTTTTACCTATCTTTATTAGGGTTGAAAACTTACATTTTTCAATGACTTATTAATTTATATTTTTACCGTATTATATTTAATAAAAACCAGACATTGTAATTCTTAGTTAAGTACATAATCTATTTTTACTAAAAGTAATTTAAATCCTAAGCATTATAAATCGTTCGTACTAAAACTCAAAATATATGTTTTAGGATCATTCATGGAGTATAGTTAAATTTTCCAAAAGTTAAACAACGACTTCCATTATTTTTATGATGTTACCATTCTTGGATAACTACTCTGTATAAATCTTTTTACCATCCAAGACCTAAAAAAAATCGCACATGGTCATGACACGAATCAAGTAAAAAAAAAAACACATAATGTTACAATATATTATATTTATTTATTAACTTTTTGATTTAAAAATATTATAATATTTAAAATTCCATATAATTAAATTATATCATACATCTATTGGAATTATACACATAATTAAATCACACATATAACATAAACATCGTAGATGAATACTTTACTTAGCTTAAATTAATACTATTAAAAAGCTATGAACCACTATTAATTTCCATTAAAGACAGTAATTAATGAAATGGTCTAAGCTAGTCAAAGTTAAATTATCGACGACAAATTCAGCTCTCCTTTATTATACAGCTGAAATCGTTTCAAAGGTCTATTTCGATTAAAATAGTGCGTGGGCAATTCCTTAGCCGCGATGACACGATGTCCGTGATATTGCTTTTCTAAAAGTATTCCAATTGAACGATCGATCGACCGACCGACCCTTTCAACCCTAAAATATTATCACCTAACAGACCCTTGACCTATAGAGCGTGATATTAAAATGGAATAATATACACATAATTAGAATCTTCTCTGAATACGATACCGAAAAATGTATGTTTGCTTCAAAAAAGTTGAATATGTTTATCGTGATGACTAGTTTTAAAATGTTCGAATTGAAAATGCATAAAGCAAAATATAATTTAATTTAGATAGTTGTGGCTTAACTGCTTGAACTGATGGCTATTACAACGTTTTTAGTCGTTACTCATGTTTCCAGAAAATTTATTGTCGATTAATAATAGTCTGTAATTATTTTATTAATGATACAGAAAAATAAGGTCAGAATAGGTGTAGGTAATTTTATTTTATTTATTGTTCTTGTTTTATTATATTTATAACTGTTAATACATAAAAAGGTACTCTTTTTCCATAAAATAAAACGTTTTTCTCTTCTTTTTTATTTATTATTATTATTATTTTTTTTTTTGGCTTTTTTAACACATAAGCTATGGAACTATTTGAACTATCACGCAATCTTTTTCACCCATTCAAGTCATTATTTCTCCTTAGCCGGTGATTGTTGCCCATTTCCTCAATGTGACATTCGTCTTTTCGTTTGGAAATGTTTACGTTATATACCTATTAAAATATTAAAACGTACCATTTTATGCGGTTCAAAATAAAAAAATCTTAGTTGCGTGTATGAAACTAATCACCAACAGTAGGTAGTTACCTATATTTTGTAATCAAATTAACGACAGTAAATTGTTGTCAAGTACGATTTCCTTGATATTTCTTAAAATTCGTATATATCATCCAGTGCCATATTAGCTTTAAAATAGATCCACTGTACGATTTATAAAGTTCAGCAGTATTAATTCATCGTGGATATAAAATAGTTATTATTAATAGCCACAAAATAATGATTTAAGGAATTTATTTTATGAATATATTTATGGCCAAAAAATTATGTTCTAAAAAACTATTTATTTCTGTATTATATAATTAATATCTCACGATTAATATTAATAATATTACGTATCACGTAATACGATATAGTAATAAAATAATCATATGTAAAAACTATTTTATACGAAACAGTTTTTAAAAAATGATTTTCCAGGGGACCGTCGTAATGTAGTTCTTACTTACAACAAAAATAATGCTTAATATTTGATAATAATATAAATTAGATGAAATATTATTTTTTCATGTAAACTCATTTTTTTTTTATGTACGTCTTGATGGATGATAGGCATAAAATAAACAAATCTCGTAGTGGTGTACTGTAGTCCTCTATAGCACAACAATTTTACTGTGTGAATATAGGTAGTTACTCGGTTAAATAATAATTTGTCATGCTAATCTTCTCTAAATAAATAGTTTTGTTTTGGACGATTATAAAAGTTAATATCTATCAGATATTATTAGCATTATATTATTTGATGTATATCTTTTCTATGAATATTAAATTTTCACAAGCCTACAGATCTACAAAAAAAACAAAAATCATCGAGTTTCTGAAAAAAAAAAAAAAAAAAATGCTGTATAATATAAAATATAATATTATCATCTTTATTATAAAATTATAAATATAATGTTCTATAAAAGAAATAATAATTGACAGATTAAAAAATATATTATCAATATCGATCGTTAACTAATGTTTTCATAGTGAATAGATGCATTGCGTTAAAACGTCACGACATACTTAACACTGTGAAGAATATATTATATTTATATGTTTTCAATAACATACATATTGTTCACGTACATACGCGCGGGTGTGTGTGTGTGTGTATGTGTGCGCGCGCGCGCTTGCGTGCGAATGAATTATGAATGCCAAACTTCATTTAATATGTGATTTTATAGGTTTTATATTTGTTCCGTATAGTTATGAAAAACTGTCAAGATTTTTTCTCATACAGCATGCACATTTACATCGTGCATACTATTCTTTTGCCATCGCATTAAAAAGTAAATAAATATTAACCCAGCTCAATTGTCACAGAATCGAAATATAAAATACTCATCTGAGTTGTATCGTGTACTCGTATGCGCTTTAAAACGATACTCAATAAGTTTAAATTGAACTTCGCCTAAGGTTTCACGAAATACTGTTAAACACGATTACAACGATTTCTATATTTGTTTTTTTTTTTATTGAACTTACTTTTAAGTTGTCTATATTCATTAAAGTGTAAAACGTATACAACAGTTAATTGGTCGAACATATATTTCAGTAATTAAGTAGACTACAAATATTGAAATATAATGGTCCTTTGAATCTGAAATAATTATCTAATAAATTTAATTTTTAATACAACATTCATAATTATTAGTACGATTTAGTTTTAAATTCTGAGCGGAGCGATGAATGTATTGATTTCATCATGATGTGTGTGTGTTTTTTTTTTTGTGCCTGTCATCACATTCTGGGGCAGTAAAAGTGCTTAGATTTTTGACTTCAGTAACTCGTTCGACCAGAAAGTGAATCTAGTTGGTACTTTGGGAGGTCAAAAGTAAAATATTCTTAATACTTTTCTAAATAATCGAGAAAAACAAACTAAAAATTAAGGGAAAAAAGGGAAATTTTACGCACACTCATTTTTCGACAAAATCGATTTTGGTTTTTGATGTAACTTTAAACCAAATGACCATATATACATGAAAATTTCACCGAATGTTGACATAAAAATATTCCATCCTCCATGCAATTTTCAAAAAATTTCGACTTAAGTTGAACTATTCATAGGCATTTGAAATTTTCGAACATTATTAGTTTTTTTTAAAATTAATATCGATAAAAATTTATTTGTTAGCATGAAAAGCTTTTTATCAATTCAATCAATCAAATTTACAATTGCAGTTGAAAAATAAAATAAATTTATAGTCACAATTTTTTTTTTATAAGCATTCAAAGTTTGAATTTTGACAACATATTATGTAAAAATCACGAAAATCACGAAAATTCGCAAATTATTTTAAACTAGAAATTCATAAAAAATTTTCTTTTTAAATCTAAGATTTGAAAATTTTTAATAATCTATAATATATCCTAGACAGATAAACCGTTTTCGCTCAGAATCGTTTTTCGTATACAATGATATAATATCATTGGAGTCAAATTTAATTCCATCCATTACAGTAACCTACTGTACAGCAGAGCGGCAACCACGACTTAACCACATTTTTTTTTTTTATGTAGTTACTTTATATGGAATTTTTCAAAAATAAAAATCATATTTAAATCAATTATTTATTATTGACTAAATAGTAGATAAACAATATTATAAAATATTTTTGGCGGTCTGAATTCACTTATTAAAAAAATTAAGGTAGCTTATAAATGATAAAAATAATGTTTAAATTTACTATATTAGGTACATGGAATTCACACCACTCATCAGTAGATATTCTTATTTTTTCGTTAACATTATTTTAAATAGTAATATAATTAAAATATTATTTGTGTTGCTAAACAAAATTTTATGTTTTGCTTAACATTAATTATAACATTTTGATAGTTTTATGTAAAATATTATGTTAGTATATTCTGTGTTTTAAGTACCTAAAGTATATTGCTGGACATAAATTAAATGAATAAAATATAATAATATTGTTATCGGAAAATACCATTGTTTGATTAAATAATATAATATCTAATTTATTATTCAGCACTATTTGGTAATTTAAATTTTAACTATCCTTAAAACGTTCAATGATTTTATTAATTGTATTATTAACATGTTTGGTGAGGCTACACCTAATATATTATACTATTTTAATAAAATTTAAAAACAAAAACAAATATGCTTCTAAATTATTTTGTAGATAATATTATACATTAGTTCATGATTTCAACCAATTAATTTTGAACTTGGCTTACTATATCTTGGTGGTTTTTCAAGTGAAAACATGTGATAATTCAACAAATTTTACAAATTTAATTAAGCTTTAAACCTCTGAACCGTAATTGAAGTTATATACTTATTTAATAGTAAAATATTATCTACACTAAAACTAGGTCAAATGTTTCAGAATTTGTTAATATTGTCAGTTTTGCTTAGTTTCTAATTAGTGCTTATGTAATATAAGTAGAACTTTGGTCAAGAGAGGCTGAACTCCAGAAAGTCTTAACCACTTTTTTGATTTTTCTTAAAGAATTTTTGAAGTATTCAATTTACTTGGAAATAATTTTATTAGTTATACTTTTTTATTTTCTTCAAAGGTCAAACCAATATAATTATAGATACCCACAAACAATGTTTATCATTATTACTCATTTTTAATTCTAATGATAATAAAGCAACAAGGTTATCTTGAATATTTTTTTTTTTTTTTGCACAACATGTATATTATTTTAATATATATTTTTTATACATATACTTTATTTTCCAAGAGTTAAGAATTAAGAACCTGCGTTACTTTTTATTAAGTTTATGATAACTTATATCTTTCTGTGGAAGGCTCTTATGAAGGTATATTTAAAAATACCTCAACTCTTTCAGACGGAAAAAAAATTCACGGTTTTAGCTGTTAATTATGACAAAATTAAAGGGATATAATTATCACCATACAGTATTATGTTATAATATGTAAATGTATTATTTGAAGAATATTAAAAAATTAAAATTAAATGAAAAGTAAATTTATCTCAATTTCTATTGGTGCAACTAAATATTTAATCATAATAACTTTTGAGAGTTTAGAGATAAATATTTTAGTACAATTAGTTTTTTTTTAATTTTTATATGATCTACTTAGGTTAGAAATTGGTCTAAAACTATTTGGTGCCTACTTATCAATAATTTCTTTTACGTAATCATTCAATACTAAAACCCACCAAGGATTTACAATTTGTTCAATAAAGTCCATTTAGTTACAATAATGTGGAGGTAACAATTATTTTATGTATTATCAATTTATATAGTTTCAATAATTATTATATTTTATAACAACCATAGGTTACAATATTTTTAAACAAAATACTCTAGCCTTTTTACGTCCATAACACTATAGCGTGTTGTATACAAAAAAAATATCTTATGATTTCCATTTAGCCTCAAAGGAAACACCTTTGTTCGATGTTCATCCTCCTGCGACTTTATTCTCAACGGATGTTTCGTCAATATTATTGGATTTTACCACAAGCGGTAGACTGTTTTGGTCAACATTTTGGTTTAATTCCATAATATTATATTACAAAGTTCTACCTACGCACAAAGACGGTCTTTTATCATGACATTCTTTGTTTGTCACCATTTCGTGTGATGTGCACTAACGTTTCCTCTCGTTATTCTGACCGCATATAATTTAGTAATTTAAGTAAAACATCGTATACATTATGTGGATACATTTTGGTTTTATCTAATTTACTAAATATATATAGTGTATTGAAAATAACGAATGAGGAACGTTTCAAACAATAGAATATGTAATAATACCTATCTAATGATCTTTTAAAATTATCATAATTATGAATTACGGTTGTACAGTAAAAATATCGAGTTACTGGTATTGTTGTATTACTCCGTATATTTTACAATGGTTTTAAAAATAATTGAATTGCGATAATACAGGCCGAGATTCATTTTATTTTCACCGTCTGGACTCTAAAATATTTTTCAAGTACACTAATTTATAAAAATATTATATTCAACTACAAAAACATTATCAACTAAAAATTATTATGTAAGAACATCGTAACCATCAATCGACAGGATTTGCCTTTATGGCGTTATAAATCATGACTTGATGAAATATCAAATTTCACAAACATATCCTCACGTCAAAATAAAGATCGATGGAAAACCACCCACTTGGTCTCTGTGTCAACAAATCGTCAACAAAACTACTATTAATAGATTGATGATTTGGAAACGGTTCATATTTAGAAGGGTTATTGTTTGCTGAACCGAGCTAAAATAAAAACAAAAATACCTGGAAATAAATTTTTATTAATAACAATTCTTTTTTTTTTTTAGAGATGTTGTGTAAAATTGAATACATATTTTTTTTCTTTGTATGTCCTGTAGAGTATTCATTAATTCTTAATTATGTCTGACACTCGGTATGATATACATGTATTATGGCTACAGTAAAAAACAATATACTGTCATTAAATTTAATATACAGCATATTCATATTTCACCTACGCATATTTATAATGTAACGAGTGTACACCACACAGACTTTTTCGAGTTGAATTAACTGCGAAGTTATTTTACTCTTACGCCCGAATTTCGACACACTGTCAGAGTAAGACAAGACCACATTTTCAGCGGCAAAATTCAATTATAAAAACTTTGAAACTTCACAAGAAAGAAGGTGGCTAATTATGCGTATCTGCTTTTATACAAACAAACGAAAAACTGTAGATAAAATACAATTTAGTGGGAAAACGAAAAAAAAAACGAAACGTATATTTATATTTTTAATTAATATTTTTATAGCATAACTGGCGTTGAAGCACGCAAAATTTAGATTTTCCATTCCAAACAGTAATAATAATAATAATAATAATATTGTGCATTACATTGTAATATGGTGTATGGTCGGATATGGATTTTGAAAAATATACACACTTTACGTTGGTTATTGTAAAACATTATTCAAACCACTTACCAGTAAATGCAGCTGTGAGCTATAATCTTAACCTATATTCGCATTGGAATCGGTTCAGAGTGTTTCACTATGCTCGCGAAACACGCGTATAATAATATCGCAGACCGTGTAGTGTTGTATATAATAAGTAAATAAATATTGTTCTAGGTTTGCAAACCATCTACACGTATCCATAATCGTATTGCAAATAATATTTTTTTTTGTCATTGATTATCGTCGCCATCGGACGATGGACGTGTTGTCGTGAAAATGAACAGCGAACCACGGCATAACGTGAATGTGCAATAATAATATAATATCTGTCCAGCCACGATTTTCAATTAGATTTCACACTTCAACAAAATATGGGCAATAGTGATCGCATTACGGTAATACTATACACGATGATGGCGAGGATATAATATATGTATACAATATGCATTACACCTACACGAATATACTACCATCTTTACGTGTACTATTTTTATAGTAATTTATACGTGTAAACGTTTTCTCGCCCATTCAGCTCTGAAATTGTAAAATAGTTAAAACAGCCGTTTAATTGTTTAATTTTCTGTTTATAATAACTAAGTTAAGTAGATATTGAGTATTAATCGCCATATATGAATTGTTTTCATGAATACAATATTAATATTGTGTACAATATTTCATTACTTGATAATATACCTATACGTGTAATATTATTATTTACCTAAAATATTTATTTCGAAAGTGTGTGTGAAATGTGTATTAGGAAACTAAACAGAGAATGCAAACTCAGAAGAAAAAGAACAAAAGTATGACGGAACATAACATATTATTGATCTTATTATACCACATCAAACAGCTGAACCAGCATAGGTCGGAACAACAAATGATAATATATATATATATATATAATATTATTTGCCTATATTTCCGGTAAACGATTCATACGAGAGTGGACAGGTATAAAATAGGTATATTATGTAATACTGAACGGGCGTGGATACTTATTAATATAATATTGTTGTATAAATATTGAAAAACAATTTTCCTGAATCGTACCCGTTTTATCCTTCTAAACTTCTCTAACAGTAATAATAATTACTTTTACGTGGTGCTAAGCAACAATAGCAACAGATTAATCTGGTTGACCAAATGCACACTGAGCTGTTTCCATGGTTACGACCGTGACATGGTCACTTAAAATCGTACACCCAACTTTTCCACTATGGTGTTTTAAGGAACGATATTTGCCCGTAATATTATTCGTTTAATTTATTAATTTGATCGCCGAGTAGGTATAATTATTATTACCTAGTGCAAACAAAACAACCACTATACAGTATACATGATAGGTAGAAGTAGATAAATAACCTAAATGTGGTTTTTCCGTTTATCGTATAACCACCACTATGTCTAATCCTCCACTATATAACAGATATCTGTATAATTATTTTTAATTTTTAAGTACCTGCTTTGAAACTTAAATTAATATTTATTTGGCATAAGTGCAGCACCGGAAACCCCTTCATCTATAATTATTACTCGTACCTACATATCGTATGAATACGATGGTGGTTTTTTTTCAGTTTATTTCGTGCTAGTTTGAATTCTCCTTCGATTTTTGGTTAATGAATATTTTAGGTTACCTATTTTGTTTTTACAGTTTTAATTTGCTTTATCATTTTTGCGATCACGTAAAACTTTACTAAAAACATAACCTGTAGCTATATAATGATAATTATGATTAAACAAATTATTGTTGCACGTTGACATGGTAAAAATGTATGTACCTTAATTATTTGTCACGCGACGCAGTGCAGGTTGTGGTGGAGGTGTTGATTATAGTAGTGGTGCAGGTGACGGGCTCAACTAAAATTCTCTACGAAGAGAAAAAAAGGTCAATGATACAACACAGGCGTAATTTTGGGACACCTGAAATTACTTTTCCACCTAATTATGTTCAGAATGCATGCTCTGGGGTCTGGCGCAGCATAGTCGGTAGAGGGGTGTTTGTCGTTAACGCATGGGTGCGGTGTATGCACACGTCTGAAATAATCAGTGTCCGTCAAAAAGGGTGTGGAAAAAACTGTCTTAGAAAAATACCCCTGTATTATATAACATATAATATATTAATGTAGTTTGGGCCGAAAATTCCCTTTACCCCCATTTTCCGACAACATGCTTGACAGTCTCTTTGCTGACTTTTATCCCATTGCCCTTGGCATTTATTCACCGTATTGAAAGAATTGCCCTGCCATCTTATACATTTAATCAACCCAAAGCATTCATTTTATTCACATAACAATATTTTGTACACGTCATCCTCAGTATCGAAGAAAAATAATTATTACATTTCAACCACCTTACTGTTCAATTATTCTTTTCCGGTTGTATAAATAAATTAATGGAGTACGTCCGATTATCGAGACGAGATATCACAAAAATGTTCCTTTATGAGTTGTGTCTGAATAAAAATAATTATTTTTGTTGATCGTTGTTTTTGTACTTGATCCGGTATCTGATATACGTTGTGGACACGGCGGCGTGTCGAAAATTACGCTTCCTATTACAATATAATATTTTAATATTTAGAAGATGATTAAAATAACTGACTGCAATGCCTCATTGTATATATCAATAATACGCATATGCATTATCATTTATAATAGGTAGGTAAGAATTTATCAGAAAATATGCTCAATGGTGTTATTTATAAAAAAAAACCAAGGCTGGAATACATTTATTGTATTGTATTATATTTATTGTGTTATGATACTATTATTATTACCCGCACCACAGGAATGCTACAGAATTGCCTATTCGATGCGCCGGGCAACTATGAAACCGTGTATTTTAAAAAACAACGTATTCCTTTCATATTGTTCGTAAACCTGTTGACTACTCATATATTAAATTTAAATTTAAATATATTTTTTCAGTAAATCGTGTAAAAAATTATATTATTATTATTATGTATTGTAGGTAAATCAAGAAAGCTGTTTATTTGTTTAAATAACACGATATATTGTGATCACAATTGAACACCATGACAGCTTAAGCATGATATAAATTCATATAATATTATTCTTAAATATAATTTACCGGAATTTATTCACATACGTGTTCTTTGAACAACGTAACTATCTAAATAAGTTACTCAAGTTCGAAAAATTAATGTTCGTTTTAATGTGTAAAGTTAATTGAATTTTATAGTTCACGCAAAGTTTCTTGCTGTTCTCACGTATTTCTATATGAATGCAATGCAGTTTCTGTGCTATGATTTTTAATTCCGAAATAGATTTATTCTTATCCGAAAATAAATGTATCAATTAATGTCCACCTTCTTGAAATTCTTCATCGTGACAAAACTCTGTGTTTCCACAGAAATGATTAATAGTTTCCATTTTTAAAGGCTTACCAGACCCTAAATCTCCTTTGCTACATTATAATTAATGATAAATTATATAATGCGCAATAATTAGATAGAAATTTAATTAAACATTGAGATCTACATGCAATGGCACTAAACAACTGCCAGTGATTAATGTCGAGTTCAATGCAAGCCAAAAATAATAAAATTTAGTTAGGTTCCGTTGATTGAACAAATCAAAGCTAATTTAACTAATATTTTAATAGGTACATCAAAAAGGTTTGATATTTATCTTCATATACACATCTTAAACTTGAATAACTAAATATATTTTACTGAACGCGTATAATTAACTTAGGTAACTACAAAATAAAATATATAGCGTGCAATAATATACCTATTACAAAACTGTATTCAAGAGATTGATCTCGAAAAAAATTACCATTTCATCACAAAAGTCATAATGATAAATTAACGTGTGCCATAGAGAAAATCCGAATGATTAACAAAAATCATTTCGATTATTCACAATTCAGAAACTGTAGCGAAAAAATGTTGGTTCACTTTGATTGGTAGAAAATTTTAAAATTATATAGTGTATAATAGGCTTTGAGCACTAGGCGCATTATTTTCTTCGATTTAGAAATATTCCATTTCTGATTATTGATTGTTGTAATGTTTAAACAGAAATGTCAAATACTCAATAATAGTGCGTATACACCGGAGGGTTTTCGAAATGAAACTTTTATCGTAGAGTTTTACGGCCACTTCTGCAACAGACGGGTTTGATCTCCGAAGCAAATAAAACAACATCAATAAAATCTGAAATTTGAGCTAAAGGGTAGTGTATGCATGGTCCGTTACGTGCTCTTCCTGCGGGTCGAATCCCTTTTTCGTGTGAGAGTGGGCTGTATGTGTATAAGGCCATAAATTACCTATCAAAAATATCCAACTGGCAAGTGTTTGAAATGCCAATACTGAATACATACACATGCACAAACAGATATATATAACACTTGACTACCCCGTGAAAGCGTACAAAATATTGCAATTTCTTTTTTACAAAGTATATTTTGAGACTGAATAAGACGGAAATCAAAAAATCTGCTCAGGAAACATGCTCGTTTTGTATCTATTGGTTCCCGTGGCGTCCTGGCCAGCGGTCATTGTAATTTCGTGGTATTCCGGTTTTCAGTGCACGTATCTATAATAATAACGATTTAATATAAAAAGACGCTTTCCCACCACCACAACCGGCCAGTCTAGTGTCCACCGGTCAATCTTTCCGAGGCTTTTTCCAGAGTGCATACGGGCTATCCATCTTTTACCGTTATTAATAACTCCATTGTCCGTCTTCCAGATACACACAGCGTTGTTTTCAATACTCGGTTGATTTTTTGGCCGTCCGATTATTAAATATTGCATTCGCGTTTTCCAGGCTCGTTGGTCAAGCGATAAAATAATATTTTGGTTTTATTTTCGCCACAATGACACGTAATATTGTATAGTATAGGTATACATATATTTTATATACGAATAATTATAAACGAGTCGATCGGAAATGAATCCCAGAAAAACTCGAACGCCACACCAGTTCGCGTCGTATAAAAAGCTTTCGGTCATAATTTGCATTTCAACCCGATGATTTATGCGGCAATTCATCTCGTTGTTCGCGCAACGATTTAATAATCGCATTTGTCTGCGGCAAACAACTAAAGGACTTCAACGATACACCAAAAATCACTAACTCATTTTCATTCGAAACGCACAATTAAACCGATAATTCTAATTAACCGTTATATAAATCAACCACACACGACATGTCAGTAGTACTGACAATAACCATCTACATACGATTGTGACACACAGTCAAAGTGAATATATAAAATAAATATATATATTATATATTAATAACTGTATGATACGATATATTCAAAAAAATGTGTGAGTGTCTATATGCATGCCAGGCATAAATATGGGAATGGCATCGGTGTAGATGGTTTAATTTATCAATAAAATACAAAGTTTATAAGTAAAAATAGATAATAATAGTATAAATGTTTACACCTGGCAGTAACTACGAACTATCGAAGCCATCCTGCTTGCCTAGTAGATCCTACCGATTTTTATTTCATTTGAAACGATTTGTAATCCTTATTCAAACATTTGCACATCTCCCTAAACTTAAGAAAATCAATTTTCTCATAGAGGTATTAATGTAACCATTACACTAGTATTGGTCCTACCAACTCCAGAAGGGTATCCAGGATTATCCAGGCTATTCTACTTTTGTTTAGGTATTTCTGTCAATACTGGATGATATTAAAAATCAAACGTATTTGATATAATGCATTTTTTATAGTTCCAATAAAAGTTAAATAATCATTTAAGTATACATCACTTAAAACGTGTGTACAGACAGAACCACATTTTTTAAAATACGTATTAATATCATCATATATTGATTTAATATGGTAGACCAATAATAATTTTTAAAAACAATACCTTGGTAACCAAGAAACATATTACCTATAACAAAATATAAATAATAATATAATATAATACAGAGAATCATAACAGTCCGCGTTAAACGTTAGACGGTTCACTGCACTATAAAGTATTTACTTCAAGCTTTTATTTGAAAAATACACACATATATATATATATATATATATATATATAGACATTAATGCATTATCTTAGTAGACATACATTCAGGCAGTAGAATAAGTTGTAAAAAAAAACTCTAAAGCTATGTTTATTGAATTTATGAAATAAAAACTTTCAAGCGAAAGTTATATTGCCTAACACCAGACGGTTGTAAAATATTAACAAGATGAATTCATTTAGTTTGAACTAACTAGTTAGCTCATTTAGATGTACGGCCACTTGTTAAACTATACATAAACATGAAACATACCAACTTAACTTTTTCATACCTAAGTGTATTCATTAACCATTCCATCACAGTCTCACCATTACATAATAAATAAACATTTTATATATAATAAATAGGTATTCATGAATTAATTATCAATAATCAATATATAGGAAATGGGCATTTATTTGAATATTTAAAAATATAATAATAATTTAAACTATCATATAATCTGAATATTGAATTTAAGAATATTAGGATTTAGCTAATAGTCCATAATATTACATCATTATATTATAATATTATTACAAAGAAACTTTTAAACTAAAAATATAATATGATAATATAGTTAAGAATTTAGATTTCAAACTTAAGAATATTATTACTTTTTTATACCACCTCAGCAATTTAATTGACTTCATAATATGATGCAATTTATTGTAGGTACTTATACTATAATAAGATATAATTAAACACAGTAATACTATCAACAATATATCAAAATTTAAAGTACATGACGTAATAATATACATATTTAATAAAGATGGTATACTATACTCTGGGTATTAAACCAATGTTTAAAGGGGTAACATATTACATTAAATAAATTCTAATAAATTATTTTCACTATACTGTGTATAATTAATTTTAATGCAGAACATACATAAAATGTAGTATTACTCAAAAAATCTCACGATAAAGAAGTATAAAAATAATTTTTCAAGTATTATATAAGTAAGAATGATATGAAAACTAGATAATACTGTAATAAATCATACAGTTTGCAATAATTTCACTAGGGAAGTACATAAAATTAGCCTTTTTAAGGAAAAGGTACAGAATAAATTAATTACAGGGAAGGATAATTGACTAATTTTGATTTGTTAATCATTATAGTCATAGTTTTTCTACATGAAATTCTCTGTAAACAATAAATACTAATTTTGTTTTGTGATTTATTATTAATAGGTAATAAACATACATGAATATCGAAAATTCATTCGTCCAAAGTGTTATTTCTAATAATAAAGGATCGTATAAGCAAGCAGTTATTTATTATCTGCATTAAAGCATTTTAATGATTTAAAACAATAATAATAAGATTATGAAAGAATTGTTATGGCAATGTGGCTTATGGTAAATTTTTATAGTGGTGAATTTATCCAAATACATAGTCAACTCACAGTTGTTAGTAAAATTATTTTTAATTTTCAAACTAAGGAATCTTTATGTATATCTATTTGTAATAATTAGAATCAAATAATCGTTTGTTTTTTACATTTTA
This sequence comes from Diuraphis noxia, assembly GCF_037042655.1. Classification (NCBI taxonomy): domain Eukaryota; kingdom Metazoa; phylum Arthropoda; class Insecta; order Hemiptera; family Aphididae; genus Diuraphis; species Diuraphis noxia. Next base: position 14,792,192 of record NW_028301712.1, on the reverse strand, counting down.
TATTTAGCAGGTCTTCTTGATTTTAATTTATCAAAAAATGTTTTTTTATATACATATAATTTATTTGATATTATTATTATTGAACTTGATATACGTACATATTAATTTAAAGTATATTTTTTCTATTCAAAATTAATGCTTATGAATTTCATTAGCCTGTCAATATAATGATGATGTACATAAAAATGTATTTGAACGTTGAGAGTTCTATTTTTTGTTTGCTTTACTATTTTCATTTCTCCGCTCTTTCGCTGGATTTAATTCACATTCATGATCTTTTGAATACAAATTATCAAAGTTCTCATTAGTTCAATGTCCACTTAAAGACAAAAATAATATAATTATTTACAGAAACGGTTTATAACATTTAGAACGACAACCCAATTATTTGTTAATGGGTTAATTTCATAAGTTCTACGAAGTGGTCAAGTATAGTATTATAATAGAACTATAACATCAGGGATTCTACAATATCTAATGAACTAACAAATACAGCCTAAAGTTTAATACGACTTTTGTATCCTCTTGTCCCAATTGATATCTACGATTACTAAATAATATACATTTAAATTTATGATTAATTAGGTACACAGTAATATGACGTATCGTTTGTTTAACGTCCTGATCAATAACACTGGCGTAGTTTGACGCATTACGTTTTGCATTTACCTAAGTTGTTTTTTGCGGTGAAAATGAAATGGAAATATTATCATGTATATTATAAATTGTACATTCAATAACCGTCGTGTGAGTCGAACGTAAATCACATCAGCACGCCGTATCGCTGGACGAATCCGACAAACGAAAAACTGGTGACCGAACGTGCACGTTTGACACCTGCACTAAACAACAACATTAATATTGTCGTTATTGTTACGATAATATCGTTTCACGGTGGCGGATGCAGTAGTTAGATTTATTGAAACCGGACACACGCCACGACGGCAATTAATTTCCAATCATCGTAACGCGTACCTATATTATTAAATCATGACAATAACCAACACGTTGTGTAGGTATATGATAATAAAATTATATAATATCGGTTGGTGGTAAACATAGGCAAGTGAGGCGGATTTCCGCGGCTCACAGCTCGCAGTCGTCGACGGGATCGTGATCGATAATAATATACATAATAAACCTCCTGAGTGGTTTGTGTAAAGCGTGACCGTTTTTCCTCCGGGCCAAATCCTCTTAAATCCGATAGATTTCGATCGGCGGCTATCCGTATAATCTGTGAATAATATATGTGTGTGTAATATATGTCGTGTGTGCGAGAGCACGGAATACGTACCAGATCATTACATCGGATTACAGCACGCTCTCATAATCCCCGACCATCATCGTTGAAAGAGAGTTTTTTTAAGAAAAAAATTGTTTCCGACAAGTGGACGAACAGCCAAGACGACAGTATAATGTGGAACGTGTTTTTCGCGCTGCCGTCACAAATTTCTCTTAAGAAGGAAATGGACGATATAATAATCGACAAAATATTATGATTTTTTAATAATATAATATGGGTATTTTTTGAGCGATGGAATTTAACCGACCGACGATAATATTTCAACATAATCGGTTGCTCAAGGGTTTTAAAACTTGAATTGGGGAGTTGAGTACTACATTTCTTGCGAAAACTTAATAGCTGGTAATAGAATGTTATATATTAGTTAAAATAATAAAAAATTTGTATTGTGTTAAAGTGTAAATACAGGTAATAAATTATTATTTATCTGATACGTATTTATCTTGAAACACGACAAAAACGAAATTCACTATATTATTATCATTTCCAATTTCTGATTTAATACCAACGGCTTGTACCTATAACTAGTTTATTTAGTGATGATAATAACTTCCTGAAAAAATACGTTATAGACTTATAATTCTTTGTCGCCAAATCAAAATGTCGATCAAAAACGCACCAATAATTGTAGTAAAATGTTCATTTTTTGATTGCAAATAATTATAATCATGATCTCACTTGCGTGCGTCGGTGACAGATAATCAAAATGACATACTTGCTATGATTGACGTCGCATCGACTGAAAAATAATCAGTTTAAACACATTACGCGTCCACTGTCGATAATTTTGTATTTCATTTTTTTCCTTTATCAGCTGATCTGGTTTGAAATAATGTGTGCGTTTTCCCCCATTTAATCGCATGGTAGAGCTACATAATTTATTATTATCCACTTCAATTCATCTCGTTCATACATATATTACTATCAGTGCATTATAATTAAAAAAAATATATTAAGTATATTAGATTAAAATATTTTGCGTTAAAAAAATTGGTTATCGAAAAAATCAACCGTGCACATAACTAACCGTTATTGTTGTGACAGTTTTGAATTATTCAAAATATTAATAATATGTAGAATATGCTGCAGAAGGTTTCAATATCGATATAATTATTTCTATCGTACGATAACACATTACAGTGAACGAAGGCAGTTTACATATTCAAATGCACTACGGTATGATATATTGAACAGTTGAAAGACTAGTTTTACACAACAAAGCCTATTATTAGGTATCGCCTGAGAAACAAGTGACAAATAATTATGATTTCATAGTAATATCACAGGCACCCACACACTGACGTCTTTATATAATTATTCGTTGTTCAAAGTTCAGACAGGTTTCAAAACGTTTGGGCGCCACTGTATAAATATCCGTGTAATAATATTTCGATGAATCATATTCGATATTATAGTATAACCTTGTCCTGAAGAATAATTAATAGTTGTGCGGTGCGCGTGCCAAGCGAGAAATCCTTAAGCTGTGAGATTTATAATAATGTTGTGAGCTTTTGATCGTCTACCTGCACGTACACTCACACTCCGCTGGATAATTATTACGGCACCTACACATATGGAGATCTCGTGTTGGGCCACTTTCGAAACCCTTCGTACATATTTAAGGACACAGGTAAACACGTACCAGATTATAATAAGACAAAGACGTACGACTACGTTATTCTGACTGATGTGGAATGCTGGTGAACACACGATCCGCGTGTTATGTGCACCTACGTCAGTTATTTCGTGATAAGAAAATTCTAGAGCTGGACCGTCACGCTGATTAGATGAACAACACAATATTATCATACCTTAAATAGGTATTTGCCAGTGTCACATGTTTTGTATACGACGTTAATTTCTTGAATATTGCATTTGAGAAAACAGTTCTGAACTTTCTAGTTGAAAGAGTACTAACTCAATACTGCAGTATACTGATTCAATGCTCGTTTATCAATGGTCTGTTCCACGTTCCAAACTTTAGAGCTTTTTTCCACTAAAATAATAATACACAGAAAAATACGATAGAAAACCAAGAGAAATCTTCGTTACTGTAAAGCCAATTAATAAAAATAAAAGCACTGCTTATGACGTAATAAAACTGTAATATCCCACACTGGTGAGTTCCGACATAGGTTAGTTATTTAGGTTAGGGTATCAACCGTTACATTTTATTTATGGTTCACGTATCTATAAGTAAATAACATTATAATAATACAGTTAAAAAGTCGTGTCCGTGTGTAAAGAAAGACGCCGTTGGATATTTTTTCTGCGAATTGATAGACGCTTGAAAACACGATTGTCCGATGGCTTCGTACGGAAATCGCAATCTTCTATAAGCATAATGTAATATATACAAAACAGTAACACTCGTGGGTAAACACTGATCGAGTTCCGCAAAACTAGAGTGGTTATACGTTCAACATTATTTGCAGTTCGTTTTTTTTAACCAAAAAGTGGTATAGTAATTCCACATTTTCGTCGACGCTCAATTTCGACTATATAAAAAGGTTAAAAGAAGGGTTTGGACCTTTTTATATAATTGCTTCTTCTTTTCTGGTATACTTTATACGATGATTTTAAAGATGCAAATGTGTTTTAAATACACACTACGCTAACACCGATTTTTTTGGTTTTTTTTTTTTAGTTTTTCTAGGATTTTTATAATTAAGTGAATTTTTAAGCTTTTAGGGCTATATTTATGATATATTTCTAGTAATGTTACGATATTTTTAAAATATACATATCTTAATAAAACAGCATGAGTTAATGTGGTTTTAAATAAGGTAATTTACAAATATATCTGGATTTATGAAGAAATCCTAATTCCTAGTAATTTTTCAAAGACTCTTTTAGAGTTTTATTTGAAATCCGAGGCCTAGTTGTCAGATGTTATCGCATCTAATATGATATGTTATGTACTTCAATAGCTGATAAGGATATGCATAAACAATTATGTATAACACAGACTTTAGGTCTATAGTACAGTCAACCATTGCTCAACAAATCACATACATACTTCACCTCCAGGGTTGAACAGTATCAAGGATACAATTGTATCTTCTATCGTGATACGTTTAGAAATCCAATTAAGGTGCACACGTGTATGGCTGTATACTTGTATATATCTACTCTGATAGACATACAAATAATAACTAAGCTGAAATTTTCGTTCTTATATAAATCCGCTACCTATACATGATATACTCATGTAGATCTTTCCACATAAAATAGAAAATATAATCAAAAGTGGAGTCATAACTCATAATTTTTATGAGTTATAAGTGAACGATTTGTATGATAGTTATATATAAGTTCATACATGTATAATGTGTATTGGCTAATTGTATTATTTAATATTCATGTCTTTATAAGTATTAACGTATATACGTTTAATAGTTAATTCCGGCAAATTCAATTAATTGAGAATATCATGTATCTTATATCTAGATATACCAAAAGTAACCTAAACTATCCACCATACGTCTTGATAATAATGATATATATATGTGTGTGTGTGTGTGTGGGGGGGGGGGGTATTATGTCAAATAATAATATTACATTGTTTTGTCAACATTACCAATGTCGGTGTCTATGAAATATCGATTTCGACGGGACACGAGTCTTCAAGTGCTATCGCCAATCGCAATTCGATGTAAGTTGTAGCACATTATTTAGTACATCAGTACATGCTGTGAATCATAACATAGAGGGCTACAACACAGCTATAATAATGACATAATATTATCGTGTATACACATGTAGAAATCGGTTGAACCACCCGCCATCCGTGAGCAGGTTGAATAACGCGATATTTCAGTCATTTGGGAAAATAAAATCTATAGAAAAAAAATTAATAATAAAATATATTCTCCTCTCACGTGTCTAGCTATGTGTGTTTATTTGTCATATCGAATCCATCATTGCCAATACAACCACATGCAGTGTGCATCTCTCAATCCCACCATCATATATTATAATATACGAGCACGCGGTATATTGAATGACATCGCACGAACCAACAGTTTCCTTCCACCTTTTTGCTTCACATTTTTTTCAAAATTATTATTTTTATCATTAATTGAAATATCAAAACCAGAATTTTCAACATTTTAAGCGCACGCATGTTGCATAATCTGAATATCATATCGCATTATTGTATTCTATAAGTGTTATATGTAAATATATATATTATATATCTTTTTATAATATAAAATATTATACTATTGCATCAAAAAAGATAAATCAGTTGTTCGGAGAAATCCTTCACTCTTTGAACAACGACCAGACTTCATTTGCCGACAATAATCAAGTCTAATTTCTGCCATTCTGGCAGTCTGAAAATTAGGACCCCAAAACTTCAAAAATGATGTTCAGAAATGCATTATACATGCGGAATATTATCTATACATTATTTTATGACGAAAAACAAAATTTATGAATATTATTTTGTTATGTCGTTAAAACATGTCTCGTTGTGATAAATTGAAGGACAGCACCGGGTAAGATTTTCTGTACATGATACTTTTGAAAGTCACGGAATTTGTAAAACTAATTAGGATAGATTGTTGTATTTTAAAGGGTCTTGAATCAAGGGTATACGTACGGTTTATGTTATTAGATCGGCTTTATAAGACAAACTGCGAAATACGCGTTTGTGTGCATTTTATAATAGCAATTTACGATTATTCGGTAATATATTGTCATTGTGCATTTACAGTGTTATCGTACTAATCGAAAATTATTATAATATAATTTTTAAATGTATATAAATTATATATTTATACTAGCTGAATAACCTGGCTTCGCAGGTGTACTAGGTGTAGAGTTTATTGTGTTACTACTATTACTTTTATTTTATCAGTTCTTATATTTATTACAAGCTGCTTTTAGATATGTTGATCCTAGGTTGTCCATATATTAGAAGTTTTTCTAAACTCTTTTAAAACTAATTAAGTTACTTTGAAAAATTGATGAAAATATTTTTGGTACATATTATTATTATAAACAAGTTTCAAGTATCACATTTATGTACCTACATTCAAATTAAAAAAAAAAATAGTTTATCTGAACAACTTCAACATAATGCTTAGTATTTATTTGTATTTTTAAATAACTGACAACTGTGTTTCAAAACACATTTGACTGGGAGTATAAACTATAAATTTATTTTTATCAAGCAAGCATACTCTAATTGAAAATTCTTTTTTTTAGAAATTAAATTATGTATCAAATATTATTTTCAGTAGAATATAATGCATAATATAAATTATAATGTTTTATATTTCTAATTAAAATAATTATTATATACTATTACATTATACACTATACATACATTTTTAATTTAAATATATAGCTTCATTCATTATTTTATAACCATTACTTGAATATTTAAAAAATAAAATATAATTATAAAGTATTTCTTATTAGTGTATTTATTGTGATCGGTGAATTAATATGGTAATATGAGGAAAATGTTTTATTTTCGTAATAAGCACTTTTTGGATGAAGCTATAAATTAATAACATTGGTCATGAAATAAAATTAAAACGAATGGAACATAATACAAATATGCATGTATACCAAATTATTCACAAAGTTACATATTATATTTAAATTAAAGGCTTCAAAAACCAGATAGGTACTGTTTGATGACCTTTGAACTGTACACAAGCCAGATAGTCATAATGGTCACTTGGAAGGGTGACAATTCGTAAAGACGTCATTTATTTCAATATAGGACAGCCTACTCAAATAATATTTTACAGACACATATTCCAAAACATCATACACTAATAATATTTTCCTCGACCAGTAGTCTTCAACCTTTGTTAACAAAAATAGTTGCAAATGGTTTTTTTTATTTTTTATGTATATCAGTTTATCACGAAATTGTATACCCTTCAATTGGCATATGTATAGACATGTTAACAATATTACAGATAATAGATTTATGATCGCTGTTATATTTGTTTAGCTTAATGTTCAAAACGACGTTAAAAAAATGACATATCTAACAACTATAACAACATTTTACTGTAGCTTAATATTTGTTTAATAAATGAATATTTAGATTGGAGCACATTATTCCAATCAAACGTAACCACCAAAAAAAGTTTATTAAAACTTATAAGTTTTGTAACCCATAAAATGATTCTTGAGTATAATATAACAGGTACGTAGTCAATACATTCCTTTGAAATTAGAATATTATTAACACGTTTATAATAATTATCATATTAATTATAATTTACATCTTTGTGAGTGGTATCATCGATTTTATTACATTATATACTCCACTCAAGTTAAGAAAGAGCTCTGACGATGACTTTAGTTTTCGTCAGGCGGCGGTCAGGAAACATCCGTCTGTCATCTCCATCGAGTTAACTGATTGTTTTATAAATATAACTGTTTATTATTATTATTATTAAAGTTTAACAGATTTAGTCATCTGAACTTATTTTCAAATTTATATAATACAATTTTTTGACGTTAAGTAACTTTATACAACGCAAATAAATATAGTGATAATGATGTTTACAAAATTACTACAACAACGTAAACCATTAGCTGTACGTCTGTCAGTTAGTAAGCCATAGCCCATCTCTGCGAATAAATCGATCTCCGAGGTACTTTTGAGAATGGAGTAGAATTATAATGGGGTATTTAAAAATAATGCATACGCTATACGTCATTTACCATCATATTGTACACACTTATGAAAATGTTAATAGGCTTAAAGTTTTAATTTAATCCGGTTGTTTTTGTTTTTTATTCCAACAGAGACATCTTTGTTGTACGACAACAAGCATTACCACGAAGAATGTTTACGTTGCAACTCGTGTGGAATGAACCTTACCGGCCCGAACCAGAAACGGGCCAGGAGGTTCAAGAATCATATACTGTGTGATCTACACTTCGCCGACGTGGCCTTGATGGAGTGCTCAGATTTCATGCAACAACTTCGCAGTTTCAAACCACAATCGTTAGGTTGTGCTGTGGCCAGGAGGAAAAGCTCTACAACGCTCATATTCCCGTTGCCACCGCAGGCGTGTGGAGGTAAGCACTTTGCATAGTAATATACAAATTAGTTATAGCGATGTTATAAGCGGATAATTGTATTTAAATTAAAAACAAAAACAAAAAACTTTGAACTCTTCCGGCGGTTAACATTAGTCGTAGACAGTTAAATTGTATCCATCTATTAAAATATTGAAAAAAATATAAAAATCAGTAAATTAAATTCTACTGGTATGAAAATCATAATTAAAATTTATTATAATACGAGTATACCTAATCTAGATAATTTTTCGTAATATATCATTAATCAAATACTGAAAAAAAAAAATGTTAAAATACAAATTTAGTGGTCGTATAAAATTGCGATATTCAAAATGAACGCATTTTAAACATGCTATATATATTGTACAAATTCAATAACATGGTTCGAATGATGATGATTTCTTATTCTCTGGGTGATTCAATTTACTGAAATGATGTATAAGAAATAGTATGGAGCTTTCAGAATATCCGTTATTGAATCAGATCGTTTTACCAAGACAAAAAAAAAGAGAAGAATTTGAGCAAGAGATCTCTGGAAAATGTATAGAAAAAAACAAAAACAAAGAGCAAAAGAGTGTCTTTCGATAACATACGACAGAACATAAATAGACACAGAAAAAAAAAATAATAATAATAATAATAAAATAAGGAGAGGAAGAAGAAAAAACCTTAACGAAAAGCTGTCACTCGGTGTTGTCTAAGTCACGCGAGGCCACTTCAAAGTCCTCCACCGCCACCGTGTCATTACACTCGAAGAGTTACGTTCGGCGAACACGGCAAAATTCAATTTGCTCGGCCGCCGGCGTCGTTCGTACAACGTTCGATTTCCACACTCCCCTCATCGCTGTAGCAGTATCTGTGCTGCGTGTGTAGGACCCACACACACACACACATATATATATCATATATATTTACCCGATTTTAAGATGATGTCTCCTGACATATTTCCGTATAGGTATTACAGTTTGCCAGGTATAGAGACTACGACAACTTCTGCTGCAACCGGCCGCTGGAAGACTTTGTGCGCCGGTGTGGCTACAATAATAATATCATACCATTATTACCATGTCGTGTATGAACTTTAGATACGTCCTATTGAGATTCTACGCATATATCAATGCATTATTATTGTGCATAATTTACTTATATTAGCGGCGAGTGTGTGTATCATATAAACATACCACAAGTAAATACCGTATTTAATTTAGTGGGCAAAGATGTTCCTCTGACTCGCCCATACGCAGCTATTCTCACGGCAGAGAGTTGAGTTACGACTGCGCTACATCGGTTTAGGTACAAGCACGACGGAATATTACAAATTTATTATTATTATGACCGTAACTGCACGCGTGACCCCGAGCTCTTATGAACGTTAAACCTTAGCGATCTACTATATATATATATATGTATGACCGTGTAGACTACAGAAGTGAACGCGTGTTTATTATGGTGTAATGTATAATTTATATAAACAGAGATCATAATATTTATATTCACTGGTGGTAGGGGAACTTTGCCACTCACATAATATATTATTGTAGTGTTTCGGGTCGGATTTCGTTTCACCGCGTCGTCGATATACCTGCGCTCGCGACCCGGCGCCATCTATTTTTAACGCGTTTCGATTCTTCTTGTATTATACAAGTTTGCAGATGAACATAATTTTATATGAAATATATCAATATTTTATAGGTACGCACGAATATTATTGTTGTAATATTTATTTAATTTTTTTCATAAACTGTTCAAAACTCAATTATCTATAAAATATACGATAATTAAAACATCCATCGTACGGTTTACGTGACTAGGACACCTTGCTCTTGTGTAGGATTTAAATAACATGATGGGGGACAAGGTGGCCGAGCGGTCTAACGCGCCGGCTGTGGCTCGACCGGACCGGGTTCGATCCTCGACCATCGGGCGACGTTTTTTTCCGGGCAAGTCACGGTGTCCGGAGAACAAGTGCCGCCATCCCCCACTTCGGAGCATGGCAGAAACCTACGGGTGCCCCAATAAAAATTCTGCCAAAACTCACACACGTCGTGTAACACACCTACCGTTCCATGAACCTACAGGACCACCCCCTTCCCAATGGCCTAAGTTGCCGCGGGATAATTTATAAAAAAAAAAAAAAAATAACATGATATATATAGATCTAAACGACCGCTGTGCAATTACTGTAACAACTAGGGACAAAATAACTAAAACGAGTAAGAATAAGTATGGTATATAGCGTATGGTATATAACTTGTCGTCAATATTTAGTTCACCGATTGTTTTTAACTTAATCTGTTCGAGACATAATCAATAAGATTTTTAATTACAGCGTGTGGGTGTGGGTGTGTGTGTGTATTTGTATGTGTGGAGCCTGAAACAGTAAATAATATAAATTTCAAAATTGCTTTTTCTTTATCATTACTTTACTTTCCGTGGTATTCAATCTTCCGTCTAGGCTTATGTGCACCTCACTCAATACAATGGCGATGGGTGTACAGTATTATGATTGTTTAAGGTGAAGTAATCAGGTCAACGAAGTGGAGTGTATAACAGAAGTCCGCTAAGATAATTAGTCGTACAGAATGCAAACCCTCTATACGGGCAAATGGTAGTGTATGTACATGGCAGCTGTAATCGTGAGAATGATATGCCAAACGAGATTTGAAGTTAGAAATAGCTTTTATTTTAAATACGACTATTATAATAAATAGAATTTAGTACACTTAACGATTAGGTTTTGAGAACACTTAAACTATTTTAAAGCTATGGTGGAGATTCTATCATGCCTATTGACTATGTCATGCTCTCAACGAAAATAGTTTTGGGAATTAAATTTAGAAATATTTGACTGATTTTAATTGATTATATTTGTTTAGCCGCACTTCAATCGAAGATAAAGCAATGAGAAAATTGATTTAATGCCAGTGATATTCGAAACTATATAGATACAGTGTTAATTCCGACATACACTGAATATAATATATACATCAATAGTTGATAATTGGAATTTCACTTATTTACAATCATTATTCAAGGAAAATACTTTCAGAAATATATTACGAGTATTTAGGGAATTAAAGAATTGCAGAGTAAAAGGCTTTTGACTTTATTGAACCTAAATAATAATATTATATACAAGTATTTTAATCACTCTAACATATTATATTAAAATTTGTTCACTTTTGGAAAGGTCTAAAAATTTTGTTTCGTACTGATATGAGTTTTTAAATCAGAATTATCATGGCTGAGTATTAGCAAATTAATACTTTTAACAAAGTTACAAAGTTAACAAAGTTTTTTTTTTGAATAAAATAGAACCTTATGAGCTAAAATATTTTTTCATAGCGACACGCAGTTACTAATCATTTAATTATTATTGTAATCTTATGTTTGTACACATAGTGGCGTCTGATAATACATTTCTAGTAAAAGCTATTATTTTTTTTTTTTTACTTTTACCAAATTTTCTTAATGTTCATACACGTTGAATGTAAATATTAAGTAAAAAAAAAATTTTGATTTTTAAATAAGTCAAGTTAAATTTTTTAAATTTAATTGTCACTTTTCCAAGTTAAAATGAAAGAAAAGTAGCTTTTAACTTTTAACTTTAAACTTTACTCTTAACTTAAATTACTATATATTTACTTAACGAGTTTAAGCAATTCGTTAACTTGTCCAACCTTGAGAATTAATATACTATTAAATTAAAACAAACTCGAGTTGTACAGGCAAAAAATAAGAGTTAATTTACTTAGGTATATCTAACTCAGAATACGTACAACAATATTAACCTTATTAATTTTTCATGCAAACCACTTCCTTGTCAATATATTTTTTAATAATATTATAGAAATATATATTGCAGCACCAACGTGGTTTTTCAACTGTAAAACGTAATGACTTACCTATTAGTTATTAGTATACAATGGCATTTAATATATACCTACAATGTATGGTCACATAGAACATAATCACACTGAAACATTGAGCTACAAAAACTGTAAGAATTACATGGTTATTTTATTTTATCTCATTAATTAAATAAAATATAATTTAAATTAGCCAGTGTTTTATTACATTATAAAATCATTTTAAGTTATATTTCAATACCCAATACCCATAAAACTAATATAAAATCGTCAGTTTATGGCTAGATAATGTTGCAATACTTATATACATTATTGAATTAAATTGACATTTAACTAACTCCGTCCGAATCTATAGCATTAAATATTATTTTATTAATAATTTTTAAATTAAAAAAAAAAATGTAAGCCAACTATCCAATTCCAACAGTCATCTAATTTTACGATTTTCAATAAAAAAATAAGTATATTTAAACATATATTTTATGTGATAAATTTTTCATGAAAATTTTAAATTAACTTCTTTAACCTTACTTTACTATATTTGTATAAAATCACTTGTTTTAATTAAATTTCTAAGAAATGTGATATTTATAAGCCTGTATCGTAATATAATATCTATACACATAAAGGATACCACCCCTACTCACTCATCAACGCCCAGACTAAACCGCTGGGTTTATAGATTTGAAATTTTGTACAGAGGTTTCTTAAGGAATGTAGGGGCACATTAAAAAAGGATTTTACAAAATCCTACCCCTGCAGGGGTTAAAACGGTTATATAATATAAAGTAGAAAATGTGTTCGTTTGGTCAGTTTAATCGTTGAAAATTGCGATAAAATATTATGGTTTAATATACTTTTAGTCCTGTATTAGAGTAAATAAATAAATAAAATATAGAGTAAATCCATGGGAATTTGTCACGGGAAATTTTGAACATGACTAGCTGGGTATAAACAACGAACCAAAAATTTTGAATCATATAGAGTCGGTATTTTTAACGGGCAACAAAGTGCACGGGGATTAGCTAGTATGTTCAATTCGTGTTTGGATTTTTTGTTTTACAAAAACAAATGTAAGTTTCTATGAATCAAACAGAAATAACATCTAATAACTAATTTTCTGTAAAAAAATAATAATATTATTACAATAATCTAAAATATACACATTATCTGGTGGATTTTTCTCCTATATATACACGTCTTTGTCAGCAATTAATGTGCATATCAATAACTAAGTAATTTCGTAAGATTTCATTAATTCAATTTTCTCAGCAGTGTGGTTTATCTTAAAATGAAAATGTTAGTCAAAAATTGATCGCACTCATTAGTATTGTTTTGATGTGTTTTATAGTTATTTTAAATTTAAAATGTATAAACTCAACCACGGTGAGGTTTAAATGTTTAATTTATTTTGACAGTTCTCATCGTTTTTCAAGGTCAATGTATGCCGTACTTATTATACGAAAATGAATAATGTTTCTAGTCATCAGTGTACAACACTTTGTAACCAATTCAAAGTAAATGCGTTTCAATGTCGCCATATATGCCTTTGTACATATTCACCCGACTGCAGATTAATCGTGCGGTTATTTTTCTGTGACCGTGTTGTAGTGCCCCTATTTCGGAGGTTGAAGTGTCTGCGGATAGGTTCTAAGAGGCGGGAAGTCGGGTAGGCAACCAATAATGTTTCGTCGACTACGGTATCTTACACACACGTTATCACAAGAAATGTGACACAGACCTCCAGTAATGTGGCACGATAAACAGCCAATTTCTTTGCCTCATCGTCAAGCGGAGACCAGTGATCTCTGGCAATGGGTCCGGCGTAATAAATTTTGGTCTTCGAGATTTAGTTTCCGCTCAATGTAATAGTGTTGTTGTTAGTTAGAAGAACGGAATTGAAGTGTAAACGGCCAAGGTTTCATTTTCACATTCTACCGATGTAAAATCGCGCAAAAAGTAAATATGTGTCATTTTGTGGTTTGCGCTGTTCTTCGCTTCATTACATAATAATTCTACTGAAACCTGAACCGATCACATAACTATTTAAATTTTAAATAAAAATATATAATTCTAATCAAAACGATAATTGTTGACTTATTGTGAGTCTATACTCAATACATGTTAAGAAAGAACCTCGCCGTAGACCAGTTAAGTAGACAACAAGCCGATTGTCACCTCCTCAGAGTCAACCATTCATACACACACTGAGTAGTTAAGGCACGTCTCTGTGCATAAATCGACCAAGTGGAACTATATTAATAAGAAAGTATAATATTACACATTTGAATTATTTATTTTAAAAAAAAAATTCATTGGGAAAAATCTATAGATGGTCGAATATAGGTGATTTATTCTTAAGCCAAGAATATCGTAATTTAATACTATTGTACAAGGACGTCGACTCGGTGAAGCTTGAATGAACTTTTACTGTAAATTTTTTGAACGTGAAATATTGGCAGAGTAAAATATATAATAATTGTTATAGTACAGTTGTTACACAGTGAACGAGACATGAAGAAATTCCAGAGAACTATTTCGAACTCGATGAATTAATTATTGGCATTTCTTCAACAACAATTTGTGACGAGGTTTTGTCGAGATGCACCGACGACGCACTACGAGTTATGTATTTATGGTGCGCAAAACGTAGTGTTAAATGGTCTTCGTTACCGTCATAAGTAATGAGGAGGACATTTATAAAGTTCCAAGCACTCGGTGTTTCGGTATAGCCTGTATTATAATGATATTATTATATTAATATCATACTTGTGTATATCTAATGTATACTCGTGGAAACACCCCCTAAAAATTAATTCTTTAAATTTAAATTTAAATTTTTTTCTTTCCTGACACTCGTGATTACAACAATTTAGGTAATAGATGGACTCGAGTTTTACGCGTACGATACTAATTTTCAACAAAACAGAAATCTATTAAATACATACATTTTATCTAAGGACATTAATTATTAAGGAGGTCAATAAAAAAATTGATCGAATCCGCTTAATCTTCAGACGTGTATATATTTTATTATTTATTATTGTTGTTACGATTTATAAATAAACCATATTGAAAACGACAAACGAATTTACGTATAATGTTATACCCATAACCATAATAATAATGATACGTTTTGCAACCGAGCTTTTACGACCAAATGGTCTAAATAAGTTTTTTAATGGTCACGTCGTTCCCACGCCTTATCGTCCGCCGACTCCACACCAACTCTAGTTTTATGACCTACTGTTCGAATATAATAACCTATGTCTCTTTTACCACACCGCGGCGACAGTCCAACCCTGTTAAATGTATATGGCAAATTAATCTCAAAACACGCCCTACGACCTCTTTCTCTCTCTCTTTCACACACACACACACACATACACATACAAAAACTTTTTCTCTCACACAAATACACAATCATCTGCTGGTAATTTTATAACATTTTACGATGTATTTATTATTATTACTCATTCACCGGACCTTTCGATAAGTTTTATTTGAATTCGTAGGCTACTCGTGTGACGTCTTGCTCAGCCATCGAGGTGTTGACACAAATCGTTCTAACGATTCTTATGATTGAACATATTATTTTGAACGTCATAATAATATTATTACAACGCCGGCCCACGAAAGTGCGAGCAAACATTATCACGACCCAGCGATATTATACGACTTACAGTCGTACGGCAAAATATTTTATGCCATGACCGTGTTGAGTGATTTATTTTGAAACTTCTCGTAAAAACGTTCATAAACTTTCCATTGTTCTTATATTCGCAATTTTGGTCAAACTCATTCTTCCAACTGTCCGGGAAATTCTGTATCAACACTGCACGCGTCGAGTATTGTTTTGCAGGGAAAAACGAACAAATGAAACCCTCCACTCGAGTTAAAAATTAAATTCCTTTTAAATCCTTGGTTTTGGATTTTACAAACAAACTAAGTCCTTATAAAAAATAAAATGAAATAAAAAAAAAAAAAAAAACTATTGATAAACTACAAACTACAAAATTAAATAACGTCTCTAAACTTTCATAATGTATTACAACCTAGAATTTTCAAAAATAATCTTGAAAATACGACTACTTTGAAATTTAGAAGTTCGTATTGGCCACCATTATACTTTCTTTTAATAAGCCACGTAACTTAGGTACTTATTATTATAGAACAATAAGAATAAAACAGTTTTCTTTTTCTTTATCATAGTTCATATTCGGTACTCTAAAATTTTTGTTTTCCTGAATAGGTACCCACTTTTAAATATTTGTCGAGTAGAATAAACTTAGTACTTAAATTCCATTCTTTTAAGATAAATATCTTATCGCAACTGTTTAAAATCCATCGAATCGTTGAACCATTCGCCGTAACTTTTAAATGTATAACTAATAATTTATTATATTAACTTCACATAGCTTTTTATATTGGATAATGCTGCATACTAGATAAACAAAATAAATACAATTCATTCATAAAACGTTTAAAAGAATTTAGTTTTTTCATTTTTACTGAATCTAGTATTATAATATAAGTTTAATAAACTGAAATATTTTAGAAAATTAGCGATACGGTAATGTTATTTGTATAAAACATTGATTGTCAAGGCTCAAAGATTAGTACAAGTTAATCAATATTACTAACTTAATGGAAATTATTTATTATTTTGATCACAATTATTTATTAGCCAACGATAAGATAAATTTATACTTTATATTGATACTTTTGTATTAGCTAAATTAATAAGAGATTTTTTAAGTTTCAGATAGAATAATATGCCTATTCTTTGAATTTACGCCTCTTAAAAAAAATGTTTGAGTATAACGGTTAATTCAAAGTGCGACTAAATTATTGACTCCCTTGTACGTAAAATATTGACATTTCTACAACTCAATCTTCTTGATGTTTTATACGTCTACGCGTGAGTTTTTCTAACGAAAAATATAATCAAATATACCACAATATGTTAAAGGTAAAAGTGTATTGCGCTATAAAATATGTTGAAACTTCTAGATCTATATTTGGATTCCCATTTATCTTAATAAAACGCTTCACAACCACCACAAAAAAATAGGTTACTGCAAATAATAATATACATTTTGATGCAAGTCAAATTTAATATTATTTTTTCATATTTTATTAATTTAGATGTTTTTATTATCATTACTCGGTGAGTAAGTCACACTGACGTCTCGTCATAAATAATGCAGGTATAATAATATACAAAACACGTGAAAACACTTGTGTTTGTGCGACTATACTTGTATAGGTAGCGCCGATACAAGTGAATACCGCAGACAGGTATAAATGTATAATATTATTGTGTGTCGTCGTTCTCTTTAACAGTCGATCAATAATATAATAATAATATGTACTAGGTATATTATGTAGCACTGCTTGCCCTTTGAAAACCAATTAGAGTTAATTTTCCTCAGCATCAATGATAATATTATGTATTATAGCAATAAAGGTTTCATAATATATTGGAATGTCGCTTTGAATTATTAGTACGAGGAATACGATACAATAAAATCGATCTATTAATAGAATAGAATATTATATTGCATTTATATTTCAAACCGTATTTTAAATTTATTTTTTTATCTAGTCTCTAAATAATGCAAACCAATCAGCATTATAATAACAATATCGCTAGATCATTATATATTTTAAAAGTATTCAGAGTGGTGTTTGTCAATGATTGTATGACTCGTAACAATAGGATTGCGTAAGAGGTGAATGAACACACATGTTCTCACAAGTACTTCAAAATAATAATATTTTAATTTTTATATTTTAAACTAAACAGAGTGATTTATTCCAATAAAAATTTAACCTGATTTTAGTAGTAAATGGTGAGCGATGACCCTCTATTTATTATCATAAATAATTACATATCACACCTCCATGCATATAATACTTTGATATTAAATATTTCTATTGTCACACCATATGTATTGATAATCCATAAAAGTCTTATTAAAATAAATAATATTATAAGACTACCTCGTCATAGAGTAGGCCATTATTATGGAAGTGTTTATTAATCATATATTATTAAAAAACATATTAGTCAAAATGAATGTATCATAAATATGTTCATGGAATAAACTGCACCTTAAAACAAGTCTAAATATTTAAATAATCCAAAATGTCATTGTGCATAGAAAATGATAACAATATGTGCGATCAGCGGCTCATAAAAAGTTTCAAGATTCCACAATTAATAAAATATCAGTAAATATTGTCTAAATATTCATTTTCGTGGACATTTTAACTTCAAATGTCCACAAAACAAATTATGCTGTATTTGTATAAGATAATATCAAATAAATTGCTTAATGGACTCGGTAAAAAAAAAAAAACTGATAAAAAAACCCACGAAAAACATCTACAAATACGACTTAGTTTATGATGATCATATTCTATATATTATTTATTATTCAATTTTTATATTTTTTTAAACATATTTTGTCAATTTGGCATTAATCAATTTCTTTTGTTGTCATTATTATTACTATTTTTCTTCCAGTTATGTCTAAATAACATTTTATACGAAAATAGAATCTTTAGAGTATAAAGCTTTAGTGGGTTTAAATTAATTAATAATTTATTTTCAGTGATTTTTATACCCATATTCTGATTTTCCAGGACTTAATTCAGTATTAACAATGTTTGTTAAAATGTATTAACTGATCTTATTGTTATCAGAAACTAATTACCAGTAATATACCTTATTTAAATTTCAGGTTACCATGATTATGTGATTAATAGTTACTAAACATTTTCGGTTAACATTAACAGTTTTTAAAGTAATCTTTTGAAAATTTAAAACATTAGATAAAATGTTTTGTAATTATGTGCATTATATAGGTACTTAAGAACAATTATAACAACTATATCTAACTACATAGGAATACCTAATATTATATTAAAGGGTTTTTTTAAATAAATTCATATAATTTAAAGTTTTGTTATTATATTCTTATCGTACAAAGTTTTTCATCGTGCTTATATTTGTTTATGTCAAATGAACATTTATGATTATGACAATTTATATAGTTTTATAATATCGCCTATTTTTAGATTAACTAATTACTAATATTTCATATGTATAGGTACTAAATACAATCAGTAACTTATGATGTTAGTTAAATATATCATAATACATAGAATTAGGTATAAATTATGTACCTAGTAAAACACTAATTACAAACATAAATTCATAAATTTTTGTTTTTAATTAATATATTATAATGCCTAATGTGTATATTTTTGTATTCAATTATAAAATGCTACCTTAATGTTTTATGAAAAACTACATTTTTAGATTCTGAACGAAGTAATGAATGTATTGATTTTACAATGATGTGTGTGTTTTTTTTTTTGTGTGTGTGTTTCTGTGTACAGCATAACTAGTCGAAATAATGCTTCAATTTCAAACTTTGGGGGTGGTTTCTGATGTAAAAGTGAATACCCTTGGTGCATTATAAAGGTCAAAAGTAATATAGAAGGTATACATCAGAAGTACTTATATTATCTGAAAGTTAATACCTACTTGTCGCTATCGCATAAATACATCGAGGGACTTAGGAAAAACCTAGACATTTAATAGTTTATGGCGTCCAGTTGAAAGGTATGCCTGTACACTGGACAGGACCCAGAAAATCTAAATTGTCCAGGTGAAAACTGGACGGTTGGCAACCCTAATGAGAAATACGCAGCCGCAAAATAAGAATAAGGCAAAATGAATATTGATTTAATATAAACTGATCGACGTTGGTTATTCCGCGAGTAAGTATAAATAAATTTATCGATGGAAATGTTTGACGTTTGACGAAATTATCGATTGCAACTTGTGAGATATATACAATATGTATATGATATTTATGTAGTTATATTATATAATACAATATTTGAAATAAAGTGTAAATTAATAATTATTCAACCATAGTACCTTTGAATCATTTCTCACTCACGGGACGGCTATATCACTATTCGTGTCATTGCATTCAAATCTAACCTACCCTAGTCAGAGGTCCACCCCACCACCTAATGTACAGCAGAGCGACATCCACTTTCCCGCTTTTTTTTACTAATAATATTTTCAAATATCAAATTTCTTTTCACCAACCCAATAAGTTACTTTTATTCTAAAAAACTTAACATGTATATCAATCAACAGCAAAATTAATGTAAAAACATTTTTATATTTTTATATGTTTTAATATACCTACTTCTATATTGTTATATTTATAAAAAATATCATTTCCCGAAAATCAAGTTTTTTCTACATTAAATTAACTCATGTATATATTTCTCGTAACTTCATAATGTTAATGTTAATGCAATATCATTAATAAGAATCATACCACGTCCAAAAGTAATTTATTCGGTGCAACAGGATATTATAGTTTCGAGTCCTGGAAAATGTCAATGGATATAGTAATGACGATCGCAAACAATAATAGAGAAAACGCAAACATTTTAATGCCGAGTGTCCCGTGTTACTTGCCTAACAAAATAATGGAAAATATAATTTCAGTGGTGGAAAACGAAGACACTTACATAAAAGTGAAATACTTAATATATATTATAGGTATGTATATATTTTGTATTTGGGATTCGATTCGAACTTTAACAAATATACCTTACGTTCTTATTATGTCAAAGCAATAATGGCTTTTTTTTAGTCCCCTGTTGTCGCGTTTAGATTTCATAGCACGTATCTTAATAACGTTAGTTTAATAAACCCACGTCGATCGAGCAACCATGAGTAATACTTTTGTGATTACGCGCCACAGCCAAAGACATTTGCGACAAGAAAGTCTCGTTCGAAGATCATTTCGATATTTGTTCCATTTTTTTATCCCATTTTTTTTTTTTTTATATACTTTTTTTAGATTCTAAACGAAGTGATGAATGTATTGATTTTACAATGATGTATTTTTTTGTGTCTGTGTACAGCATAACTAGTCGAAATAATGCTTCAATTTCAAACTTTGGGGGTGGTTTCCGAGGTAAAAGTGAATATCCTTGGTGCATTATAGAGGTCAAAAGTAAACATTTTCCAACAGTTTTCAAAAAAATCGAGAAAAACAAAAAAAAAATGACAGAAAACCCGTAATTTTTACGCAAAACCAGTTTTCGACCAAATCGATTTTTTTATATGATTGTAATTCAAAAACTAATCACTATAAATACTTGTAATTTTTACCAAATATTTATGTCAGTGATATACAGTTTAATTTTCAAAAAATGTTGACTTTTTTGAGTTATTTATAGACCACTGAAAGTTTCGATTTTTTCGAGAATTTTTTTTTAGAAGTGTCGGTAAAAAAAATTTGGATGAACAAAAAAACTTGAAAATGTAATACAAGGTTCCTTATGAGTTTTTCTTATTCTAGCTAAAGAAAATTAAAAATCGTTAGTCACAATTTTTTTTAATAAGCGTTTATAGTTATTTACACGAAAATTTGCAAGTAATTTTGAAGTTGAAAGATAATAAAAAATGTTGTGTTTATAACTAAGGATTAATAAAACACTTTTCTTTACATGATTTAATTTTCAAAATATTTTGACTTTTTTTGAGATATTTATAGGCAACTGAAATTT
This sequence comes from Diuraphis noxia, assembly GCF_037042655.1. NCBI lineage: Eukaryota > Metazoa > Arthropoda > Insecta > Hemiptera > Aphididae > Diuraphis > Diuraphis noxia. The sequence goes on along the minus strand of NW_028301712.1, from coordinate 14,770,343 downwards.
TCAATTTTCTTGAAAAATTTTTTTTGAAGTGTCGATAAAATATTTTTGGCCCAATTTAAATTTAATAAAATTTAATACAAAGTTTTTCATAATTATTCTTATAATGATAAATTTATAAGAATACATAGGTGCAATTTTTTTTTTATTAGCATTTGAAGTTCTAATATTGACAAAAATTCGTCGAAACCATGATTATTCGCAAATTATTTTGTAGTTCAAAATTCATAATATTGTTTGTATTTATATCTAAAGTTATAAAATTCAACAGTAAGTTTTCCATAAGTTTTGCTTCAAATAGCTATAGAGAAAATTTGAAGCGTCATTATAGGAAAAATGTTTTGAACGTTTGAGTTTTAAATTTTTATGAAATCGCGTAAAGATAACGATTTATCCTCAAACCAGGTATTCGTATATCTATGATAATATAAAGTATTATGAATTATTATGATAACTACATGCAATGTTTTTGGAAAAATTGATTAACCATGCCTTATTAAAAATGCGTCCTAATTGAAAAATAATATATTTGTTTCAAAATAGAATATAATATGACAATATTTAAATATAATATATTATCCTAGACTGACAAATCATCAACGTTCAGAATCGTTTTTCTTATACAATGATACCTATCATTGCATTCAAATCTAACCTACCCTAGTCAAAGGTCCACCCCACCACCTAATGTACAGCAGAGCGATACCCACTTTCCCGCTTTTTTACACTTTGAAGTTTTCATGCGCCGAACTCCGCGAGAATTTATTACGCATCTTACTCGAAAGTGTATATATTACAAAATGTCCGTTACGGTTTCCATGAACATCAGCATACAACTTCGTTTTCTCAATAATGCATGTCACCGACATTATGATAATCCTCTGTTTGTTGACACGCCATTATGTTTACTGTACAGTATTATAGTACACAGACACACACAAAATAATATTATTACTCACAAAGGTATATAAGAAAATATATTTCAAAATTATTTTGATTTAATGCATAGCGTCATAGACCATGAGTTGTGTATAATTTTACAATAGAAGTAGGTTTTACCATTTGTATGACACAACAGCAGAAGGTTATGTAGATAAGCTGTTTTAGAAGAATATTTTATATCATCAACATTCAGTAAATTTCTAATATTATTTTATTTGTAAGGTTTAAATTTTAAATACATATTATTAGCGATTCACTTTAGAGCTGATTATCACGTCATGGACGTCATCCTTTAGTTTTCCATTATAAAATATTGCATAGATTCGTATATGAATGTTAAATTTATTGGTTTGGTATTCAAAATTCTGACTTAAAATCAAAAACGATGGTATTTCAGATAAACTACCTATTTTGATTAGTTTAAAATGAATTAGTGAACAAGATCAAATAAAACAATTTTCAAGGCCATTGATTTCTCGAAAACAGAGTCTAAAAAATTTTATTTTGAAATTAAAAAAAATATAAATATGAACAACTGTATAAATCAGGTACGCGAGCGTTGGGAGTATCATAACAACGTGTTTTTTACGGTAAAACTTCTTCAAACTAAACATATTATCGTTGTTGATTTTAAAATTTAGGAATTTCGAGAATAGAAACATTAGATGCATTCAAACAATCAGTATAAAAAAATCAAAATTAGTAAGATTTTTACAATAGTATAATAGAACAACCCACAGCAGCATTAGAAAGATAATTATCTGGTGATCTTGAATTAAGCACTAAACGTTTTATGACGTGATTCAGATACTATGTAGTTAATTCGCCCAAATAATAGTGAATGGGATCCAGACTACATAGACCATTAGGTATGATAAAATGGCCGGGATCGCACGGTAATTACCTTAAAGTGATAATTTTCCGCATGCTATGACAAAAACCACCGAGTCATTGCGTACCTATTTAGTATTCCGTCACTGTTTCGATACGTAAATATATAATATGTTTAAATCAAAAGTTGTTTGATTTAATAAACCGATTATTGATCGTCACTATAACTGAACACTAAATTCGGTTGACAATGTGCAAACTTAATATCCAAATGCCATAGTTTCAGAAACATCTTAACGTACCTCTAAATTTTATAAAACGTAGAATACGACCAAACCTAATAACCTAACCTAACAAAATAGTACCTTTCATTGTGTTTGACTCGTTTCTGCACGTAAAAATTTTAATTAAAAATTAATTTCTGACTTCTTAATTGTAATTATCACAATACACAATATATGTGTGTGTGTTAATTAACATAAATCTGTCATCAATTAACATGGTATGATTATGTATTCTATTATAATAAAGTGATGAAATAATCACAAATAATTTCAAATTAAGGCGTGACAGCTAAATAAACACGATAGACACATTACATTATAAAAATTTGTCTAATAACTACACATAATAAAATAATTATTACACCATTATAAAGGAACCAAAGACCAATTCTTCATAATTCATGAATATCATCGTCGTGACTTTGAACATAAATAATTGTATTGATTAATATTGTAATATCTAGTTTGCACTTTAATTTGTTTGATTATCGATTTAGAAACTCGAATTTTTAAACAAACCTGTAACTCCAAGCCTGCCTAATATTAATAAAAAAAAAAAATGTTGAATATTCACGTTTTATTATTTTTTTCGTAATTTATGTTTTACAATAACCATGACTTCTGCTCAAATTATTAAGTTTACTAGTGTAATTTTAAATTCTTTGTGTATAATATCAGTGTGAAAAAAATAATAAATAATAAATAAATAAATTATACATATATTTTTCACTAAAAATAACTAAATTTGACTAACACATTTTAACCAAAGAGCTCCGATATCCGTCCAAGCTACCAATAATCATTTGTTGTATGTATCAAACTAGTAAATACGACCGCTAACTATTAACCCTATGGTTAGTTCTTTAATCTCCTTTTATCGTATATATTTATTTAAGTGAAAAACGTGATGTCGCATTAAATCGACACGATGTATTATCTGAGGCACTGGATTACTAATCACAATATTTTTATTTATTTATTAAGATTAAAATGTCTCTGCATATTACACGCTATTACACGTCAGTTTACTAATCACAATAAATGATCGAATGTCTTTGAAATAAGATTGTGCTTTAATCTATCAAGCCTGCTGGAATACTTTGAATCCTGTGGATTATTTCCTTTTGCGTTCTAAAACGCTGAAATAAAGTCTTAAATTGTATCAACGATTTGTATCTACCCTTATTTCATAATATCTAAATTTATCGGTTATTATACGATCTAAAAATTTATTCACGTGATCGACATTTTTAAACATCTCAACTAGTAACTATATATTGATTAGCGAAAGCTGTTTATCGATCACTTATTTTCATTGATTCAACATGTTTTACATTTGTCGGTTTTATTTACTCGCAATTTTATGTTTAACGAAGAATATTTCATAATATTTTTGAAGTTAGAAAGGCGCTTTATGAATCAAATGAAAATAGCTTTACATTTTATAAAACTGACATAAAAATACAACTGTTCTAATGAATAAAACATACTAAAATAAGGAAAATAGTGATTTGAAATATTAACTAACAAAATAAAATTTGATATAATTTTGAAATATTAAGTATTGTATTTTTGGAAAAACACAAATTTATGAAAAGTTCAAAAACCCTATGTTTTGTTTTTGTTTTTAATTCACTTTATCATATAATGTATAATTATATTAATCAATAGTATAAAAAAAAATATGAAACTTTGTCATAAGATTCTTATGTAATCAACTGTAATATCTTTGAACATTGAAGTTTTATTTTTAAGAGTTTATTATTTAATTTGTTTTGATAGTTTAAATTATTTTATAACTTATGAAGCAATAAGTATCATTATTTGGGCTAGTAAAATAAACGATGTTATTGAATATTCGAATTCGAATCACATTCTTATATTTCCTTACTAATGATACATTATCTATTCTAATATTAAATGTTTTATGATATGTATTGAAAATTTCAATCTTTACGGTTTAAGTCAAAAGTAAATTTATAGATGTTTTTAACAGGTAAATGATATATTATTTTTATTTGAATAATTTCACAAGTGTTATATAATTTTTGGCGCATACCATTAAATTATTATAAAGAACATACGTAATTTACTAATTTATGTTAAATATTGCATCGGAATAATTAAAACAAATAAGTTCATCAAATCGTTATTTGGTGTAATGTGCATTCGAAAATATTTTTATAAAAATGGAAATACATCAACATCTTTGTATTTCATGGAATTTCCAAACGCTAAATATGAGTGGAGTGTGTGTGCAATATATAGTTATGACTTGCTTAGACTGAAGTTTAAGACGAGGTTAATTGAGGATGAGTGTTATGTGGTAGTACTATAGTATTTGGATGAGAAAACTTTTAGAGTAAAGTTATTTATGTGCTGTGAAAAATAAAACAGAAAATGAAGTAGGCAAAAAAAGAAAACTCCAGCAGACAAATTATATTTTTACCTTTAAAAGCCATAAATAAAAAGTTATGCAAACAGTGCACTTATATTTTACTTTTATTTTAGTATGTCTCTCAAATAACTGAACCACAAAACACGAATTTAATATAATTAATATACAGTGACAGATCTAGTATGGCATATTGACAGAATGTAATGAAAAATTTAGATGAAAAGTATTAAATTCCATCACATTATTTCACAGTTTAAACCAAATTAAATATGCATATCAATAAATATACTCGGTCTTACATATAATTATATAAAATAATGAAAGCTCCATTTTAGATACCTGATTGGCTATTATTTATTAGTTTATATTATAATATTATATTATATATAATAATACATATTATATTATAATGTCAAAAAATGTTGTTTTCTTTATGATGAATGACGATATATTTTATACTCGTCAAATATTAAATTGATTAGTTGTCAAACACACACTTTTAATTAGGTATGTAAAAGCAATCATTAAAATTTTTATTTTTTAGTTAATTTTAATCTTTGACCTCGTGCTGCAATTTACAAAATAAAAAAGTATTACCTATTATTTAATTTAATTAAAAAAAAAAAAAAAAAAACGAAAAATCAGTCTCTATGGTGATTACTCAATTAATATTTTAATAAAAAGTGTGAAGTTAACCCAGATTTTAATCAGAACTTTTTTCATCCATTTTTTCCTTCATCCATCTAAAATACCTAACGATCTTTTATACATTCATTTACACTTTATATATTATGCTACTTTACATATATAAATTTTCTAATTAAAACATATATGTATTCATTAATAAATACAAACGAACTAACGTATTTATATTTGACGTGTCATGTGCATTGTATAATTCATACAAAGACTAAGGTATATGTATTTCATATTGATATTTTTAAGGGTTTTAATAATTAAATATTTAGTGATTAAACTTGAATAATAGGTTAAATTTTGTTTTTAAGGTCCATTCAAATTACATTCACAGTTGACTAATTATGGACCCATTAAAAATTAATGTATGATCAATGATCGAATTATAATATTATATTTTAATTACAAATAATTGTTCAATATAAATTGATACTCGATCGTAAATCATATCAACAATATATAAGGACAAGGGTTACATAAGTTATTAAATATTATTAGAACCAAATTCAGATGGATAAATTGATTGGCATTTAAGAATATCTTAGAAACATAATGTGATTTTAATACAAATTAAAATGTTTAGTATATTTCTTCAAATTTATGTATATTTTTTCATTATTTGACATTAATTATAAATTATTTAAGTATACAATGAGATTTAAGTTATTAGATGATAATATATGTTTATGTAAGACACAGGTTGCAACTATATTATAAGTACTCGGTAATAATAATTGTTGTATACCACTTACCTTCTTGAATATTGTTAGTCGAACAAACAAAACGCGTTTAACCACTATTAGGTACCGCAATTCAACTTTAAACAACACCAAATCTGATCACCATCAATCTTGTGTAGACCAATGCAATTTAATGGGTATGGCCGCTCACTTTAAGTTTGAGCACCAAGCCTCAGGCTTCTTGTTTGGTGTTCAACCTTACAGTGAGCGGACGTACTCGTGACGACGGCAGACAATTCAGCATGTGTATATTATTATTTTTTATGAATTTTGTTATTTTTATTATACCTAATTTTAATATAGTATATTGTGTATCGTAGATATAAACATATTCATAAGTAAATGTAGCAATTTTTTTTTTTTTATTATGTATAGTAATAATTTTGAATTATTTGTATGAAGACAAAATTGAAGAAATAAACATTATTCAAATTTACCACTGTCTGAAATTTTTTAATTTTCACATTAGTTATAGCTTACAAATTTGGTTCTAATTATATTAAGGCACTTATAGGTATACAGTAGACACATTATCACATAATATGTCCATAAGTTCAACTAGGGGGTTGAAGGGGCCTAGTCCCCAAAATGAATGATTCAATTATGGGAAAAATGTAATTATTGCATTTTTATTTGAAGTTATTAATTATTAATTTATATTGTCTATGATAAATATGGTAAATAATATTAGCTATATGCTTTTATTCTTTTTTAAGAAAATTATTATTTATGTCAGTACATAATTAGTACGATTATTATACATATTTGGCAGTTTATACGCTGAACTAGAATATACAGACAGTATATTATTAATAAATAATTTTTAATTATTTATCTAAAGTGTGGGAAAGACGCTCCCAAGTGTTACTTTTCAAGTAATACCAAATGGAGGCTACAGCCCCTCACATTATTTCAGCTCTAGATGCACTACTGCTTACGACATACTAATATTAAACAATAATAATTAGTCATATATTATTACTAGTATAATTCTGAAAAAAATAAATACATTTATTGATTGCAAATATTTACATATTATGAACATTTTTTTTAAATTTATTATAATACGTATATTGAATATAAAGCAATGTGTATTTTATCAAATATAAAACAAACTCTATTAATAATTTGATTTAATTTAAATTTCAAATTATCTTCTAGAAAAATAATAATATTGTTTTCCGTCTATTTACTCAGTTATATCTGTTCGAAATTGTACGTGTGAATTAGCTAAACCAGAAAATAAAAATAAATGTATTTATTTGAATATTGTATGTGATAATGGGTATATATTATTATTGTGTTCAGAAACAAAAAATAGTGAACAAAATAATATTTTTTCTGATTTCGTCTCATTTTTTATCGAACATAATTAAAATTGTATTATGATACCAAATATATGTGATTTTTTTGCTTTGTTATAAAAAATCAATTGTGTGAAGAAAAATCTAAAGAAAAAAACTTATTTCATTTTTAGGATATATATTTTATCATGATATTTTATACTATACATATTTATTATAATATTTATAAAGCATACCTATACCTAATACAAAACAATAGTTCAGTAATAATTATTGAAACAAATAATAATAACAATAAATTGGTTCACATATTGTATACGAATAAATTCTAATAGTCTAATAACACTTATATTTACATTGCTTCAAACTATATATTCACAATTAAATTATTATCTTCAACCAATATAATCTATATGTTTATATTAATTGTGTTTTTAATAATCTATTTAATTTTTTTTATTTTCGCTGTATAAATACCGTACATAGCAAAAATTACAATCGAAAATACGAAGAGGCTACCATTCTGAATGAGCAGTGAACACAGAATAATATTGATTAAACATACTTTTATAATGGCTTGGGTATGATACCTACCTAAATCCTTATGTATTGATTTAATAATATTAGCTGTGATACCTTATATACTATTGTTATGGCTAAATCTCCAAGTGCAATCAAGTTTTTGAAGATCAATAATAAAACGTAAATTTGTAATTTGTTTGATATTTTGATATACCAGTAAAAAATAAATATATTATAAATCAATTTAATATTATGTATATAGTATTATAATTTACGAGAACACTAACTACTTGAGAAGATAATCGTGGCAAAGTCTGACATGGTTTTGGAAAACATTTATATAAGCCAATTAGATGGTTATTGGCTTTGAAATGATACTTAGAATAAACACTAATGGATACCGTTTATTTATTTATATGAAAGCATTACGAAAACTAATTAGGTAGAAAATCTTACAAAAAGCCAAAAAATTTAAAATTATTATTCTTAAACTAATAATAATATAAAACAATGTTCAACGCATGACTGCAGAAAATTAAATCACATTCCTAATCGATAGTTTTTTTATTTTAAATTCTAATGTATATAACAAAATATGATCCATCCTTAAGTTAAATTTCTATTTATATATAAAAAATACTTATGTTATAATTTAAATAACTATCAAACCAATGGCCAAAGCTGCCACAGTCTATATGTTCAATAAAAAAAAAAATCATGTTTTATATCGATATAGGTATAATATATATAAAAAATCAATTTTATATTTATTTAGTAGTTCGGCTAAAGCCTAAATGAAGACATCTATTTACCTCCATTCATCTTACCAATAAATAAATCCCATAAAAATAAAAAATAATATTAAAATTTGTCCATATACTTTTTACTTTGTTTATATATGTATTATTTATCTTATTTATTATTGTAGATAGATTAAAAATATTCTTTCTTAAATAAAATGAAATCCTTCAGTTGTGGAATCAACTCTACTTTATAAAACTCGCTCAAACTGCTGATCACATACTAAGTATCAAGTATCGAATATTAAAAACGCCATTTTTAATATTTATAATTTACAATTAATTAATTTGATGAATTTTTAGAAGATGTGAAGTAGGTACTTTAAAAAAATATAATATAAGTACTTTTACACAATCTATTTATGTCAGAAAAAATTATAATATATCATTTATTTTTAACCTTTTATAAAAAATTAAATATAATCGATTTTTTCAATTTTTAGCTTGTATGAAAAATAATTCTTTCAGAACCGTCACATCAAAGATTAAAACTTTAAATCAAAAATTAAACTCAAAATGATTATTAACTTCTCACGAATGAAATATTTTTAGAAGTTAGAACTGGAAAACATTTTACGGTTTTCTAAAAAAAAAAAAATAACGATATTAAAATTATGTATATTTACATGTGAGATTGTATAAGAAACAAAACAAAACAAAATTTTAAAAATAACGTCGTCAATATAATAATATATAAGTAATTTTAATTTTATTAGTCTGCACGACTGCATGTTATTACGTCATTCTGCTTATTCACTTATCCACCACGATGATACAATTAAATACTTGTCTTTCGGTTTTCAAAGATTTCTCGTTGATAAAGTTTCGTAGTATTGTCTGAAACACGATTATATTACAATAACCTCTTTTACCTAGATGTGAAAACAAAAACCACTCATCTTGAGTACCTATCTTTGTTTGAACCATACGCATAAACGGTCGAAATATAATAATTCCTGTTTCTTGTTAATATTTTATGAAAATTAAAAAAATTAAACAATGTAAGACATATGCGACTTGGACCTAGGCGCAAAGATGAGAGATAACAGCAAAAACAAAGACAATATGATAACCGTACCGGTCGTTTACAAGTCAAAAAATATTACCATGATATACGATGGAACCGTGAAATAAATCATTCGTTTCGTCTCTCGCTGTCGTCGCACTTCGAATTTTGTTAAATGTAATAATCACTGAGAAATACAGTGGCAGGAATTCATACTGTCATTACCATCGGCGACCTAAAATAACGTGTCCAGAGTTGGCCCGGCAATACTTATACTGTAAGACTAAATCTAAATAATTCATATAATTAGTGTACCACTGCAAGCGACCAAAAACTTTATTTTTGCTTTCTACCGAAATAATGAAATCAATTTTCATCACATTGAGAATTAGGCAGTATATGAAATCGTAATTTGGATTAAACAATTACCTGCACTACTCTCAATCTTGATTGAAATATTACAATTTTCCAACTTAAATTAATTGTTTGAAAAAAATCACAAGGACCATCGATCTGCACACATAATGTGGTATATCAGTGAGCTACGGACTACTAAAACATATTTTGTATTATTTTTGGGAACAGCATATTATTGTGATTTAACTCTAAAAAGTTCCAATTGTATTGATTTGTTGTACCATTGGTTACTTACAATCGGATGTAAAAAATTTTACTAATAAACAACGTTACGATCCAGATTTATTGTTATCATCATCTTCGGTAACTGCAGTGAAGTATTATGGTATTTTAAATTTAAATTAATTATTATTTCATCACAAATAATTACATTTCCAACCTATCATACTATATATATATATATACATATAATATATTGTTATTGCCTACCTAAAGGCAGTGAAAATCACACAATATTATATCTGGTTTCAAATAAGGCACATCAAAATTCTTATTTAGATTATTTACTTAATAAATTATAACAAAAGAAGGGTCGTTATTTGAAAAACAGAAGTTTATACCGTCACTCCTTTAATAGACAAATAATAATTTAAGAATTTAAAAATAATATTGTCTTTGAGTGTCTAGGTATATATTTTAAAAATTCTAAAAACCTAAATTTCAATAAATTCAATATTAAAAAAAAAAAAAAAAAAAAAAAAAAATGGAGTGGTAAATCACCTTGTATAATATGTCTACATATTGCATAATATTTTATGTACTGTTGTACCTACGAACCGACATTTGGCGCACTTTATACGTATCATATTATTCGGTATTCTCTTGCTAGTGCACTCCGCCGCAAGTTATCCTTAGAATTTCTAAGTAAACGAAAATGACGCGATCGCTGTACTTCATGCTCTATGCGTATATTATAGCGTGTTATTTATTACTTATAACTTATTAGTAATCACTTGTTGTGTGATTATTGTGCGGACGCGCGGCGGCGGCAGCACCATGACACGATATAATGGCGCTGAATACGACCCGACCGGGCACGGTTACAACTGCAACCAACCGCGGACCGCGCAGGATCTGACGCTGTGAAAATCGACACTTTAATTAAAACCGTGCCCACCGGATATGCGTGTGTGCTGTATATAATCATGCCACACTATTTGCACGTGTGAGGACGTCGACTCTACGCACGTGAGTTGTCGCCCACCGCCAATCAACGCGTATCCTGGCGCCCCGAGCAGTGATGTTTATATACGTACATCATATTATTATAATGGCTGCAGAGGTTGTTGGGAAGAGTACGGGGCAAAAGATACCACGATTCTCCGCCCGTGACAAATGTCTTTGGGTCCGCACACAGAATAAGGGGAGGTGACTAGTGCGACGAGAAAAAAAAAATCGGATACTCGCCAAGATGGGATCGTGCGCGTTCGTCGCTGGTTTCTTTGAGTTAGAACTCGATTAGAAACCGATGACAAACCATATAGCATTCGAATAATATCATTTCACGGCAAACCTTGAACTACTACAGTTCACTTATTTGCTACCTACCTACAACAACAAATATGGTCGAGCTTTCATTCAAAACGGTTGCGCTTGCTAATACACACATAATATATACATATTATATCGTCGGTTTTCCGTGATTTTTTTTTTTTTAAGTTCTTTCAGAAGACATCTTCATTTGGGATACAATCCATTTAATATATTCGATATAAATATGTACAATAATGTTTTATTGCATTAAACTTGTTTTTAACTTTTTATTACCCAAAAAGTTTATTTTTTTGTGGAAAAACAAATATAACATTATAAAACCAATAAATCCTCCTCTTGTTTGTTTAGCTCAGAATCCACAAGCAAATTATTAATGTATAATATTATAACTTAGTGCTTATTATAAATTTATGTTACAGATTGTACAAATTAAAATAAATATGTTAAAAAATAAAAAAATAAAATATAATAATATTATAGCTGACTTTAGACGTTCATTGCAAAACAATCGAAAACTAAATGTTCTACAATAAACTACCAAACTATAATATATTTATACATTAATATAGTAATATTTCTCTCTAAAAATTATTCTATAAAATCTTGTTCATTCATGGATAATAATATTTTAATTGCTATTAAATTATTATTATTATTATTATTATTGTTTATTAAGTAGGTACCTATTTATATTATACTTGTAACATGCGATTATTTATTTTTTGGTACAAGAAAACAAATTCAATTACGAAATAATGTAATTTTTATCAATCAGGTGAAATAATTTGAAATAACTTTCTTTTTTTCATTAGAAAATAAAACATTTACAATTTGTATACAAAATAATACACTAAGTAAATTTGAAATCTTTTGTACTAGGCGTGGTAACAAGATAGAAAAAGGCATCCATTGATACTACTTCAATTTTTTTTTAACTTTAAGACTTTTTTATTGCAAGCTCAACAACTCAGATTTTTTCAAATCAGAATAATTAAGGAAGAAACATTTGTATACATACCATCTCGACTGTGTCCGATATGTCAAATATCTCTTACCAGATTTACACTAAAAAATATTATACTTGTATACTTACAAGCGAGTAGTAGAGGAACCTTGTGTGTAAAATATCTGTAAACTTTATTATCGTGGGGTCCATTACTGTCGTACATATTGTTATTTCAGTGAGTATACCTATAATCGATTTCATAATTGATTCAATTCTGTTTTTACCTGCTTCTCGACGTTAATTAAACACCAATGAATGTAATCATTAAAAAAAATTTGTCCAATTTTTATTTTACCTCTGAAAACAATCATTATATCACAAAATCACTTTTAAATACATAAATAATTATGATATACAATAGTGAAAATACAATTATGCAATTCAGTATCAATGTATTATCATATTTCTAGTTCTAAGTTTTACGGTTCTACTGTGCTTGGAAGTTAAAAACATAATAAATATGTACCGGATTAATAATTTGCCATAGATTTGAAAATGTGTTGCTAAAATTTAATCGAAACCGATAATAATAATGTTATGAATCTCGTTCACACGTGTCTATGTAACGTATTGTATGTTGATTTTATTAATTACTGTTTAGTTTTTTTATTTTACATTTAACTCAAAGCCCATTACTGGTTGGAGGGTATAAGGATGATTGCTTTTAAAAAATTATACAAAATTCTATCGATAACTGACCTTGACTAAACCTAACAAGTAACAATACGGCATGTTTTCATAATGATATTGAAAGTCTATAAAGCGACTACCCGTAAATGGTGTACACAAACGTCGTTTGTTTCCATGAAATGTGTTATAATATAATTAGTGGTTATGGGTAAAATGTATTATGCTCTATTGTGGGTATCGGAATATTGTTGGGTCACAATAGGATATGGGATATTGCATATACTTTTAAAACAATGTTGGTTTATTAATGGACAGATCACAACAAAGATATTGTTTGTATAATATTATTTTATTTTAATTAAAAATTAACTATAATAGTGAATAATTATTAGAAAGAATAATCGTATACATGATGCTTATACGGATCAATAAACATCAAAAGTAGGTAATTCAAATTCACATGATTATGTAATTGAAATTCCAATATTTTTGTAAGCAACATTGAATAATTTTTTTTTTTATTTCAATCAAATTAGTCACTACTGTCTGTGATTGTATACACTACGATTTTTTTTTTAAAAATATGTTATATAAAAAATTTCAAATATTTATTATTTTGTAATAAAAGACTACAACAGTATTTGGCGTTCATTAAAATAAGAATAATATTTCTTTGATATTAGTTGTAAAGAAATTGTACTTTTGACTTTAAAACGTGATTTTTTACAAAATATACCGTTAAGGTAAAAAAAAAGTAACGAGAAGAAACGTGTAACGAGTTGCTAAATAAAAACAAATGAAATAAATTGGAAAATGTTAAAAATGATTGGTAAATATATAATATAAATAAGTGATAAAAAACGTAAGCTTAAATTTTATAAACATCGTGTGTAAATTAAATCTAAAATCAAGCTTAATTAAATAACAAATAAGCTTTTACAAAACGCATTTAACAATAATTCATCAACAGTTCGCAAATTAGATATCTATTCATGTGCTTTTCATTTATAACATTGTACCTACCTATAAGTTGGTTTGTGGACGACTGACAATAAGCCAGCTGAGAACGTTTTGCATAATAATTGAATGAACGCAAAACCAATTCATAAATTCCATCATATAAACTATAATATAAGACGAATATTATAATATGTAACAATAAACAGTTTATATTCACTAACCCCTTTGATCCATTCGGGTATCTGTACGACAGTCGATATTAATATTATTCTAACGATATCAATATCTGTAAGCCTCTTGAATAAGTATCCTTCTAATATATTATTAGAGTCGTATCTATTATATTATGTTCTTATAATCGTTACTAGTTGTAAAATGATCGATAATACAACTGTTGATCGTAGTAGTAGAAGTAATAATAGTAGCAGCATTAGTTAGTATCGTTGTCGTCGTTATAGTATACAAATTCGTTCACTCGTGAGATATCATGGATCTGGTTCCAACATAATATGGGTAATATTATATAGATGTCTGCAGCGTATTCCCATCCAGCGTGCGATCGGGTGTAGGGGTGTAGGGAAAAATAACTCAATGAACATATAAAATGACACGTCGCCAGAAATGATGTACTACAGCAGTTTGTAAAGTTAACGTTTCCAAATGGATTACCAGTGAGGACATTTCACGGATACCTCCCCGTCCGAGATAGGTCGTCTGAAGCACAAGAGTTCGTCTTACACGATGAAAACGATCCGATCGGATCGTTTGCACATTATTATTATAAAAATCGTTAGAGCCCGAACCATTTGTACATAATGATAATAATATAAAACCATCACATTGTTTGTTTTCAAAGAATCAGTCCGTGACAATCAATCTTGTTTCTATCAATTTTTATGGAGAATATAAAATATAATATATAATATTATTATACTGTTATAAAAGATATAATAATGTGTGTACTAATCGTTACACGACATATTATAAATCATGAGTATATAGATCATCCGATGGTAAGTTGTTAGATATTTCCAACATATAAAATCTGGATTTGGACGTCTGTGTTTTATAGGGTATAAAATGATGGTATAAAAGACAATATCAAGTATTGTGTTTCAAATATATATAAATCTCGATATGCGCATGACATACTGTCATAAATATATATGCATAAAAAGTACGATGCATTTGTATTATTATTTTTATTAAAATGACAAAGACACAAATTCACAAGTTTTGTGTGATTTACAGCTTTGTTGTATTGTTACTTTTCATAGATTTATGTTCTTATTTTAAATAAAATGTATTTGATTGTTGTAGGCATATAAAGGAAGTACAAAATTCAACCTTGGTATTTGATAGGTTATTTTCTATACATCCTATCTACAGTCAACACGTCCATATTTCGTTAAAAAATTGTTTTAATATTTAAATAAGCCACTAACGTTTATCAGTTTCCTAATAAGTAGGTAGATAATCATTATTTGTAAAATATATAAATTATTTTCAAAAACTACTTCAAATTATCACCTTGTTATTAACTAATTATATAAACTAATTTAAGGTGTATGGTTTGACAGTATGGATCACGTTAAAAAAATTTTTTTAGTTCAAGAAAATACCTTATTATATGGCCTTAGTGTCCTAATTCATGGAATTTGAAGCCAATGAGAATTTTCAAAACTAGTATGACATAATAAACAATAATTTGAAATAATATAACCTCTTATTTCTATCTTGGTATTTTTTCAAAATGTTTGTAGTATATCGTAAAATTATATACCTAGGTGAACTACGAATCCTTAGGGCTTTACGCATACATGTCCCTACACAAGAACAATCATATTGAAAGAAAATCTCAAATAGCTGATCATTTTTGTGTATAATATATAATATATACTTTTGGGAAAATCCGATCGAATAATTTACATTTATTATGATCATATGGGAATATATTTACATATGGGAATATATTTACACTAGAATAAACAAAAAGACATAACTTAGACACAAAATAATTGTTTGTTTGATACGTTTATATTTTTTATACATATGTAAATTAATTTTATAATATTATTTTGAACACATAATTACAATTTATTGTTATTAGTTACACGAGTAGTAACGTCACACATTGTTGATCAGTACCAATATTGGATTCTGATATTAAATATTGTAAATAAGTCGTAAAATAACACGCAGGTACACAAATATACATAGATTTTTTTACAAATTAAATCAATGATTCACTCCTTGAAAATAAAAACACAATAACCATTTGCATACGAAGTGCATCGCTTATTGACAATTGGCATAATTATAATTATATTATACAAACTATTAATGACATTAGCATGAAATTGCTTTTTTATTTTTCGTCATCGCGCGTACGCAGTTGTCTGCGCTTTTTTTAATACTTCAACAATAAAATCGTAATTTAAATCGTTTTCGTTGATTAAAAAAAACATTTAACGAATTACAGTAAAAACGCTATTGTCTCGTTCTCCAACGAGCACATTATACGTGATATTTATCATATTGCATATCTATGTATGTGTAGCGATGTGTTTTATATGGGTCGTAAAGAATTGCTTGTGTTATAAAATGTTAAACGACCGCTTCGAAAACCGACCTAAATGTGAATCACCTGCCAATGAGAACGCAGGCTATTATATTTTATCGGACACGAACATAATATTACGTAGTTTAATGGCCGTGTGGATACCTATACACAAGAAATCTGCAAGAGGATGATGAAGGTCCACGACTGCATAATCAATGATGTCGTGAACGGTCAACGGGCACAATGTGTGGCTAATTATATAGTATAATTTTATGATATTTTGTCACTGCATACTGCGGCATGTTGTAAATTTGAATGTTCGGGGAGGATCAGCGTCAGTAATCCTGGGAAATAAGTATATATTCAAGGGATTTTGAGTTAATAGTATTTATAGGTGGGTACAAATATTTTTAACATTTTCCTCTTCCATCGGAAGCTCTATACGTATTATATAATATTAACAAACGACATTTGCTGTCAAATGGTCAGAACGGAATGTTGATTTTTTTCGAGTAAAATCCATTTTCAGTAGAGCGAGCGGACCAATACTTAGTATAGTAACAATAAAATAAGAACATAATATTAGTTACTTAGTCATTGAAAAATATTAAGATATCAATAATTTGTATTTATATAAATACACCTCTTTAGGTACATATAAGTTCATTGTTTGAAAGTTTGAACTGACAAATTAAAGCTATAGATTAGCAGAAATTAATTAAAAAATTGATACCTATTCAATGCGAATTCCTTAAATGTATGGAGGGTTACAGTTTTAATATGTCTCAATGTTCAAAAAATCCTTTCATTTGTCAATCTATACTACCTACTTAGAAGTCGGTGCAGAAAGCTTAAATAGATAATAGTTACTATAATTACTAATTCTTAGTTCGGTTAGTTAATGTTTGAAAATAAATCAACATTAGACTTTAAAATATAAATTATTACTTTAATTTTCGCCTTTATTACCTAAGATTATAACTGACTTTTGAACCCGACAAAAATGTTTTATTGTGATTTCTGTGGGAGATATGGATTGTTTGAATACCAAAAATCAAAATCAAAATAATATGTTTTGAAAAATTATGTTTTCAAGTATTCAAGTCATCAGCTGTTAATTTTTCCGGTATATTTGGTGTATGGTCGTATGGAACACTAGATATTTATGATACATTAGTGCAACAATATTATGAAAATTACAAAATGTACCGCTTTTATTTTTTACCTTCACAATTCCACATAAGTTGATATTTTATTTGTATGAGATTAGTATGTCGTGGTGCTATAGAACGTATGTGTGTAACAAACTTATGATACAGAAGGAGCAGAGTAATTATTTTATCTTAACTTATCAATGGCCATGTTGATGTCCCTCCCTTGCTCTCTCAAGTGAACTCTAGAGTTCCAAAAATCAAAAACTTCAATTCCCGTAAACTTGTTCCCATTCTGTGTTTCTTTAGATTATGTTGACTATTTGTTCAAAATTGCACACTATTTTATTTTTTAAACTATACGATTGTGAATTCACTAACGAAGAACAATTGTTCTTAACTATGTACTATAGTTAACGAATTTTGAAACATATTTTATAATATTTATATAAATGTTAATATTCCATGTAGTGTTATTAATGCATTCGAACGTTATAAATTTCATATGAATTGAGATCATCTCTTTTATATAAATAAACAAATTTTCTAGCAATTTATTTTTAATCAAAGTATCTTTTCTGTTGAAACTTATAAATCCTCTTCAATTTATTATTGAAGGAGAAAATGAGAGGTGGGTGAAACAAAACTTTTGTTTAAATATTCCCTATTAAAAGCTCTTCAAAAATTTAAATAACAAATTATAATTAATAAAAAATATAGTTAAAAGAAATAAAATGTTTCTACATTATTTTTGGAATCACAAAGTGAAGTTATTAATACACACTCGTCAGTTTATAACATTTTATTCATTATCTTATGATTATTAAATTACATATATTTATAACTTAACTTTACAATATAATTTAATTGTAAACAATAGTAAATATACTATTTTGTATTATTTTATAAATCCGTTCGAACATATTAGACATTTATGGTTTTTTTATTAAAAATTAATTATTTTTAAATAGGTAGTAATATTTAACAAATAATACGGATATATATATTTTTTCCTTTAACCTTTTTATAATTTTTGAAGTATAACTCTATAATATATATATTTCTCATAATAACCTTACAGCCATACTGAAAGTTCTTAATAAAAAAAAAACCTTACAGCCACAAAAGTGCCTAAAATAATTAGTTTTCAGCTCCCACTCCCATAGGACATACTAATATATTTTATTCTTTACAAACCATGAAACCTTTTAAATAGTATAATGATTGGGGAACGACATTTTCGATTTGTATAATATTCGTATTTCATGTTAAATCTGTGTATGCACCACTAAAAAGTTGTTAATGCAAAGCTATTCAAAAAATAGTTATTAATATATCAAAATATTAATAACATCAGCTACTAAATCAATTTACCTGCTTGAAATAATTCAATATATTTTTAATTATAATATTAAAATTCATAATCAGTTCTCATAGGATATGGATACTATTCCTTTTATATCTTTATTTGATCTGCTATTTTTTGAAGACATCTATAATTATATGATAATGCCTTCGTAATTATCATTATTCCACAAACCAAAGTCAATACCATACACTGAGAATAAACTCCAAGTCTTAAAATTTACATATAAATAATATTTAAATAAACATGTTTTGATATCAATGGACAATAAACTGCAGTTGTTAAACGACATAATTTTCGATATCTTTATGATACGATGACTCGTTATCATTTTTCGCGTTCCACTCTATAACATTCAAAAATACAATTCTTCCGTACGCTCAATGTTATTGGAAGACTATAAAGACGGCAAGTTAAGTTCATTTTTTACTGCAGCAGTCTGCGAAAAAAACTCGAAAATCAGTACTTGCGTATATTATGCACATCGTCTGACTTGTGTGATACATGTCAGCCAATTCTTCTGGTTTAAATTTGAGTGGCTCTCAGTTTGAAAATAGTTTATATTGAAACGTACTTCCACAAAAAAAAAATATATATATATATGCGGTTTCAGTTTCAAATCACATTCATATTTGTATTGGATACTTACATTCTTCTATGTCACTATTTTTTATATTTATATTTACTTTTTTCTGTTGTACCATATCCCAAAAAATGTACCAGTAAATAAGTTGTAAAATATTTAAATAAAAATAGAAATATCACACTTCAAATATCATGGTTATGTGCTTTCTGTCGAATTCAATTGTGTACCTATAATGTGTAAATTAGTTAAATATTTTTTTATTTTTATTTTTATTTTTGTCACAACTGTGTGACTTAATAAAATAGTTTATTTCTTAACAAGTCAAATGAATATGGTAATAATATTTGTAATAAATTATATTTTAAATTTAAATACAACGTCGTGGCATACATTTCACATCCTATTTTGTTTTAACATTTACCCTGATACTCTATTCCTGTTTTCCAGACGTTTTAAAATCCAAAACGCTGTTTAAGAACGCGAGATAGCTTTCATAATTTATGAACATATTCCCATACTTATATATATATATATATATACATATATATAATATATACTTTTGTGTGTGTGTATTTATATTTTATAAACTTCATTTCATTTGTCCCATTATTACATTTTAACATGACATTTTCCTTTTCTTACCGTTATTCTTTTTATAGCTACATATTTTTCTGTTACATTTTCCTTTACTTATATTTCTGTTATTCATCATAGAATATTATACTATTGAATTTCGTGTTTTAAATTTTTTTTTTTTTTAATTTAATTTTTGAATTTAGTGAGTATATTAAATGTACATTGCTTTTTACATTCATTGTTACTTTGATGCTGAGTAAATAATATATATAAATGCGTATAAAATAGTAAATATTTAATATTTTACTCTCTCGTATTTTGTTGTTGATTTAATTACGATTTGTTCATTTGTGGAAATGGCACATAAGTACCTCGAAGAAGTATCAAATAAACAAATACAATTATTATTTTTGAATGAATTTTAATAACTGATTTTGAAAGACTATCATAATATCTCTAATAATTAAAGCATCAAATTCAAAAGTTAAGGTATAGATTAAATCATGAATTGTTGTCACTTGAAAAACCTATTCTATAATAGTAAACTATATGTGCTTATTTCACTATCAAAAAAATAATATAGCAGGTTAAAGGTGCTCAACATAAGATCAGGAGTTAATACTGTATGATCATTGATCATTATGACGGTATATGTTACCATAAGCTGTTGGATAATAATCTAATTAGGTCCTGTATAAAATAAACTAAAAAACATCAATTAACCGCCAGTTAACAATATCATAATGTAAATAAAAATAAACGTGATCATAAAATTAAGTGTACAGTAAGTCAAATTAAAAAAATACTTATATATTGACAAATAATTAAGTACTTATTTAATATTAGAATTATTTTTTATGATATTTATTTTATTTTTGCTATTCAGTTATTATTGGTATAAACCTGAATAATCTAGGAGTTATTAAAAAATATACCCAGATAATGTATTAATTTTTTATAATCTCAAAAAATATTATGTACTTACCTTAATTAATTAATAAATTAAAGAAAAAAATAACATTCATAATCTTTTAAAAGAATTCCAGTAAAGAACACATTTAAAATAAATATAGGTTTCAACAAAATTCGTACTTTTATAAACATCAACTGATGACCTTAAATGAAAATCGTAGCCAGAAAGGCGACATGGGTGATCGCTAAAAGATATAAAACACATACACATATAGTCAAAAATCTAAAATGGACTTAGAAATCAATTACTTGCCATTCAATGTTTACTTTAAATGTCTCCGGGTGTCTATAAAACCGAACACGTTTTAGATTTCCACGGGGTTTTAACGTCCCACATACCGTTAGAGTTTTGTTTTCTATCGTGTGCGTTTACTTTTCGATTATGTTTACTCACAGTGAGTGCTGAGAAAATTTTCCAAGATCTACGATATCAGGAAAAAATAATGTTAGTATCTGAACTGTAATATTATGTTTTCAACCATTATCTAACGAACAATTTGGCACACATTCGCGGGGTCGCGGTAATCGCGGTTTGTCGTCCAAACAACGATCCGTAATTTATCGCCTCCGACAACCCCTACCCTCCGTCATCATTCTCCGAGAAAAGGGTAACTGTTTTCATTTAACGAGCTCCCGCTATCGTTATTTGTCCGCTCGTTTTTCACGCCCGGCAAGGCAACAACAGCACGCTGCAATGACCACCACGTAATAAAAATTGAAAATATTGGTCTTTCAACACTATTGCAATAAAACGAACACCATATTATATAAGCCTATAAGAAAACTTACTTCTGTTATTCCAATTATTAAGAATAATCTATCGCAGCTCTTAAAAAATAAATGAATATTTCATGTGAAGAAAGTTAACCAGATTAATTTTTCCAAGTATAGAGCAGAGTAGACCATGGATACTAAACATTTTTCGGATTAAGTATCAATATTTTGTTATCAGAGTTTAAAAAAATGTCTCTCTCAATTAAAACCATCCCATCACACATTCAGTTTTACTACTCATATTTACCAGTCTGCAGGTTCTCTATTTGGTGACTCTGTGGCTTTAATTTAATATTATCCATAAACATTTGTTCATTTTAATCGAGAGGAGAAGTGAGGTTTTTAAATAAAACTGTACACTTATCTTAGCTTGGTTTTTAATTCAAATTCATTAAAAAAATATCTATCTTATTATAACTGTAGTATTTATTTTATTTTTAACAACACATTTTGGTTAGCAATATTGAAATATTTTTGTGTGAAATGTGTATTTCATTTCTAATACACTTGTAACAATTATTTTTCATTTTTAGACACCTATTGGTTAATCATAATTCATAATAATTTCAATTCAAACCAGTTGTTTGTAAAAAATGCCCCTTCAACATTAACCTAACATTATCACTCTATTACCTTATTGTTGGACGATAATTTTTAAATGTAACAAAATAAAAAATATCGTCAAGTAGAGTAAAATAATATACTAAAACTAGTTTTTTTTTCATAAAAAATACTTTAACTTGTAATGGATTTTTGATAACGTCCTGGTACAGATTTATAATGTCGTCTACAAGGCTCAGTAAATACTTATCCTTATAGGATGATATAGGATTACGGGTTCACAAGCATTTGTAATTTCGTCTACATCATGGTAACATTGCAGTTATTACAGATATTATATTGATTAAAAATTAATATAGTTGTGCGTTGATAATCTTTTTTTTCTGATAAATATTGTTCCGACACCGCATCCTAAACTTTTGCTCTGTTTTGTACCATAAAAGTGTCTCATAATTATTGATGTTTACCTACCTACGTCACACGTCAATCCCAAATCTCTATCATTGTGCATAAGACACCACAACACGTCACTGAATCTCCAACAAATCCTACCAGCATCGTCTTCTTTATCGGTTTTACGTGAATAGAGGTATACTTATATCCATCCCGAATACAATCTCGTATCAGACGCGAATAGTTTTATTTTTCGACCGAACAAATGCACAGTAAATTCAAAATTATGCCCTTTTACTTACACGACATGTCCTGAGTGTTCGTAAAAGAGCGCGTTTAGGTGCATAGTACAAACGGCGTGATTAATATTATATTACATATAAAACGTATAATACGTACCAATGACGTTATCGTAGAACAAACAAATTGTATAAACAACGTGTTCACGGGACGAGACGAGGACGCATAAAACCATACATTATAATATACTGGCAGTAATTATGATTTGGGATAGTTCTCCCTCGCGCATAACTGCGCACTCAACACAATATTCGTACGTTTATCCCGTTCTCTGCAACTATCAGTGTAAAACTTCAAAGATAATATGTACACAGATTTATAACTTTAAACTTTTTGAAATTTTTTTTTTTAGGTTATTTTCCAACCATCAATATTATATACAACACTGATAAATCTGTTAATAAGTGCCTATAATATTACACCGTGTCAATGCCTAATTAACTATGTAATATAAGTTATAACGTGCATTATATCATAATGATTACTGAATAGGTAATAATATTAATATATCTAATCAGCATATTAAAAAAATATAAAAGGAGAGACATCTGAAATATTCCTGTTCCGAGATTAGTGATAATATGTTCAAAATTCAGTTTCATTATTTGATACAAAGAAAAAAGTATGGCATTATAAATGAGCATCTTATTTTTTTTTTTTCAATTTTCGTATCCTAACCTTGATAAGATCGATTTCTAAAAATATTGTTTTAATTTTTAACAAAGGTATGGTCTAAATTCTAATAAATATTCTGACTATTAAATAAATAATAATTTGAAATTTATCATTATATTATTTAAAAACGTATTATTCTTTCTTAAATTGCACCCACTCTTTTCAGCAATGATAGTCGAGAAAATCATAAAATGTATTTTTAGAAATCACGGTGGGTGTAATTTATTTAGGTTTTTATATTCGAAAAATATTTACTATTACTGTAATATGACATATTATATACATTTTTTAGGTTATGTAATGAAGAAGTGGCATATTTCTATATGCATATATTTATATATTATTTAATTTAATGTATAAAATAGTATTTTAGAAGTTTATTGATAAGTGTCATTATTTTTTAAATTTTAGTTGATTGAAGTACATATATTTAGTGTTAAATTCGTTATCGTTTATTATCAATGATGTTAATTTCCATTCAATATTTTCTGGTTAAATTGTCTGGAAAATTGATATTTTGTGTTTCTATAAATAAAAATATAGAATATAATATAATATACTTGCAAAAGGTAATCTCCTTTAAAATTTAAAATGTATAATAATTATTTTTGAAATAAAAAAATATTCAAGTACTTATTATAAAATGGTGAGCAACAAATTTAAAAACTGTTTTAATTTAACATTTTTTTTTATTTTACTGTCCAATAACATTCAATAACAATTATAATATTTTTTATAACCACAATGTATTTAAAAAATAATGTTAATTAGAGAAAACCACCCATTAACTAATTTAAATTAGTCTTTTGGATTAATTTTAACTAGGAATTATAAAAAAAACATAATCTACTTATATTTGAGTTTCAAATAAAACGTAAAATACAAAGTATCAACCATCATAAACTTTATTATTAAATATTTGATGAAGAACAGGAACAAAGTTAGCATGCAAGAATATTTTTTCAAAAGTTTTTTTTACTTTCTTGTTATAAATTAAAATCACTCAGATTATAATATGAAATTTCACTCGGACAGATTATTATGTAACTCAATTAACATCATTATAACCAATTAGATAGCATGAAGATTTTATTCACATGCCTAACTAAAGTATACAATTATTATAAGCTTTTCGATTATAGTATTAGCTTACATTCATCAAACAGTGGTGATAATAAAATGTATATCGTAAAACAAATTGAATGTAATTATTTTTATGTTTTTAATTAACTGTTATTAAATGGTCTACGATTATAAATCATTGAACAATTCAGTTGCTAAATTAAGAATGTATGACTTATCACAAAACTAATTTTTTATCATATCAATAGTGTCAATATATTAAAAATATCTATATAATATCTATATATATAAAGAGAGAGATAATAGTATAGTTTTTTGAAGTATAAAGTAGGTACAATATAGCTGATATAGAAATATATTTCAATGAGTATTATACCCACATTATTACATTTAAGAAAACGCAATAACATATTTGTTGTCTCCGTCTTACAAGTGCGTAACATAACAAATTTACGCTTAGCAGATCACGTTTAATTTCGTTAACTTAAAAATTAAAATAAATTGACATATTAAGAAACTTGATGGTAAGAATATTATCCATGTTTTTAAGTGGGTTTATTACGATAACATAGTTTTTAAGTGAATTATGAGCATTTTTAATTTACGTTTTTTATATACGAATAACTTTATACAAAATTGAACTATTGTAATAAACCCACATACAAACACAGATAATGTTCTCAATATCAAATTTCATAATAAGTCCATTCACTCTAATTTTTAAACTAACGGAGCTAAACATAATCTACTGAGTGTAAATTTGCTATGTTGACTTGTAAGACAAATGGTTGTGTAGCATCCTCTTTATGATTTTCGAGATATACGATTTTTTAATCTCTAGACGGTCTTTCCTAACCTTCTATTTTTAATACTTTTAAGTATTTTATTTTTATTCTTTTATAGATAAAGTGCATCATATTATAATTTAATTAAAATATAGTTAAATACGATTTTCTACGAAATTTCGTACATTTTATAATGTATAACACAAAAATAGTTTTTCTATATTATTAAATAATAAAAATGTTAGCATTAAATATTTGAACTTGTAATACTGCAATATATACATGAAAAAAGTGACCGCCCTATGTACTTGTGACTCATCCAATAAACACAATTTATCTAAGTTCAAATTTGTTTTTAATATTGTTTTTTTTTTTCTAAAATAATAAGAAGAAAATGTAATGTGACCAATATATTGAAGAGTTAAAAATTAAATTCTTCGACACAGGTCAATCATTAATTAATATCTTATAAAGTTAGATTAGAAATAAGCTTTTTTTTAGTCAATTATAATTTACAATTTTGTTTTATGGAAATTATTAATGTAAAACTGTTTATATTAATACAAAATACCACAAAATGTACGGTGAAGAATCTTACGAATTTTTATCGTAATTTGAATTCTGAATTTCTCCACAAATAAATATTAAATATAACATTATTATTATAATACCATGCGTATGATAAATTCCTCACCATCATTTAATTACACGTTGTCAGTTTTTCATTCAAATTTTATACTCAAGGCATTTTATTTAACACAAAAATATGTTTATAAATAGTTCATGTAGACACAATCATCTACAAAATAATAATCAATGAAAAATAACATTTTGGATAATATAAATAATACAATATTATTATGTTAGTTCAATAGTTCGGTTTCGATTGTCGTAATATGCGCACGTTAGTTTATTAGCAGTATGCTCGCCGCTCTCTGATCTAATCGTATCCTCTTTTACGGCTTCGACCATAATTATTCATATAAATCAAGTTATTATGTCACCGCAACCTAATATGGTTTCCTCCAAAATTATGAACAAAAGAAATCTTTCTAAATCTTCTTTATCGCAAAAGGATGAAGAAAAGAAAACTAAGTTATTCACGAGTCCAAATCGGCTTTCCGTTCTCGCTAACCATGACGAAACTGACGTAAACCCATCATTTTTCGGACAATACGCACTTGCCAATTTTCTTCGTCAATGTCCAAAAACCTACCAATAACTATGACATATTTAAGGTTAAGTTCCTTCTTAACTCAGCAATCGTTGTCGAAAAACCTCATCCACCAAAGATCATTCCACGGTGTCATAATTGTTAGTCTTACGGTCACAACAGGAAATACTATTACCATGACCCACGATGTGTGATATGTGGGGAAGTAAACAACTCGGATTCCTGTACCAAGTCACGCAAGCCAGATGTGCCTTATTCAAGGGCAACCACACAGCCAATTACAAATGCTGCCCCGATTATAAAAATATTAAACGTCCTAAACCTCCAATTAGACGAAAGCCTCCCACACCTACTCCTTCTCCTAAATACAATTCTACCAGAGACGCTTCTGGTACCAATCAACCATATTGTGCCCATATCGCTTCCTCCGGTCAAAATCTTTTTCAACCTTCTTCAAGGATCGACATTTTGTTAACCTCATTTATCTCCGAATTCTCAAATATCATAAAACCTTTCCTTTCCCTTCTTACTTCACTATTAAGTAAGTCACAATTATAAGTAATCCCAAATCTATATACATACTCGCGTAATCACGCTATATACTACATTGTCAACCATCTTTTATATATTTTTTATTAATCTTTTATATTTATATACATTATTATCATGTTGGCCAATATCTACCTAATAATTTCTTGGAATACGTATCAACAACAGTAAAACACGTAAATATACGTGTCATTACTAACATAATTCAGTGTGCATAAAAATACATGCACTTAGTGGGAATACGATAATATGAAAAATATGAAAATGTCAAATAGAAACTAATTGAATATAAAATATTATGCATTTATTACGATAATTGATCAATAGTATTAAATGCATGTATGTAAAAGTATCGAAGGTGAAAAACGCGTGGCTTAATGTTTATAATGTAGAAAAATAACTTAAACTTTCAAATACCCAGTGGTCAATATGTTTATAACATAATACTAGAAAAGCGATCGACCTTTCCTGGGCAAACCCATTTCCCAAACGAATTTGCCGAGTGTGTGAATGGGGTTTGGGTTAGCAGTTCGAGTTTGTGAAATAAAATAAATTCTGCATTTCAAACAATGTTAATATTATAATGGTTTAATCACGTAAAAACACAGATTTACTGATGCAGTTATTTTCTTAATTTATGATAATTGATTTTTAAGATAGCTCATAGGTATCATTTTATTATTGTTTTATACCTAACTCGATATTACATGATAATAATCAATACTACGATCTAGACCTTTTTTGGCCTTAACTGCCAAAAAAAAAAGACATGTAAAAAAAATTACCACATCAAATAAATTTCGATCGAGCTTTATCAACCACCCCCCTTTACTCCTCCCAAAAATTGTACGCCACTATTCGACTGTATTTGCTGTCGGATAAACGCGCACAGCAGGAAAAAATATACCTCACAATCTCACAAACCTTGTATATCGTGCATGTGTCAGCGTATGTACGAAATAAGAAGGTTATCCCGCGAGTGTAGGGATAAATAAATTACGAATACTAGAAGTTTATAAGAATGGAAGCATGTTAAAATAAATCACTTAGTGTGTGTGTGTGTTGTGGTGAAATAAAAGTTAATATAAATTGTGGGTAAAGGCTTTTATTTTTTCGATTAAACGATCGACGTGGATATGATATGAAAAATTGTTCTATTATTCACAATTCACATATATAATTAAAGTATGTATACACTGCATGTACGTACACGTGCGTGTATAATATATCATTCATATATTATATTTAAAAATATAAGTTGCTAAGATACCTTAAATACAAAATATCGAGGTAAACAGAACACTTTTATGTACGTGGGCGGTGAAGCTATACTTTAAACCAATAGCAAAACGTTTAATATAATACCGCTTTTCCATAAAAATGTATTCCGTAAAAAGTCGAATCGTTTGAACAGAATTTAAATACCGATCGAATCGACGCGGTCTGAATTTCCGGTTCTATATACCTATTATAAGCAAACACTTATACTCCTAATCGTTATTATCTAAAGCCAATAAAAATTATTTAAACATTGTTATCATCATTATATTATATTATTGTTTCCGGTTTACAAACACGGTAATCCGACAATAATCCGGTATTATTATCATTATTGATATATGCATACCACATATTATTTATTATACGGCACAATATTATAAATTTTAATGTGCCAAATATGGGCTATTTTTTTTTAGATAATACTAAAGTTGTAGATATTATATTATATTTATGCCCCATGTCAGAATTTCATATTCTATCGTCTTGACGACGAATCAATATAGTAGCAGAAAAGTCTGATTTTCATGCCATCTTAAAAGGGTCTGTCCGATTTATATGACATGTCTCTAATAAGTTATAATAGACATAATAATATACTTTATATTTTTTACATTTCTTTACATTTTTTTTTTACATTTTCATAACTGAACGTATTTTATAAACTGAATGTCGATAATAATGTACCTATATGTATATAATAAATAATAATCAAACATTTTTAATTACTCAGAGAATCTGTTTGTTTAAATTACATTAATTATTAAAAAAAAAAAATAATACAATTTTTATCATTTTTGTATTATTTCGAAGTTTTCTGAATTTTAAACTAATTACTAGAAGAATTTTAGGAGAACAAATTTTGAAATACATAGTAGTTTTCAAAAAAACTAAAGAAAAACGGAAATTTTTACGCAAAATCAATTTTTGAAAAAATTGATCTTAAATTTTTAAATATTGGTGCAACTCTCAAACAAATTACCATACACATGAAATTTTCACTGAATGTTTATACTGGCATTTTCTATACTTGAAAAAATTTTTCAAATCTTTTTATTTTATTTTTAGATATTTGAAATTTTCAATCTTTTTAGTTTTTTTTTTTTTTTATAAATAACAATACAATTTTATTCATTTGGTTCTAGAGGAGACGAATGGCCTTGGATTTTTTCGATGAGACGTTTAAATTGCTCAAACGATAGTGGTATATCCTTTTGATTATTGTATACTTTTCTTACTTGTTCAGAGTAGTTCATCATCTATGTTATCGATAAATTTTAATTTATATCTTATTCCTTATAAGTTATAAGCCGACAATTTTCTTACCAAGTATATTGTGATTAAAAACGAATAACCTTAGATATTTGAAATTTCCACAAAGTGTTTTTTATCATTTCCTAAGTTTGGTGAATTTTTTTATCGATTATGTTATTTATAGACATTTTTAATTTTTATATTTTTTTCAATAAATTTCAATAATGTGATTTAAAAATTATTCATGGGTATCTACCCTAACTTTTTAGAGCAGATGAATTATTATACTTTATACATACAACTACATTTTCAAATGCTATTTTTTTCGAAAAAATATTAATTTATCCTACCTTGTGGCGTATAAGACTATACAACCTAATATAATATCGTAAATAAATTTTATTAATAGTTTAATCATAATAATATCGTAAAATATACCTTTTTAGTATAATATTATACAGACTGACAGACCGTCTCCACTCAGAATCGTTTTTCGTTTATAATGGTATTTTAACGTTGAATTCAAATTTTTACACAATCATCCATTAGTGATTCTCTAGAATTTAGTGTAAAGCAGAGCGTTAAACACTTACCAGGATTTCTTTGTGTCTTGTAGTGTTTATTTAAAGAAAAAATCATGTGGAGAGATTAATTAGGCGACTTTATGTTTCACTTAAAGCTGAAAAGAAATAGGACTGATTCCCAAATCGTTGATTAAATATTATTAAATGAATCCAATAAAATCTTCATTTATTCTGCAACTTCTCTGATAGTTCATCGGTGGTTGAATTGATTGATTCGATTAATACAGATCATATGGACTTAATATGGTTATATTCGTTAAAGATCTGCTATCAGTCGGTAAACTTCAGATACGTGGCCACGGGGTACTGTAATATTATATTTTTTCATATTATATGGTGTGTGTCCGTAAGCAAATAATAATATTATTAAAAATAGTAGTAAATTATATTATAAGTCACGAGTAGTGTAACCCGTACGTTTTCAATCGGAATAAACACGTACCAATAGGCTATAACATAGTATTATTATTTAATTATTATTTTACGGCGTGCGTGAGACGACTTTCTCGGATGGCTTTCCGAATATTGCATCATTAGAGCCACCACCACGCGTAGTACAAGACAATAGAAAATTGAAATATTAATAAATTTCGTACACATATACAATATAATATTATATATATAATATATTATGTACACGAGTGACGGTAAAACTTCGTGCCGGCGGTACTATTAATATTATAGTTTTCCTCCCTCCTCCTTGTTTTTTCCCCATTTTTTTTTCTTACCACCACCGACAACTGCGTGAGGAATTTCAATAATGGCAGTGGCGGTGGCCCCGACGCACGATGGTCGATTTCAATTTATATTTTTCGACACTGCACGATAAATTCGTCCGGTTCGCTTTTTATTTTATTTCTCATTTATATTTAGCACTGTTCTCCCGGTTTTTATTTTTCCTCTAGCAGCTACCGTAGTCCTTAAGTTTTTTTCACCAGAATATAAAATATGCATATACCAGGTACACAATAATATATACTTACTCCATATCCGTGGTAGACATATATATTGTAATATTCCATGGCCCTGCGCCACACGTTTAGACGCCCCCGAAACATACCATAAACAATTTTCACGGGTTATACGATATAACTTTTCTTATTTTCTCTCTAGGACCCCCACGTGTGACTTATATTTATAAGTCACAAAATAATAATATTAATACCAAGTACACACGAAATGTTTATTATGTCATGTTGTATGTGCAACGCCAACGCGGTCCCTGTAAACAGCGTAAACAAAACCATCACTTAAAAAAAACATCCCTAAACTATATAGTATATATACTACGAAATTACTAAGGCCGATGTGTCGTAAAATATTTATAACCTCGATAACACTAACCAATCGACGACCGGCCTATATAGTAATTCGTTAAACCGTTAAGCATTTCACTGGCCCTTATTGTTGCTCGGGCCGTCAATATGATATTCCCGTACATAGAAATCGTTATTTTCGTTAACGACCCGTTACAAATAAGACGTTTCACGCTATGCTAATATAAATCTATCTATACTTAATAATAAACATAAGTTAAGAGCGATGACATTTCAAACGGTCATAATTTAAATGGTTATATTGTTATTATTCTAATTAAGTTTTTTTCGTCTTTTAGTCGAAAACTCACTTTTTTCTTATTTTCCATTATATAATAACACAATAGCATTTCTGTTGTTAACGAACCAAAAGTTCCATATTTAAATAGCACTAAGAATGTTATTATACAAAGTAAGCATCATCTGATTATTGTTGTATATAGTATAATTCTACTAGTACTTTATACTTATCACACAGTTATATTAATCGATATTGAGAGAACAATCGTAGTAACACATTGTTCTTAAAAATAGGGTAGATTGAATTCATAGATACCCAAATACTCAATGAATACGAAAAATCTACACGATAACACTATTTGTTTATTATGCTTTTTGCAGATAGTCTGCAATATGTGCAGTTTTAACTTTTAAATAAAGTAACCGTAATTAATATAAGGAATTGAAGACTCTTAAAAATATACACATATCTTTAACTTAAGTTAAGTAAAGGTTCTCGAGTCAACATGTTTCTCAAGTGAATAATATTCTTAAACGTCAACCAAAAATATCGATCATTAGAAAATAATATTATTCATTATATTACATTGTGTTACTCTTCTATTTGTTCTTACCAAGAAGTAGGTCGCTACCAATATCTTATATTTTTTTTAACTCGGTTTGCTGTTTCATTTGTTATGTGGTATGCTAATATTTCCGATTTCGTTAGTTTAGCCTTTTAGATTTCATATATTTATTTTATTTTGTACCACGGTCATGGTTGATTTCGTTGTTACATCTAACGTTATCCGTGGCGATAATATTCTCTGCATATAGGTAACACCAGTTATTACACTGCATTTATCAAGCATTTCACTATGACCCACGTTTTTAACGAATTTTAAACTTATTTATGAAAAAGTTTATTGAAACATATTTTCCAGGTGTCGTGCCTGTTACTTTCTGAGAGAATCCAAAACTACTTGCTTACCAAGGTATACGCTATTTTAGTCCGCTCACATAACACATTCTACAAAATGTATGTAGTTGTATTGATCATTTTCATCGTGGATTTGTAGCGTATTATTATTTATTTTACTAGACTACTATCGTAATTTATAACCGCAAAGATATGAATAGTTAAAATTCCAAAATTATTGAAGTAAGTATTATATTATTATGCTTATGCATATTGCTTTACGGTGAGTGAGTTTATATACACACGAAAATTCTTAAACATATAATTATTACAAGATGAAATATTTACGGTCGTCCAACAAAAGATTTTTTTAATCATGTAATTAATGTGCATCTCTCTAGTCTGGGTAGATCAAATTAAAAATTAGTTTCCATCATTTTTTCGTGATTTATAATATCGTGTTGCGATTTATGACTTCTTCTGCATTCTGAACACGTACCTAAGCTTCTTAAACCGATTCGGTTATTTTGTGGAGAATATACCCATATTTAACAATTTATAATACTGTAAATCATTCGGTAAATACAGTTATAGTATATTTCTATACATTTCGCTATTTAAGTAATATTATATAGTTATTAATAATTCATATATCCATTTCAATTCTTGAACATGATACCAACTAATATCTATTACAGGTAGGTTAAATAACAATATTCGCATATGGCATTTTTTTTATGCTGTCATTTTAATTTCAATATTATTTAATGAATAGAGCAGTTTGTAACTTAAAAAGTGTAGGTACACCGAATAGTTATATTTTAAAAGATCACCATTACTAAATATAGGCATTTGATAATACAATTGTATGAATTAAATATTGATTATTCATATTTAATTTAAAAAATTATATTTCGCATCAATAATTATTATTATTGATAGTCATCTACTAGCCTAATAATAGAAAATTACTTTTTTCTTGAAACTTGATAAAATGTTACCTATATTATGGCCATATTATATTGTTTGCCGTAGATTGGTATTTCTATATTTATTTTTAAGTATTAATCGTTGTAATTAGGTGTTTACAAAAGGTTAACAGATAGTATTTAATTAGTTAGCTTAATTTTAAATAATGATTATAATTTTGATATTATTTATAGGTACTTATTTTATATTACGCATATAATATGCATATTATTCTAAACGATATATGTACATATCTCTATTCACAACTACTATAGCTGACACAAAATGTATTGATTTAATAAATAAGCTTGATAATATTATATACAGGGTGTAACAGGAAGTCATGAACCAATAATATATATATATATATATAATTCAGTTAAATTTTCGAGTATACGGCTATCTGATGATTGGATTTAGTTGGCTTACAATTCAAAATTTTTTTATTGCTATTTTTTTTTTACTCTCATAATTTAGACAACAGCGTAGATTTGTTCTTGTATTACACTGCCCACACGATATACCTATTTTATTAACTAGATACCCACGCCAAAGTTTCACAGTCCTTCCCGGCTTTTTACTGTGTATTAAGGTGTAATAGGAGATGCACAACCCAGCTTCCAATTTACTGTTATTTGCAGATAAGCAAAAAGTTTCCGGCTAAATGGCGTGGACCGGATTCCAGCCGTCATGATTGGCAGATAGTCCGAGTTCTAAGGTTTTCTTATATAATATGGATCGGTCTGATTATGTTGAGCCAAACGACTTGTCGTCATATACTTTGGTTTCGGTGTAATATAATATATATAGAGAGATTTTTTCAATTTCATTATATAGCGGTGCAGTGGTTGTCTTCGACAATAAGGGCTGTACCAGAATGTACGCACACCTAATAAAATGAAAGGATAAATATAGGGCGAACAATTTTTACGATTTTGAAAAAGAAATATAATAAAATTTATATTTTTCAATTCATTCGATAAATGCATACGTGCAGATTTGCCACGCTTTAAACGATATACCATTAAATGCAAACCTATTATAGTCGATGTTCAGTGATATATACATTTTACGTTTGATAATATAAAATAATAACTATCCATCTTAAAATATAGTCCCAAAGACATTTGTCGTTTTATGTTATGGATCATATCTTTTATTCTTATTATGAACCTATCATTTTTATTACATTAAAATATAATTTCAAAACATTCTCATTTATTATAAGGCAACCACTACATTGTATATCAGTATGATAAGCATTTATTTTTTGTCAAATTTAAATATCATACTGTGATAGCTAGTTAATCCTGTATCGAAATGTCACTACAAAAATATATATTGTTTCCAACAGTACATTAAAATAAAGATTATTCTTGTGAAATACATTTGATTGTAAAAGAGATATCTAGATATTTAAAAAACAAAATATACTAATCGAATACTTTTTGTAGACTCCGATTGATTATTTCAATGGTTCCAAAAATAACCATTTTTATTTTTGTTTGTGGCACTGGCAAATTGCTAAAATTGTTTTAGAAAAATTTCTTATTTTTTTAATAACAAAAGTAAAACTAAAAAAATTAATCATCATAATGACTTAGAAATCGTTATTAATTTAAATAACAAAAATATTAAATACGAAAATATAATAAACTAATATACTACAAAGGTAATGATTTTGTATTTATATATCGAAAATCGTAATAATTATCAACAAATTATTATTTATCTAACACGCTCAGTTTGAAGGTTAACTGATTTCACAGTTGATTTACCTATTTATGTACTTTATTGTTCTTTCTATTCATAACTCATAAGTATACACATTCATACCAAAATGTTGTGCTAGTATTTGTATTTATGTATTAAATAGAACAGACAAAAGTGTTATTATAGTTGTATGAATAATGGATATCTGATTATACTATTTTCTCATAAATAATTTGCTGATAAAAATATTGAACAATTTCAGACTTCATACTTATTAGTTATTATATTCATCAATATAAAGAAAAATACAAATATAAAATATTGAAGGTGCATAATATTATTTTTTTAATATTTATCATAGGCTTACATTTAACACATTTTATAATTATTGTTGACACCATAAACGTTATAATTTTTGATTATTTAATTGAATATCTTATGTTATGAAATACAGTATAAAATATAAAGAACACTGACATATTATTTTGGATACTCCTTATTAAATTTGGAAATGTAAACCATTGGAATGATGATATAGTAAAAACAATAACTAAAACGCCTTTTTAAAAAAAATATATTATTATGTTTAATTACAAAACTGGTCAACATTTGTGAGTAAAATATTTACACGTATTCTTGTACTGTGTAAACATAAAAGTTGCGATACCAATAAATTTATCTAATACGTTTCATTCGCTTTAAGTCGTTTTATTATGATAGCCGCTGTGTTTATCAGGAAAATATATTAAAACTACCCACTCTCATAATCTCTACCCCACCTCTCGCTGCAGGTATTGCGCTTTCTGGGAATTGAATTACTAAAATATTTTAATAAAGTCAGCGTCTGTATATAAACAGAATAATATTCGTTTAAGTTCGAGACACATGCACATAACGGAAGCCACTTGTCCAAGCCGGAAATTAATTTTTTTTTATTATTTTCTATACACATACATACATATTACATATCATGCCCGAGATGGTAAACATGAACATGAGCACGTACTGTGCATGGCGAATATTTGTATCTGACAACAACAGCCAAAGACAGCTTGGTGTATTTGTTAAGTTAAAAAATCTAATAACAAGCCATTTAATTAATTTACCATATCACAGATTACCCGTTTTCCATGAAAACATGACATGTGTTATGTCATTACGATCGCTAATAGGTAAGTTATTGTAGGTTGATGAAAATCAAACGAGTACCTATTTAGTATAATTTTATGAGTACAAAATGTACAAAGTAAAGTCACTAAAGAAAAAAAGCAAAACGTTTGTTTCGCTACATTTCGTTATTAAACAGTTATTATTTTTCAAAGCAAACATTAACATCATTAGTTTATATAAAGTTTAGGCAATTAAATTTTATAAAACATTTTTAATCATTTTATGTTAGACATAATAATTCTCTCATTAAAAAGAGTAGGGAAACATTTCAAAAATATACTTGACAACAATTAGTTTAACCAATCTACAATACAACAGCATAATTTGACTATATACAAACAATATGCTTTTATTTATGGTAAAATGTATATAATTACTCGTATATATATAATATATAATATAATTTATAATATGTAATATTTAGATTATAGATCACTACATATGTTATAGTATTATCACTGTGAGTTATCAAGACTATAATAACAATTACATTTTAGAATAATAAGTAATAACGATTTTAAGTTAAAATAAATCATAACAAATATTATCCTTATTTTAAATATTTTACAAAATTGTCAACTTTAGTTTTAAAATGTTAAAGCCGATTTTAACATTCTATGAACATACTGTGTGTTTATAAAACTTTGGGAAATAGCGATAAAATATTTCATAAGATATAACGTTTCTGAATAATCTTCATTTAAAAATGAGGTCTTTATAAAAAGGTGACATTTATCGGTTTAAAAAGGAACAACAACCAACAGCGTTAAATATATCAGCTAAAGAAATCCAATGGAATAAATTATTTTATTAAAACACATCAAATTACAATCGCTTAGTAAACAGAGAGCCTATTTAACCAAAACCAATATATATGAACTTACTATTACGATATGAAGATGAGACGTATGTTAGGATTTAATATGAAATTGAAAAAATATAGTATTATAAATATTTCCGAAAAAATTTTAAATCACTTTTAAACTGTTCAATACGCATTTATATCATTTATATCTTTAAAAATCGTTTTGTGACATAGCTTATATCATTATTACCTAAAAAATATTCAATGTATAGTTTTATTATTGTATTTGTACAGTATTATTATTCTAATGTATTTTTATTAAAATTATAAATCACAAAAGCATCTATGGAAAATTAAGCTCATGTTGTTTTTTTTAACACCAGAAATGTGCAAATTTAATGCAAATTAAAAAAAAAAATGATTTAAAAATAATGAATTGTATCATAAAATATTGACAGAAATTTATGTCAAATTAATCAATAATTTAACCCAAACCTATTTTATTGAACTAACTAATTACAAATCTAAAAATAACAATAACAAAGTTAGATTTGTTGAAAATAAAATACTTTCTCCCAAGATTTTCTTTACAACTAACGAAGTGGAAAATATTAAGCCAAAACAATATAAACCCTTACGTCTTAAGCTTCCAAGCAGAAATATTCTGTCACTGCAAGGGATATTTGTAGATTAGACTCTTTAACCACGAGTAATTGATTAAATCGCTGGAAGAGGTTTACTCGGAAGGAAAATTAAGTCAAAAAATTAAGCACACGAACAAAAAACATATTAGAATTCAATTTAAGATGAGGGTGTTCCAATAAATAATAATGTTTTATTTTTTATTGTTATAGATGATATTTGTGAAGAATGGCCTCATAACTTCCAGCCGGCCCCCGGATATTGGATCGAATGTTCACGTCAAAAAATTACTAGTGAAGCAGGATATGTTGAAGAATCTGGATCTGATGAGCGAGAGTTAAATAATGGCTCAAATTCAGACGGTGCAGACGGTGCCCAAGAGTATTTTGGAAATAGATATGGACGGCCTAGGGGTTCGGATAGTCTACTACTGGAAGACGATGAATATTATCCATATGATGATGATTACGTCATGCCACCATCCAGGTGCTGTAAATGGAAATAAATAGGAATATAATACATAATTATTAATTATTAATTTACCGTTTTATAGACCAAAAACTTCAATTGAGGAGCAGTGGGAGAAAAATCGATGTTTTGAGTTGACTTCAGTTGAACAAGAAACATTTGAGAGGTACTTTTATCAAAAGGAACATTGGAATTATTTCACCAATGATGAAGATTTGGGCCCGATTATCCTGAGTCTAAAACAAGAAACCATTAATGGTCGAGACCAATTTAGGTACATCCCGTTTTAACAGATAAATTGGTATGTATTTAATATTGATTTTCTTTACCTAGGATATTGGTCAGAGCAATCAGCTACACAGTTCATGGCTTAATACCAGCGTCTTGTGTATTTGCCGATCGCTATAATCGTGAAGAAGTGGTCAGGTCTCTAGGTAAAGAGATCAATTTAAATCCACCATTAGTGCTTGGTCAACTACCTGACACGGCCGATGAACTGCTCAAACTAGACCAAGTGTTCATGAAATCTGAACTCAAAGTTGGAGTAATATATGTCAAAGAAGGCCAAACCACTGAGGAGGAAATATTGGATAACAATGAAAATAGCTTGGCATTTGAAGAATTTCTTGGACTTTTAGGAGAGACCAAAAGACTTTGTGGTATTATATCACG
Organism: Diuraphis noxia; assembly: GCF_037042655.1. Classification (NCBI taxonomy): domain Eukaryota; kingdom Metazoa; phylum Arthropoda; class Insecta; order Hemiptera; family Aphididae; genus Diuraphis; species Diuraphis noxia. The sequence goes on along the minus strand of NW_028301712.1, from coordinate 14,730,799 downwards.
TCCAAACATAATTATTATCATTTTATTTATGCATTAAATATTTCATAGGGTTTGATAAGTATCGAGGAGGATTAGATACGGTACACGATTTGACTGGAACACATTCTGTGTATACAAATTGGAGAAATATTGAAATAATGTTCCACGTTTCAACTATGTTACCTTATGAAGCACACGATGCACAAAAAGTAAACTTCAAATAAACTTTGAATAAATTATAAAATAATATAATTTTGCGTCATATAATTTACAGCTCCAAAGAAAAAGACATATTGGTAATGATATTGTGTGCGTTGTATTCCTTGAAGCTGATGATACCCGGTTTTCACCAGCATGCATAAAATCACATTTTCTTCATACTTTTATATTGGTCAGAGTAAGTCCGAGGATTAGAAGAAAAACAGAAAGAACTAAATACGAAGTAAATAAATGATTAATTATTAAATATAATTTAATTAAATTAAATCATTAAATAATATTTTTCGAAGGTATCTGTTGTGACTAGAGATGAAGTTGGGGCTTATAAACCATATCTTTGGGAACAATCTGTTTTTGAAGAAAAAGATATGTTTCGAGAATGGATCTTAACAAAGATTGTAAATGGCGAACGAGCCAGTTATTCAGCACCAAAATTCGCTAGAATGCAAGAGCGTACTCGTAGTCAAATGCTTGAAGATATCGTTGCCAACTTACAAAATCATTGTGAGACTGGTCAAATACCTAAACCCTATAGGTAAGTAAAAAATGTTATAAATTATTATGTTACATATATGACACTACTATAAAACTTTACAGAAGAGGTTCATGGAGACCTATAGGGCATATGCGGCCATCCAGCCCATTACTCGATTCGGTTAGAGATCGTTTTGAAGACTACGATACTCTTGCTAAAGATTTTACGAAATTTTTTATAAACTCCGAATCAAATGTCTCTATAAATGGACATTTGTTTGATGTAGTATTTTTAGTAGGCCAAAGTAAACAAAAAACTAAATTTATTGGCGTACGAGCCATTTTGGGCGTAAGAAGTCGGTATGTATCATACTAAAAAGATAAATTTAAAAAAAATATTATAATTGTGCCTTAATATTATTTTATATATAACAGAGTGTTTCAAGAAATGTTATACGGAATTTCTGCTGGTTTTGGATCTCCTCAAATGCCGGTTGCTGAATTATTAGCCCGAGGTCTTCCTAGTTTACCCTCTCAACAACACCAAAAAGCAAAAAGTAGTAACTTTTTACAAGTTCCAGATATAGAAACACCAAGGTTAGTCTTTTCACGAAATGTTACAATTGAAACAAATTTTTATGAAAATCAAAAAAAATAATAAATATATTTTATAGGGCCAAAAGTGTGCCCAGCTCTCCTATGATGCGAAGAGCATTTACCAGATTAGGAACGATTACTGCTGGATGGAGTAAATCGATAAGAAAACAACAAAATCTATCCGCTGATGATAAAAAGAAGTGGGCTTCTTCTCAAGATTTCAGCCGTAAGTTGATTTGTAAGGTTAAAAATCCATAGTACTCAAATAATTTTAACAAATATTATATTTACAGATAAAGAAAAAGAAAAGGACAAAGAAAAGGAGAAAGAAAGGTTAGCTCAGTTGTCCGTGCCCAAAGTAAGTGTTTGTCCAAACAACGGAGGGGACAAGATTGATCGAGCAAAACTCAATCAAATCGAGGTAACACAATAGTAATAAATATTTACGCAGCACTAATTATTCACTTATAAAATAAATAACTTTATTTTCCTATAAGTTTTCAATCATCGAATTTGATCCGGACACGTTTCGAATATTACTGGATTACTTACATACTAGCTCTTGTAAAATCACTTGTGCAAATGTCCCCGGGCTAATATGTGCAGCTGAACACTATGACTTGCCAGAGCTATTACAGGCGTGTTTCCACCATACAAAACAGCATTTAAGAGTAGATGTGGTAAGTATATAGTTCTAAATTGATCCTTTCTTTACTCGTCATAACTATAAATATGTTTTAGATATGCTTGATGTTAAACAGTTTGGAAAATTATGTATGGAGATATAATTCAGCAGTGGAATTAGTTAATTTGATATTTACTTATATCGAACAAAACGCATTGAGGGTATTTTGTTTTTACATAGCGATAATATTATTTATTGTTATATCGATGTTTATGTCTAGGTTTTGAATCATTGTGATTTCCTCACGCTTTCCGAGTCACTGGTACAGCAGATAATGTGTAGGCCACTTGAAGTGTCTGAAATTCGAAAGTTCCAGGCAATGATAAAATGGGCAACCAATAAGAGCCAGTCAAAAACTAACGCTAAAGAAGAATTCCATCATATCATGACAAGGCTGAAAAAAGATATAAATTTGGTTAAAATTGCACCCAACGATCTCATAAACGTAAATAAAATGTTATTATGTATAGAAAATAGTAACCCAAATTTTACCAAAAAAATTATTTTAGATCGTGTTACCAACACGAACCGTCGATAATCAAGACATTCTGAGCACCCTGTGCAAGCAAGCTGGTACCGGGGAGTACAAAATCGAAAAGACTGTATTCGAGAGGCTCAGCAGACATAGGTCTGATTGGGACCACGTCGAGCCTTATCTATAAAATAATAAATAATTTTGAAAAGAAGACCACTAATAATAATATTAGAATTTTCAGTTTCTACAATAAATATATGTATGTTTTGTGATTAGTATAAGATTTATTTACAAACATGATGTTCTGTTATATCATATCGCTGAAAGATTTTTATCTTTCACATAATATTGGCTATTTATAATAATATAATAATAATAAAATAATAAGTAATTATATTATAAATTTAAATTAATATTAATAATAATAATATTTAAGAAACAATCAAGTTTTCAACTGTTTATATTATATTATTTTCGCGTTTATGACCTATGTGAATACTTTAAATTGCATGGTATTTATGTTATATGGTTGTTTTAAAACAAAATGATCATATTATACAATCTAACAATTATAATAATAAAAATAATCTAAACCGTATAAGGCGTATAAACTTATAATAATTAAGAGTGTGAAGTGTTAACGTTCGTATAATATATGTGTAAATAATTTATCTATGGTAACTACGTTTACCCGATAATTCAGTGTGTGCTTTTCAGGCAGTTTTAATTTAACTTCCAACTTATTATACTCGAAACATAGATCAGTTGAATTAATTATTAATATATTGAAATCATTGATCATCATTATGACATTAAGATTTAAGTCAGTCGAAGTTTTACCCGCCAGGCTCTCAGTTACGACAATATAATAATAATAATATACATATTTTTACAATAGTTCTGAAGTCTCATCGGTTTAAATACGTTTTATTAATCTCATAAGGATTTAGACTTGTGCGCCGAATTAATTTCCACAATTGCGTGTTCACAACTGATTATTTGAAAAACATTTCAACTGGCCGAAATCTCAATTTAAAATAAAAACACTTAATGCTTTTTTAACGTGATAAAATCCTTCCATCAAAAATTATGTCCTGTAGATATAGTTTTATATACCAATTTAGATTGTTTTTTTTTCTCTAAAACGATAAATACTTCATATTATGCCACTATGGTAAAATTTTCACATCGATATGTTATTGATCTTACCATATGCGGTCCCAGGAATTTACATCAGGTGCAGCACATTAAATTATAGTATACACATAAGTATGAACTTATGTCCCAAATTCCCAATATCATTACCACATATATAAATACATACATACACACACACAAATAAACATTTTATTCCATTTTTCTACTTGGAATTTTAAATCTTATTTAATTTTTTAAACAGTTATGAATAATTATAATTAATATTATTATGTCAACTGATAAAAAAAAAAACGTGGAAGGCGGTTGAAATGTCAGGTGCTGCACAGGCTGCAGTGGCTGCACCCGTAGGACCGCCTATAGATCTTACTGTCAAAAAATCAACGATTTCCGGAATACGATTATCATGGTGACTGATCTGGTGACTATCTGGTGACTCACATCACATATTTTATCATATCTCATACACCTGATACATTTGATACACTATATATCTATAAACCTAAAACAATAGATGGTAAACTTAACCCAGAATTATTATTTTTCATTTTTAAACAAAATAACATTATTTCTAAATTGTATCTAGTGACTCTTCGTAGGACATTAAAAATTAATATACTCTCGATTTATATTAAAATCAAATAACCTTTGTGAAATAAAAATTGTACTATGTACCTAATTAAACGTATGATTTCCATTAAAAGTATTAAGTGTATAAATAATAAAATAAATTATTGCTTCCATATAACAGTCAAAATATGAGTTTCCTAAAAATGTATCTAAATATTCAACAATTCAATTTATTAGTTTCCACCATTCGTTATTTGAGCTATTTTATTTACAAAAAACTACTTACCTATATTATTATAATTTTTTTTGACAAATATTTAGACATTCTACTAAGAAGATATTTTATGTTTTTTTTTTTTTTGTTTAAATGGATATGGTGTTAAGTTTTTAAAATTTTAAACAAGCGCATTGTTGTCGCACACTTGTTTTTTACTGTGATTGTATCAGAATTCAGGGACATAAAATATAATACTGTATAAAAATAATTAATAAATTAATAACAACGCCAAGACAGAATGGAAAAAATTACTCGAAATAAATAATATAATAATGTTTGTGTTGTTTTCGGTGTTTGTAAACTTTTACATTGTGTAACAAATTATAATATTATATTATATAATATATGTATATCATAAAATGTATAATATATAAATATATATAGTACATGCGTATAATATATATTTTTAGAATAGTTACATTGTTATAATAATGTTTTAATGTCAACCCTTCGCGTGATGAATTTCATATAAACAAAATGTTCACCAAAAATGTGTGATGCCTGCCTATTGTTGGAGCACATTACGGTTATTATTATTGTAAAATGTATGTATGTTTTTTTTTTGACGGACGGACGGACGTGAAAATAAATAAAACGTTCTATACAATATTTTAACGGAAGTAGTTTGTATTTGTATTGAAAGTGAAACCAAACAATTACATGCAAATAAACTGCATGTCTATATAAAATTATCATACAAGACAATATTAATAATGATAGAAAGTTCTGTATTATTATTTTATAACATTATAATATAGGCAATAGACTTGAAAAGTTGAAACTCATAAGTCATAATATTTCAAGTTTTGAATATTTTGTTTCTATACTTTTAAATTACATCAGAATTAGCAACAGATTCATAGCATACTAAAACGTGTTCAAAAACAAAAATTTGTTGCATGTTTTTACTGTTTTTTGGTAAATTGGGCAATTTCCATTTACAATTGTAGCTGTTCTTTATTTAAAGGAGATAAAACTTTACTGTCCAAATTTGTCAAAATTTGAATTTCAAATGGTCATCAGTAACTTATAAAGGTCTTAATTATAATTTATTTTTGATATTATGAAATTGCTGTAAAAACAAAATATTATTAATATAAATTAAATTTCCAACTTTTTTGACTTAAAAACAAATATGTATAATATTAATAATATAATAAAATACATAAATCGAACAAAAATTGAATCAAGGCTAAAATACAAAATGTTCATTGAGTTAAAAAAGGACCAAAATATCTTGAAAATTATGTAATGTGCACACGTGAGTATTCAGTGAAAGCAAATTTTTACGAATAACAATTATTTTTTGAACATCAAAATAATTTATTTCATTAAAAACAAATCTTACAAAGATTTATTTAAGTTCTATAAATTGCAAAAACTACTTTATAAAAATAAAACACATTAGAATAATTTTTAAACTTAATAAATGTGAAATAAAAACAAAATTATAGTTTAATAACGTTACTTTTTACCTCACTGCAATTTAAGTTCAATGTTATTTATAATTGTTTAAATATTTTATTATAATCTCTTTACATTAATTTATGTCTTATTAAAAATATAATTTGTTGTATTCGTAAAGAATTCTATATAATTGGTTTAGAACAATTGAAATTATACATCTGAATTTATAGATTAGAGAACATTTATTTTCTATTAAACTTATACTATACGTTGCAATCTAGTTATGACTCATGATAATCCACTGATAATAATTATAATAATATTAGATTATTTAACCAAGATGATTTCAACATGTCCTATTCATATATGGAGAAATCATTGTTACTCTGACTAATTATAGATCAAATCTAAAATAAAATAAAAATTTTAAAGGTCAAAATATAAATTTGAAATTGTATATATATTTTTTTTAACAAAGGTTTAATGAAATATATGTTAGTATTATTACACAGTAGGTATACCGGATGTTCCATTTAATGTACCTAAGACAGTGATTTTCTTGAAAAATATTTTTTTTTTGTTCGTTATCGTGATTTTTAATTCATTATTTTAAAGCAGAATATTTTTTGGAATCTTTCGATGTATAAATACAAATTTTGGATGAATATTTTATAGCTTATAATTACTTAAAGTTTAGTTGAGCTGAGTGCAGTGATACCTCTAGGACCTAAAATCTTGCAATGTTTTGGTCTACTATTCCGCTCATATTCACTTTAAATTTTAAATACTTATACATTTTGACTTATAAACTACTTGTCCAACATTTTATTTTTATGGATTTAAATACTAAATAATATAATATTCTGATTTAGAATATACAATTAAAAATGCATATTTGCTGCAGTGGTTCAAAAGAGTAAAATAATGATGATAAACATTTTATTTTTAAATAAAACTGTTTATCCAAAATGTATAGTAACAACTTAAAATTATGTAATAGGAATATTTTCAAAAATTTTTTTTTCTTATATTAAATTAAAATCGCCCCGTATTACTGTAGTATTAGTGTAAGTGTATTTGCCTATACTCTAATCCTTCCAAAAACTGAAAAAAAACAGTAAAATTGTAAACAGGATCTTAACTGTCTGAAAATAATGTATGCATTGCATACTACACACGTCATGATGATTTCCATATCTGTAAAATCATCAATTAGTGAGACAAGGCTTGATTTAAATTCCGAAAATTAATTAAAATAATTATTTACTGCAGTATGAAACAAATTTACAATCTGGGGGTGGGGTGGCCGAGCGGTTGCGACGCACGCAGTCGCCGGTTCGAATCTCGGTCACGGGCGGCATCGCTCTTTCGGCATTTCGCGGTGTCTGGAGAGAGAGGCCGCCGGCCCCCAACTGGGCATGGCAGATACTCACGGGTGCCCATTCAAAATTCTGCCAAAAACGCACATGTTAAAACCTACAGTACCTTCCCCTACAGTTCCCCAGGCTAATGTCGAAGCCCTAACCCTAAAAAAAAAAATTTACAATCTCTTATGCCTACACGCAGAGAGCAAGAAAAGGTGTAACTAAACCTACCTTGAAATAAAAATAATATAGATTGTTTTATAATCAAATTATATTTTTAAAATTTGTAATAGTAATCATTTTAATGATATCTCATTCAATCTTTTTTCATACAATATAAATAAATTATATTACATTATTTCATGGATATATCATATAATTATTATTTATATAGAATTACAGACAAAAAAATAATATAAAAATGAACAGGATCGGGTAACTGTTATAAATGAGTGCAATTAATTACTCTCTTTGGAAGTCATCGTCGGTTTACTGATAACCAGACGTATTTATCACGGATGTGATCCACCTCACGTGGCTGGCCACATTAGCATAGATCCCGTACTTGCCGCGCCGGCCACAGCCATAGCCAAAACTTGTGATACCTACCACCGTCCACCGGCCACGCATTTTGCACAAAAGTGGCCCTCCCGAGTCACCCGAACACGTGTCCGACCGACCATCTCTGAATCCTGCGCAGAACATATTGTCAGTGATCTGATACCGCCAGTACGCAGATCTGCACGTCCTCTGGCTAACGATCGGGACCTGTAGATAGCAATGCAAACGCACATTTCATATATTATGACGTGTCACAAGATAAACGCAAAAATTGACAATTATCAAAACTACTAATATTTAATAATCATGTACTGTTAGCTGCTGAGAGTTAAAGTTATTTTATCCATATAGAATATGTAAGGTACAGATAAAACGAATCCAAACAAGTAGTGTTTCAAAATTTCATGACATATTTCAAATGCGTGAAATATTTCAGAGTTAAAATATACATACTTATATATATTTTTTTAATCAGTTTTATTTTTAGGTATAATCATCATAACTTACCTTCACAATTTTATAGTATTAAGGCCTTAAGAGAAACAATCACTAACCACTCATTAGTGATAATTTTCTTTGGTTAGGTTATTGATTAATAATCATCAATAATATTTTTATAAAAAAATTCAATGTTTCACTAGAAATTTTTCATACTTCCAACTCTACAAATAAGTTAGACTTCAACAGTTCAACTTAGTACTTTTAATAAGTTTATGCTACAGTATAAATGAGTACTAAATTAATATTATTTTATATAAAGAAAATGTATACTTTACAACGTATACATTGAAAAAATAAACATGTTTTGCTTTCTTACAAAGTTATAAATATGAAATAGTTTTGATTGCTGCATAAATGCAAGTATATTTCAGTACAATAATTATTACAATACTCGTGGAGATAATATTCTGATAGGTATTAGATTTATGCTTATGCATTATAGATTATACGGTTATATTTAAGTATTTCGACGTTAAACGTGTTATTCGTTTGGAAAAATATTTTTTTTTTTTTGTTATAATAAAGTACCTATCTATATATTTTTTAAATGCAATTACTTGGATTAGTTAGATCTGATAGTAAGATTTACTGAAGTAACCTAACCCTATAAATGAATACTAACCTAACCTTACTTTGAGAAAAACCAAAATATCATGAGACCCGATCTCAATATCATTAAATATGGCTCATCAACAAAACTAACAAAAGATATAATCTTTTATTATATTTTAAAACTAACTGATACTGTACTAACCTAACATAAATACAATTTTCGTCTAAAATAAAAATTGCTATTTAATGTAAAATGTCACCTCAACACTATTACTTTTTGACTTCATGACGCATATATACTATTTTACAGAAACATCATTAAGAATTATCATAATAAGAGGGGCGATTTAATTTCAAAAATGTACAACTAGATATCTAAACAATTATCTTAATTTATTTAAAAAATGTTATTGGTGAAAGTTATGAAATATTTAGCCGATTATTCATTGTAAAAATTGCATTTTTGTTCAACAGATACCTATGATATATTTTTTACATGAATATTGTCAGTTATTGATAGATAAAAATATTTTATAAGTCAGCTAAACTTTTTTGTGGCTATGAAACAGTTAATAGATTGTTCGCTTATTTAACATGATAGTCATTAATTTTAAAATAACTTATATTCAACTTTCTTGTCGTTTCTTATCTACTTTGGAAAGATGCTGAGCTATACCTACCCTAGCTTCTCGAAGCATTCGAGATCCATGAGAATCTTGAGATTTCACTTTTCCCCATCCAATAACTACGCACAGTTTAGGCTTCCGCTTCTGCCGTTGAAAATCAGGGGATGGAAGACATGCTGGTTGCAAGTTAAATCCACCATCATCTATTCCTAAATCCAAGGCACGTAGTTTTAACAGTGCCATATCAATATCAATTGTATTTGGATTGTATCTGGGATGTATTATAATACGTTCAACCTATATTTGTTATGGAAATAATAGTAATTATTACTTAAGGTTGCAAACATGGCAAATATTTGAAAATTCTAAACACCTAACGCCATAATAAAATGGGTATATCGTATATAATGAACAATGGTATGTTGTTTATATTTTATAATGTGTGCATGTACAACATACATACCCTTAATCTGATCTTATTGCCTTCATAAACAGATAAACAATGTTATTCATTTTAAACATATACAGCATACGACATACATACCCTCACGCTGATCTCATCACCTTCATGAATAGATAAATCATACTCCTTCAATATCACAAATAATTTTTGTCTAGAACAATGTGCAGCTGTGAGCACCCAACCAGGGGCTATGAGTGTACCACCGCAAATTATCTTCTGAAATGGTGAAAACGCATAATATAATATGAAAAATGTGAAAAATATTATTTATTTTACCATCATAATACCTTAAATCCATTTAACACCGCGACTTGCCAAGGCCAATGAAATTTCTTAGATTCTTGACCTCCCATTATTTTAATTAAAAACCTAGGAGTCTTGAAACCGGGAATGGTAGAAGAAGCCATAGTAACTCCACATGTAGAATTCACTGACACATCATACGCATTACCTAAGACTACAATACAACATTTTCATTCAAATAATGAACACATATTCTATGAAAATAATTTATAACCTTTGTTCGAAAAACTTGTGTTGAGCCGTTTGTAGTAATTCGTCACGAGCCCCGGGCATGTCGAACCGGTCACAAAACAATAAGATGATTCGGTAACGACGTTCGATCCACAAATTTTCGATCGTAAACAATGTCTGAACGAGCGTCGCGGTTGTATCCATATAATTTAAACATATTATGTTACAGGTACGATAAAATTATGTTAACCTATCCAAGCTTTTGAATTAAATAACTATATTTCTTTCGTATTTACAACATTTTACATAATAGATTAGGTTTTTATTCAAATTTTTTATTACAAAATTGATTAGTATTTATTTTAACGGCCCTCATGCTACGAACAAAGGTAGAAGAATGACACATCATCTGTGCAAAAATTAATATTTTATACATTTCATATACGAGTAGATATGTATATTTTTTTTAATTATTTTAAATTATCAACAATCGTTAAAATATAATATAAATATTATTTTATTTTATTTTTTAATTTTTTAAACCAACTTTTTTCATATATTTTATATGATTAATTTCAACAACTAGATATTTCTTCAATTTTGAACGATATAGCTCTAACTTTAATAATATCTGTTAGGTATTTAATATCTATTAACCGCGTGGCATAATACAGGTAACCAGCTAGTATCTTGGCGCATTCGTACGATTTTTTTTTTCTTATCACATTTTGGCGGTCATGTCTATGCCTGAGTGTATACCTACTTATGAACTAAGTATGAGCGCTATAGTACTAACCTTTGTCTGACCATGGTACATCTATCCGAACATGAGCTCCAATCCGACCAATCTGAGTACACGTTTTTCCTATGGTGTGGTTTCTGATTGTTAACCGTTCTGTTCTGCAGAAGCTATATAAACAGAGAATCCCATTATTATAACCAGTCCAATTTTATAGAGTAAATTATATTATTATAATTTATAAATTGGATGAATGATGGAATCGGCGATTGATTCGTTTAATTGTGGCTATATAGTAAAACATATTAAATACAAGTACATCGTTGAACGATACCAGTCTATTGTACTTGATCGTGAAACTTACAGACAATACGGGTATTTGAGAGCCGTCGGCTAAATATCGCGTCGGCTGAGCAGCGACGCGAGAATAATCGTTTAAGTCTTCGAATAGTCGCATATCCTAAAGTTTATAAACACACAAAACTCATTACATAATAGGAGACTCCTAAATAAATTAATCCATCACGGGATAGACGGCAGTATACTGTATAATTGTGTGATAGCACTTACACTGAATTGGGCAAATAATATGAACCAATGCAAATGAAATTTAAACATGCTTGTCCCGTCAACTAACTCGGCGAATAGATTGGGACGAATGTTTTTGATCTACTTGTTTAAATGAAAACCGAACCCCTTCTTTTCACTATACCTAATACAAATGTGTATACGTATACGGAGTGTTCTGGTTTCCCTTTATGCAGTATTATTATTATTATTGCTAATTTATACCAGCCGGTTATGGTGAGTCCAGTATCATTATTGCTTTACTCAACACACATGCCCATTTTGGAGATAGGCTAACGGGTAATTATGCTCGAATATCGTTAAAATGCATCGATTGTTATATTTAAATAGGTATGATTATGATTATTATTAACGGATAAGAGTTCTATCGCCGCGTGTAATCGATTTGATCTGATACTTATAAACGTAACGCATACATAGTGTATTGAATACTGCCTTAAAACGTATAGGTACCACAAATTTGAAACACAATCAATTTATGATATTATACAGACATATAGATATTTATACATACGTATGTGATATGTGTAATTGTGCATGTGTTTGTAAAAATCACATCAATCACGTTGATTGTGGATAATAACATTATTTGTGTGTGGATTAATGCGAATGATCTGTATAGAATCGAACATGTTCCATTTAGCGATAATTTATATACAGCACTTTACACTTTACAAACGAATTGTATAATATTAATACAAAAAAAACCTTTAATTTAATGGACTCGCCTGCAGGTTTTGTTAACTTGAAGTATTTTTTAATCAAGATAAGACGTACACAATTTATGTGGTTTTCTATAAGTGACTGCAAACACCAGATAATCAAATAATTTATGTTAGTCTGTTACATTATGTGTTGTATATTATACTTAATACAAAATGATGCAACGATATATATTTTTGAAATGCTTAAAATTGAACCATAACAGAAACTAATCAATACTTATAAATTGTTAGTTATTAATTTACTTACATATTAACGAGAAATAAAAGCGATAAGACTAAAATAAAATTTTAATAATAAATTGTCTTAAAATCATAAAAAACGACATTTCTTTTGGAACTGATGTTAAATATTTTAAAAAACCAACTCTAAAACTTTCTTTACGCATATTTTTTTCTCTGAGTAAGTTTAGAATCCATAATATAAAAACATTATAATCGCTTCAAAAATATTCTTTCTATCACATTTACCACAACCAAATTACGTTGTTATATAATATTAACCCAATTAAATACTGCATTTCTTAAATGTTTTTTTAAACGATTATTTTATTGTTATGTATTTTATACTCTCAAAACATTGTTGATCTCTTGTATGAAATTCGTTAACGAGAAAATATTTTATTACTACAAATTATAACCATACAATCAGTGGCGTACCCAGGATTTTCGAATGGGGGGGGGCTAAATCTATATCGGTATTCGGTACCATAATAAACACAACGTTTATGCTTTGCTTATACTAGGTCATTGTTACTAAAGATAATACGTTGTATTCAATACCGTTTTTTAGAAATATCATGGTTTGTACTTTGTCTTTTTTAATATAAAATGTATTCCAAAACATGGCCAATGGGAGGGGCTGAAGCCCCCTAAGCCCCCCCCCCCTGGGTACGCCACTGCATACAATTTACAAAATATATGACTGTATTTAGTTATGATTATTAAATATAATTTTTGCATTTCTTACTGAAGTATTTTAAGATTATATGTTCATTTTAAATAGTTATACTCCACACGTATACGCTAACATGTATATCTATATGTCTATAAGTCTTATTTATTTTTGTATAAATTTGTTGAACTGTGCAGTTTCAGTTTTAGTTTATTATTTAATGACTATAATTCAATAACGAATTAGTTATATACCTACTTACTTTATGGGGTTCTAATATTATGAACAGTATGCCTATATAGTGTAATATACAATAAAATATCAATACTAAGAATAAATTGTCAACCAGTTATATCAAATGGCTGATAATTTATACACCTAACACCTAAGGTTATTCAAGTACATAATATTCGCATTTAATATATTATAGTCACTATTTTTCTAGAAATGTTAGTACCTACGTATATTATTCGTATAAGCTAATCTCGGAATAAATAAGTACATTTTAATTCATTCAAAGTTCAAAGTTCAAAATGAAAAGAAAAAAATGTTTTTTTGTTAAATCATTAAAAAAATGTTTTTATATTTATTTTCTATTTCATAATAATATGATGGTAACAGATAAAATATATTTGTTAAGAATCGTGTGTTAATTAAGGTTTTTAGAAGGTGTACCACAAGGTGCAGTAATTGCCCCAATGCTCTTTAATCTTTACATCTCAAACCATCCCACCTCACCCCATACAATGGGCCATACTCTAGTCGGTGACTTCGCTGACGACAAAGCCATATTAACAACCAGCTCAGACCCTGTCCTAGCTTCCTCTTACATACAAGATCATCTCAACGCTCTTGAATCGTGGTACAAGACTTGGGGGGGGGGGGGTAAAAATGAATGAAGCTAAATCTATCCACGGTACCTTTGCACTTCGCCACAGCATATGTCCAACACTATTCCTCAATAACCAACCGCTCCCTCCTGCCCAATGTGTACGATACCTAGGCATCCTTATTGATCGCCGCGCGCCGCTTCACCTGGAAACCTCACATAATTATTAAAACCCGTACACTTAACGACCGCTTCCGTCTCCTTCGTCCACTTCTAACATCTAAGCATATGAAACTCTCTAATAAGCTCCTGATCTATAAGCTCCTACTCAGGTCCATTTGGACTTATGGGATTCAACTATGGGGCGCTGCCAAAATCTCCAACATCAACCGCATTCAAAGATTCCAATCAAAAACTCTAGTTACAATTCTTAAAGCGCCATTCTTTGTCTCTAATCACACCCTCCATTCCAACCTCAAAATTCCGTATGTCTCTGAATTAGCGAAAACACATTATAAACGTTTCAATAGCCACCTAGCCCACCATACAAATCCCTTAATCTCTGGCCTATCATCTATTTCTATCCCAGGTAACCCAACTAAAAGATTAAAAAGACAGTAGTGTCGTGACCTGCTAGCCTAAGTAAATATATATGTACAATAATAACCTAGCCCAAGAAAATCTCACTCATGTCGTAGTACCTCCCTGGGAGGCCTCTACAATCCGCCAAATCTGCCATTGTATATATTATTTTTATTTTTATCTTAGCTTCTATCATCAATTATTCTTATTGTTCTCCTTTGAAACAGATTGAATAAAACATAATAAAAAATAAATTAAGGTTTTTAATAACCTACCAAAGAAAAAAATTGCATACGCTTGATGATCAATTTTTAGATTGTTTATTGTTTATTCGTATTATTCATACTCTAATTGATAGAATATTATTATTATTATATTATATTGATTAAAATAATTATACGAGCTCATATTTTATTTCCTAATATGATTATAAGTGTATCGTTTTTAATTATTATTCATTTTGAATTGATCATAACAAGGTATTTGTATTATTTGTAAAATACATTAACCTCTAGGTTGGAGAAAATAAAACAGCATTTTTTGACATTATATTACTATGTTAAAGTATTTCCAAATTTTTCTAAGATGTTTCAAGTAGCTGTTACTCGTCTCTTAAGTACAGCGACCTATGAGAAATCATTTTCTATTAATTAAATATTTTTGAAAAACTGAGAGACGTATATAATCACATCAAATATATCTATTTAAATAAATGATTAATGTTAAAGTATGTACATGTTATATATATATATATATATTATATATTGAATAAATATAAATACCATCCTTAAAAATTAAAAGTGCGTATGTACAAACTTATTTTAGTATAAAAAAAAAAATGTCTGAGTATCTACATTAATTATTAAATTAAAATATTAACATTTCAGTACTAAGCTTTATTATTAAATGTGGTCCTGCAGAATGTATATGCTAATATGCAGTGGTTAAAATAACAATAATAATAATATCAATAAAACAAATTTTTATCTAAAATATTAATTTGATCATTACTCATTGGGTTTATCTGCTAATGTTATAGTTCATAATCACTATTATTTAATGTTAGAAGTTTGAAGCATTATACTTATAACCAAATAACTGTAATATGTACGTCTTGGTAGAATAAAGATAATTTATTAGATTATTCCCATCCAAAACAATTATTCACTCGGGAACATATTGTGTATACCGTATGTATATTGTAATTTAATTATTTAAAAATTATAATCAAATAAAAATTGATCGATTCAAATATAACAAGTCATAGAACTTAAAATCTAATTTCAGTTGTTAAAAACTAATTATAATAACAGATTGGTAGCATTCATTTATATTATCAAGTATAAATCGATGATAAAATTTAATAAATTAAAGCCGAAAAGTCATGTTAATATTATTAACATATCTAAAATTTAATATACGTAGGCACTAGTAAAATTTATAAAACTAAATAATACAATATGTAACCCATGAGTTATTTGTGTATTGTGTATACAATTGTATATCTTACACTCATAGATAGTAGATCATATATATATTATATATTATGATATATAATATTAATATATATAACTATCGTATCTATATAATATCCTCGTAACATGAAAACTATTTATGACATTTTTTTCATGATCGAGTCCTTTTAGTCGGCATATGATCCTATTGATTAAATCAATCAAATTGTATAAATGTTAATTTTCGTTATTGTATACGTACCTACGATATACATTCATGCATTAAATAAATTCTATTTAATAGGTAACGTGTACTCGATTGACGTAATATAGAGGTAGAGGTAATAGGTACCTATTGATATTATGTTAATACATATAATAATATGATGGACAATTTTATTTTATGTGAAACATATTATACATTATACGTATGACTTAGAATCCGTACATTATTTCCTGGCTCCTGCGTCCTGCCTATACTTTCTTTTGATTTTATTTCGTCATCAATGGACACAATACAATATTAAATTATTATATTAGAGTAGTACACTAATGCAGGAAACATTCGTATCATTCCGAGACATCTATGTTCGTATTGCGAGGATGATTCCCCTTCCAACGGCTCTGTGACGGGCTGGGTATATTTTGAAAACGCCTGTGACGCATATATTCGTTACCTACATGATAGTATCTATATGGCTAGGTACCTACGTTAAAAGCCGACCTAAACGTAGAATATTCGGACGATAATATTTTCAAGTATTAAAATGGTATTATTCCGTAGGCATATGTCTACGGGTAAATTATTATAACACGCTGAGCTGTCGTACGTATACAATGATAATATATGAGTTAGGTTATGAAGGAAGGTAGGTATATAGAATATACTACATATATATGTATTATCCCCTAAAAACCAGACTCGGCTCTTTGTGCGGGGGTCGTATAGGATTTCAATAAGCCCGTTTTCGATGTTTGAATATTACATGAAGGTATACCTATTTACTGATTCCCACGAACTTATAATGCTCAACAACAGTCAAAAATGATTTACAGGCATGTGTGAACACTATTCTATACGAATACTCAGAACAGATGATATGAAACGTATACGTATTATATAATTTATACATATAAATGTACCGACGATGATGTCCTTGGTCATAATATTATAATTTATTACGATGTAAAATGTTTTTACTATAGGTATCCATATCGAACTATGCGAGTACTCTGAGATAAATATCAACTACGAATCATTTATAGTAACAAGTAAACATTATTGTACTATAATTGATTATGAAAAAGTGAACAATTATAAAAAGTATTCATAATTTCAGTCTCAGAGGAAGTTTCGGATAGGCTAAATATCCGAACAAACCGTAGAAATACGTTTGGCCAATTTTACAATTATTTTGTAGTAATAGATTAACAAATTTAAGTACACGTGATTATAATATTCATTCTGTTAATTTTATTTGATCTGAAATAGAAACTGTTATCATATTATATTGATCATTTAATATTTGCTAACTTTATAATAGTATAAGTATTACAAAGTAGGTATATGGCTATAAATCATAATACTTAGACCACGACCGATGTCCTGTTTGATCTCAAACCTCGAACAATAATCTAAAATACGTTTTATGGGTACGCACCTACTTAAAATGATGTTATTTACAGCCAACAGTTTAAACATTCACTATCTTATTTGACTTGGAATTATGATAAAATGTTCACTCTAATATAATGTTTAATGTTATCATTATTTCATTTTAAAAATCAGCTTGGTACTGCAAAATATTAGATACTCTTTATTCATTAATGTTTAACAACAAAAAATGTTGTAGATACCTTATCTTTTCATTTTGTATGCAAAATAAATAATTATGTACAAAGTCACCAAATGTATGTATGAATTTAAATGCGTAAAGTAGAAATCCAACACATTTCGTTAACAATTACGAAAGTATAAAGGTGAATTCTACAATAAATTTAACTATATACCTACGGTTTATTAAAAAATGAAACTGAATATAAAACCAGAATAATAATAATATATTATAGCATTAAATATTTATATTTTTGAATGGGTTGATTGTCAAGATGAGCTTGATACTATGTTTGTCTTCGAGAGTATAATATCATAAATTGCCAAGTATCTATAACTCGTTTGTATGGTTTTTAATTGGGACAGCCATTTCAGCATTTTTCACTGTTATAATAAACGCGGTCAGAGTGTCAAACGTCAGATGCTTAAACGCAACTAAGGAAATAAGCAATATTAAGACTTTCAACGTGTTCAAAATTTTGAAATTCATATTTACATATAAATAAAATAATCAATCGATATTAGTAAATAAATCAAGTGGAAACGATTCGATAAAAAAAAACAATTTGACAAAAAAATATTAAATATTTTCACGTTATAAACCCGTTTTGATTATGTCCATGTAGAAAGTTATTAGGTAGTGTATTTATAAACCTTATAAGCCACGCGGCTGTATTTTTAATGTACATTAAAATAATAATATAATATTCGTTGGCAACGTATCAAAAAACGTAATGCTGGTGGTTAGGCGGACGATATTTGAATAAAGAACTATACAGACGCAGAAATTCGTACGACACTACGAACGATAACGCCTAATAACTTTACTGGCCAAGGATACAGAACATTTATAATCGCACGCACTTTAAGATATATTTATCTCTAATCGTGGTCGTACATGGGTACCCGTAAAATATTATTATTGCGGTAAGCGGGGGCGTAATGTTGCTTAAAATCAAACTCCAAATTATAACTGTTGCTTCGTAGGAGATATATTAAGCAAACTTTAATTAATTTATGTAAATATTGATACTATTCAATGATTATTTATTAGTATGATACGTTAATCAAGTGGAAATGTCTAGTTAGAAAAGTGACGTGCGTGTTTTTAAGTAATATTATTGCGCACGAAAAACGTTCCATGTAAATATTTCTATATAGGTATACCCAACAACGGTATTTTCTTTACCGATTTTCGTACAGTTCGTGATAATTCCGGAAAATGGTAATCATATAATATTCATTTACCAATAATAACAGACATCGGGCATCGAGTGAAAAATGCCACGATCGGGAATAAAAATTGAGCTTTGTGTTGACCACAGTATTAAAATACTATAACACAATAAGCACATTCGGGTGGTTTGTGAATATTTCAAATGCCTATTAAAGGCGCGCTATGGACAGAGCTGCTGCCGAGGGGAGAAAAATAATCGTCACACAGGGTCGCAGAGACATGAAGTAGAGAATGCAAGATAGAGGAGACAATAATGATAACGGGTGGTTGGTCGGTCTGTAGTCGGCGGCCGCGTAGGATGGCGGAGACCGCGGTGCGGCGGACGGAGCAGATAATTACGTGCTGGAAGCCGGGGCAACACTGCCGGCTTGGGCGGCGGAGCTCTGCGCGCGCCGCTGTCACCGGCACCGGTCGATTTCGCCGATGCGCACGGCGCCGGTTCGTACCGATAACGCACAAAATCGGCAGCGCCATCGTCTGCGGCGTCAGACGGCAGCAGTAGTGCAGTACCATAATACCCCCAAACGCACCGTCGGCGGTAACAGCACGCCACCACGGCACCGGGCACGACGCTACGACAATATAGTACAATACGCTCTCAGTCTTGTGCACACGCTCGCTGCGACGAGTTGTCAGTCCATCGCTGCCGTCCGTTTCTCGTCGCTCCCCGCGTCCCGGCTATAATAGTATTAACCTGTCACCGTTACAGCAATAATATCGCCGTTAATGTAATACACCACCACACACCGTCATCGTTGTGTCGCGTACGCCGGCCGTACCCTCGATACCATCACACACGACGGTATATCAAAAATTGATTTGAAAAAAAAGTCTAGCGTAGGTGTGACAGCGGAAAATACACATCGCCCCCGCCGATTCGATCGACCCGTCCGGTCCTATTGTGTACCTCTACAACCAACAAGCGCGGCGCACGTGTTCCGTGTGACGGACACCATCCGCACGCAGCGCGTTCGTTAGTGGGTACGTAGTTGCTTTATTCGGTCGTAACACGCAATACCGTCGTCTAACCATCTGCCTCCACGCTCGTTGTTCCAGGTATCCATCACCGCCACACACGCAGTTATGGCCGCGCACCAAGAACAGACGGTGCCGGAGCACGACCCGTGGAATGGTCCTCCAAAAGACGGTCTGTACGACCCGCAGCTTGAGAAAGAAGCGTGCGGCGTGGGATTTATCGTGGCCATCGACGGCAAGCGCACCAACAAGGTGAGCATGTGGGTGACAGGGTGCTTTATAGTTATTACCATTACCTCATCCCTTGAGTTGGTAACGTCATCTTTGGTGAATGGATGGTGGGATATTATGCGTTCGCTGGTGAGGGATTGCTGTACACCGATACGGCCGACGTCGTCCAACGACGAATCCCACCAGACTCCGGCCACGCCTACCTACCCCATCCTTAGTAAAATTCAGCCACCACACGACACCCCTCCACCAAACTTTTCGGTCACCCCATGTGGGTTAGATTTCATTGACGGCGCCCCGCTCGATCCCGCCGACGATGCAGTTTTATTATAATTTATAGATAGGTTCCTATATAATATTATATTTCTGTTGTCTGGGAACAATCGATTCTCTCGTTCAGCCAATAAGCTACTATCAATTTTGTCGCGTCGTCATGGCAACTAGGTTAATGCCTAAGTCTGACCTTGACTTTTTGTACTTATTGCCATTTGCCGCGTCATCTCACTCATACACACGGGTTAATGTCTAGGGCTGATATCGCTTCTTAATATTACGTGAAAACATTTACAAACTATTTATTACTAGACACCAGCTGCCAAAACTGATTAAAATTCTTGTCATAGACGTAACTGCAGAGATCGACATGCGAAGGGAGATTTTAACTTCTTAATTTTTATTTTATTTTTTAATATACAACTATTCACTCTTGCTTAAAATTTTAGATAACTTTCTGAGTGCTAAATCTAATGTACAAAGCACAATGGTATACAAATATAATGCTTAGATATCAATATTCATAGGTATTAGTCTATCAAACCCTAGGTACACCACAAGCTATCAACTTATGGAGGGTCGAGGGTTACATGTATTCCGAACTCATAACTTTATCTCAATTTTATGCTATTAAGTCATGTTATCATCCACCCTATATCCTACAATATAAAATTATTTATTTCCAAATATATGTAATGTAGGTATTATATATATTTAATATTATTATTATTATTATTATTAAGTACCGACCATCATTCTAAAGTTTAGTTTGACGGTAGGTATACAACACACAAGTACTAATCCAAATTTTCGAAAAACAGTATTGATCATATCGCTAATGCGCTAAGTAGTTCGCACACTTACAGTCATCGACAAGTTAAATTGTTAAACGCCTGTCATTAATATGGCATTTAATAATACATTAATCATCAAATGGTTGAATTCATAAAATGTGCACATAAACTTAACTTAAATGGTAATAATATTATTACCTAATAGCCTGTAATTAGTAAGTCGTTCCTATTGTTATAAAAACTATTCAAAATAGAGATCAAGAGAATTCTCCACAAATCACAATACTGTATTGTGGCCTTATGTCCTACATGTTCCTTTGAATGATTGGCCTGGATAACAAAAATCTTGAACTCCATTGGAATCAAACAAATTTAAATTTTCTAGATAGCTACTTGCCTAATTAAGAATAATATACCTAGTGTGGAACTGCATTAGCAAAACAAAAATGCAGTTTAAAGTTTAAATTGGCAAAAAAATAATGTTATGCACATAACCGTAGGTATACTTTAATATAATATGTAAAGTACCTGTACGTAATCATATAATATATTTATTCGTAATTTTATATAGACATTTTTGTGACACGGTTTATATTTAAGTTATAAAAAAACATAACATATAACTTATATCGTAAGATACCATGATTTATATTATAATGTACCTATATAGTGATTTTATAATAATATATAGTTACTTTAAATAACTATGATTCCCTTTATACATGCACCAGTAGTTCTTTGCATGTAATAATTATTTCTATACCTAAAAGCCGACTTTTTAAATTTATAATCGTACATCTTTATTATTATATTGATTGAAAACTAAAACCGAATATACCTATGTAATATTAAATTTTCAAATGGGAATTAATACCAATAATTTTCTTAAGTTAATTCACTATACCTAGTTAATTCTTATTTTGAAAATTTGCAACTATTTGCAAACTCGTTAAGATTCATTTAAAGTAATATTTTTACTTATAAAGTTATAATAATTGATATAAATTACAATATATTTAACATTTCATTTGAAAAGCATCATATAGTTTGATTAGACAACGAAAAATAATACCTTTGATAGCAAAACAATTAAATCAATATACAACTAGCACATAGTGAAAACTTATAAGCCAATAATGGAAATAATTTAAATCTAGTAGTTGTTAAATCTATAGTTAAAAGTTACAAAATTAATTAATTCATTGTAACCTAGTTCTAATATAGATTTTGAACTAAATATTGATCGATATGCTTTTAAAAAAATGAGAAATAGCACGCATAAATTGTTTTTTCTTTTTTAAATTATTGAAATATCTCAATTTATAAGCTGAGATATATAATTTATAAATTAATATTACAGAAAATATAAACCCAACATTAACCAGCCAATAAACAAAATTAAAACTTTTATTAGAGTCGTTAAGGCGTAATAAAGTTTATTAAATTTACAAAATAAATGTGCATCTTTTCAACAACTGCAATTTTTAACGAAAAACGTGATTTGTTCTTCGCGTAATTCGACTTATTGAAAATTGATATTGAACACGTCATATAGGTCTAAACTATTAATAGCAATAATCATATTATTCATATTGCAATGTAGGTACATTATTATATCGTGTTCTTTTATTAGGTACATAGTTTTCGGAATATTAAAAATGTATACCCTCTTGAATACATATCTGTATTACCTACTTAAGAGGACTACGCGATACCCGCATGTGTTGTCTCCGTCTTACAAGTGCATAACATAACAAATTTTACGCTCAGCAGATCACGCTTTGCTGCGTTAGTTTAAAAGTTAGAGAAAATTGATTTTCTATAAAATTTAAAGGTAAGAATATTATTTAGACGACCTCATGGGCTTTTTACTATATTTTAAATTTTAAAGAGAGTTATGAGTATTTTTAGATGTACAAAAAATTATAATTTTTAAAATACTTATAACTCCCTTCAAAATTAAAGTATAGTTAAAAGCCCATGAGGTCGTATAAATAATATTCTTACCTTTAAATTTTATAAGAAATCAATTCACTCTAACTTTTAAGCTAACGAAGCAAAGCGTGATCTACTGAGCGTAAAATTTGTTATGCTACGCACTTGTAAGACGGAGAAAACATGGAGGGTACAGTGGGTACACGTCATATTAATTATTGATATTTAGAACATAAACGATCTCGGGCTAGTGATATTCTTTTACTATTAAGTATAAACCTATTCAAAACTGTAAGATTTAAAATACATTATACTACATATCTCTTAATGAAATATAAATGTCAGTTTTTTAATATATGGTTTTTTCGTAGTGACTATATTAACTTACCCATCAAAACATTTTTAAATGTAATTTTTTATACTAACTTATACTTTATACTCATTTATTTTTAAATTATATAATTTTCATAAAAAAACTTATAAACTCTTTACAATACACCATGGAAATTTATTGCAATAAATTCCAATACCTACCAATCAATTTCAACATTTTATCAAAAAAAATACTAATTATTGTGATATACTTTGTGACCAGCAATTTCTCACAATCAATACATTAAAACAAATCGATTTTCGAATCATGGTCTACCTTGAAGTAAATTTCTAAATAAATATTGTTGAATTAAGTAATTGAAACGTTTTCTTATGTCGGTAGAACACGAGTTTAGTATTATATTGCTTGCATATTATGGTGTATACTGTATACTGGTGTAATATGTATAGATAGAAATAACAACACATTTTGCTATGTGAAAACATTGCACAATATTATGCTTATCAACTATCAGTTTTCTGAAATAATAATTTATTTTTTATTCACTTTTTGATGAATTTTTTAATTCGATCGTATTCTTCTTAATTTTCATTTTTCATTGTCTTAAAATAGGTATAAGATGAATAATACATAGTCTTAATATTCTAAAACGGTTCTGGCATATCTATTAGCGTTTAGATACCTTCCAATTTGCATTGTCATCAAAATCTTTTCTTTAAACTGTTTGACATCCACCATACATTGTAGTATGTTCATTGTGGTCTTAACGTCAGTTCATTCATGTTTTACTAATATTTTAGTTAGTATGTAAATGTTTTATGTTGTGAACTCAGTTGTAAATATAATAATAAATAATAATACGTACAACAATCGCCAAAAAATGGTTGCGAAATTCTAATTCTGTATTTTAGCCACATTCCGTAGCCAGACGGCTAATGACGCCTTTTGTCATTGACTAAGTCTATGTCCCTCCTCCCTCTTATTACCACGGAACATTTCCAAATTAAAATGAATGTGGTAGTGCCGTAGTGATTTTAGAAAATTTACTTAAGATACAGTCAATCCTCCCTCTCCTCTCGTCACCTAAAATACGTGAAAAATAGTTCAAATGATAATTAATTTTAATTATTAAAACACATATTAAAGGTATAGTCAGTATAGATATTAACCATATCAGCGTATTGTAATAGATATTACTTAATCATTTTTCCGATTCAGCAATTCTACATGATGGAATATAACAATCTTAATCACAATAAATTTGACGATATTTGATTTGTTTTGCTAATAATTATTAATTCGTATAGCTCATCTATTTTCGTATGCGGCTATTTACGTACGTTGGCCCAATTTCAAAATTCAATTGTCCGAATTTTGTCCAACGATCTAGTTGCCAATACGTGCTCATAAACCGTCAAACCACTCAAACCTACCACTATGACTGTACTAACAACAATGTATCTACGCTTATATAACACCTGTTGCCAATGTCTTTAACCACAATAATAGGCCGGAAAAGTATTGATTTTTATTGTCCAGCCATGCCGCAATGAATAAAACATTTTTTTGTTCAGCCTATATTATACATATTGCCAAAAATGTATTTTTTATGTATTTAATCAAACAATTTTTTTTTTAATTTTGTAGAAATAAAATAACAATATAAGCAAGCTTTTTTCATCATAATATGAGTTTAAAAAGTTTAAAAATATAACTATTGAAAAGCTTCTATTATACCTAGGTAGAGTATCAAAATAGTTTTTTGTACCAGACCCACTTAAAAATCTATTGAAAATAAAACATTTCAAAATGTCAATAATATAAATATATATTATATATACCTATGTACCAATATTTTGCAATACGGATGTTTTGTAAAATAATTTGCCTTTACTAGGTATTGCACCACAAAACGCAACAAAATAATAAAAACTTGTAACACGCAAATATGATTAAAATATGTATGTAGGTATAGTTTAATAATTTATTATAAAAGTTGTAAAAAAAATATTTTCAATCGATTACAATAGGTACCTACGTGTAGCTACCCGCTTTTACAGGATATATATTATATATCAAAAAACTCTAGAGGTTGACTAAATTGTTATATTAGAGGTTATAATAGAATCCTCACTGTTATCCAGTAATAACTGTATTTAGGCTTTAAGTATTTTTCTGGGTTAAAATAATTCCAATATCCATTGTTGATATTTTGAATAGTTAAAAAAATGTATGCAATGTAAAAATCTTATATATATATATTGTGTGTGTGTGTGTGTCAAGTAAATACTATTTAAAGGCTAATGTTTGGTACTATCAATTTTTAAGTAAAATTATTTATTATACCTATGTCATTATAACCTCTACTATAATATCATAAATTATTAACGTGACAACCTAATATTGCTGTTGTATTTATGTCATATTCTAATGTAAAATACATCAATTTAAATATTTTAAGATAATATGAGAACAGTATATGAATTGGTAAAATGAATTGTCCTACGTATATCAATAACATATTTATACTCTTACTGCAGTTTTAATAAATTCTAAAAAGGAACACCTCGTTAAAATATCGAAAAGTGTTAGCTGTCACCTGTCATGTTAAAAATGTTGATATTACATAAATTAATTCATAAATAGTAATAAAATAACATTTATTTTTTAACATTGTTAGTACTATATTAGTACAAGTATTAACGCGTTATTAATGTTATTAAGTGAAAGGATTTCAAATTTACGAATAATTAGAAAAACCAAAAACATGAACGACTATGTATGTAGGTTACTATAAGGTATTATAAATAAGTATTAAGTGTCTATTAAAGTTATTGATGAAAACAAAAATATAATTATTATAAAAAAGGGCGTATAACGTATAGCGTCGTAGCGAAAACTGTTTTGCGCAGGAAAGAATCGAGAAGGCTACAGTCATAACTATAAGAAACGAAATGCATCATCGTTTTTAATTTTTTCGATACCACAAATACAAAAAAGCGGGTAAGTCGTGTATGTCGCTCTGCTGTACAGTAGGTTACAAGTGGATTACTGTAATGGATGGAATTAAATTTGAATCCAATGATATTATATCATTGTATACGAAAAACGATTCTGAGCGAAGACGGTTTATCTGTCTAGGATATATTATAGATTATTAAAAATTTTCAAATCTTAGTTTTAAAAAGGAAAATTTTTATGAATTTCTAGTTTGAAATAATTTGCGAATTTTCGTGATTTTTAAATATGTTGTCAAAATTCAAACTTTGAATGCTTGTAAAAAAGAATTGTGACTACGCATTTCTTTTATTTTTCAATTTTTATTGTAAAAATATATTATGAGCCTTGTATTAAATTTTCAAATCTTAGATATAAAAAGAAAATTTTTTATGAATTTCTAGCTTAAAATAATTTCTGTATTTTCGTGATTTTTACATAATAATATGTTGTCAAAACTCAACTTGGAATGCTTAAAAAAAAATTGTGACTATGTATTCCTTTTATTTTGCAACTGCTATTGTAAAAATATGTTAGGAGCCTTGTATTAAATTTTCAAATCTAAGATTTAAAAAGAAAATTTTTCATGAATATCTAGCTTAAAATAATTTGTCAAAATTCAAACTTTGAATGGGCCATAACAGACATCATCCAATTCATCACAGCAGCAAACCTTCAATCCAAAATCTAGAATTAAGTTCTCTCGTGTACGTTTCTTACTGTAAATATTTAATTTAAGCTATTCATATTTTGTAAGCCCAATGGCCTATGCTGCCGAGGGCTCTTTCCTAATAAAAAAAAAAAAAAAAAAACTTTGAATGCTTACAAAAAAAAATTGTGACTATGAATTTCTTTTATTTTTCAACTGCTATTGTAACAATATGTTAAGAGCCTTGTATTAAATTTTCAAGGTTTTCTGCCCAACAAATAAATTTTTATCGATATTAATTTAAAAAAAACTAATAATGATCGAAAATTTGAAATGCCTATGAATAGTTCAACTTAAGTCGAAATATTTTGAAAATTGCATGGTGGATATAATATACTTATATAAACATTAGGTGAAAATTTCATGTATCTATGGTCATTTGCTTTAAAGTTACATCAAAAACCAAAATCGATTTTGTCGAAAAATGAGTGTGCGTAAAATTTCCCGTTTTTCATAGTTTGTTTTTCTCAATTATTTAGAAAAGTATTAAGAATTTTTTACTTTTGACCCCCCAAAGTACCAACTAGATTCACTTTCTGAACGAACGAGGTATTGAAGTCAAAAATCGAAGCATTTTTACTGCCCCAAAACGTGATGACAGACACAAAAAAAAAAAAAAAAAAAAAACACACATCATGGTAAAATCAATACATTCATCGCTCCGCTCAGAATCTAAAATTCGGGTAAGTGGATGTCGCTCTGCTGTACATTAGGTGGTGGGGTGGACCTCTGACTTGGGTAGGTTAGATTTGAATGCAATGATAGGTATCATTGTATACGAAAAACGATTCTTAACGGAGATGATTTGACAGTCTAGGATATATTATATTTAAATATTGCCATATTATATTCTATTTTGAAACAAATATTTTATTTTTCAATTAGGACGCATTTTGCATAAGGCATGGTTAATCAATTTTTCCAAAAACATTGTATGTAGTTATCATAATTCATAATACCTTATATTATCATAGATATACATATACCTGATTTCATAAAAATTTAAAACTCAATCACTCAAAACGTTTTCCTATAATGACGCTTCGAGTTTTCTCTATTACTTGCAAATTTTCGTGTTTTCGACAGATTTCGTAAAAATTTGAACTATAAACGCTTATAAAAAAAAATTGTGCCTATGTATTCTTATAATTTTTTTATCACTATAAGAATAACTTATGAGAAACTTTGTATTAAATTTTCAAGTATTTTGATTGGGCCAAAAAAATTTTATCGACACTTCAAAGAAAAATTTTCAGAAAAATTGAAAATTTCAGTTGTCTATAAATATCTCAAAAAAAGTCAAAATATTTTGAAAATTAAATAATGTAAAGAAAATGCCAATCTAAATAACTGGTAAAATGTTCATGTATCTACGACTTATACTTTTTGAATTATAACAAATGTATAAAATCGTTTGAGGATAAATCGTTATCGTTACGCTATTTCGTAAAAATTTTAAATTCAAACGCACCTAAAATTGTTCGTATAATGATGCTTCGAGTTTTCTCTATAGCTACTTGAAGGAATACTTATGGAAAACTTAGTGTTGTATTTTTAATCCTTAGTTTTTATGATTTTTCAACTTTAAAATTACTTGCAAATGTTCGCGTTTTTGACAGATTTCGTAAAAATTTGAACTATAAATGCTTTTAAAAAAAATTTGTGACTAACGATTTTTAATTTTTTTTAGCTACAATAAGAACAACTCATAAGAAACCATGTGTTAAATTTTCAAGTTTTTTAGTCATCTAAAAATTTTTTACCGACACTTCAAAAAAAAAATTCTTATAAAAATCGAAAATTTCAGTGGTCTATAAATATCTCAAAAAAAAAAACACACATCATTGTAAAATCAATACATTTATCACTCCGTTCAGAATCTAAAAAGGTTCTCATTGTTTGAAAATTCATTATTTCTAACTTGAATATTTTTTTGTATTCGTGATATTGAAAAACTAAAAACAATGTTACACACTAAATATTCTCCTCTTTATAGTGTGAAAATCTCATTTCTTAGTTTTGACTAAAGAACCTTCTCGATTATTGCTATGTTATACGTTTGTAAGACGAAGACAGCACATGCGAGTGTGATGGCATCCTCTTAATATGTTATATAACTTTTACAACATTTACATTACCTATAATGTAACTTTTTGTCCATTATTCTTACTATAGTAATTTTATACTGTATATAATATACTCGTAATAGTATATATTTTATTTTATTATATGATTTATCTGGTGTTTATAAATTAATATTCTGGAATGATTAATTTCATAAACTATCTGTTTACTTTTTTAATACCTATATAGGTATTAAACATTTGCAATAGTTCACCAAGTATATATATATATAAACGTAATAAATAAATAAAAACTTATTTTATTTCCAATAACATTCTAAATGATGTATTATGTTTGTGTATAACGCCTATTTGGCAGTAATGCTGTATGTTCCGTATCTAATACTGAAATATTTCCTAAGCAAATTATTCACATAACATCAAATGATTATATGAATTATATTTATTCTTTAAGTAGAGAAATTATAAGAGTTTCATAGAAATCATTAATTATGAAGAACTACCTATTATTTTGATTTACTGTCTATAATCTAAAATTGGGAATGAAGTCAGTTAATTGTTGCTTTTTTAGTATTGTAAATTACTAATAATCAAACATTGATAACTTATAAATTTAACTGTCATCTGGTGTACGGAAATTACGTACCTAAAATTACATAATTATTAAATAATAATAATTATATGTGAACAGTATTAAATCACTCACAGTTTTATTTTTAATGCAATTATTAGTTCAAATCTTATTCATTTAGTACTTCATTAGTATATTTTAGTTTATTAGTTACTATTTTAAATTTTATAAAGTTTTAATCAATTATACTTATGATATATTCTATGCAAGTAATATAGGTATAATGAAACATTAATACAGAATACGTATTTCATTGTAAAATAACTTTCATACACACATATACATGTATATGAACATTGAACATCAAATTAATTATATTATTTGTATATACATAAGTGATAAGACGTGTATTATTAAGAGGATGTCAGCGCACTATTTGTTTTCTCTTTCTGGCTCACTCGTAACATAGACAAAACGCATATACGCAGAATCATTTTTTCTATATCTTGAAGTAATTTTAGAGTAAAACCTTCCATTACAAAAAAGATAGGAAATAATATTTTTGAGGGAATGACATATCGATTTGTCTAAATATTGTCTCTTAATAATTTAAACATTATTTAAATGTACAGTGTTTTTTTGTTTATTTTGAAAATCAAATACAAAGTCAAATATCAATAAAATATAAAATCGATATGTCATCCCCTCAAAAATATTATTCTTTATCTTTTTTGTAATGGAAGGTTTTACTCTAAAATTACTTAAAGACATAGAAAAAATGATTCTTCGTAAATGCGTTTTGTCTATATTACGCGTGGGTCAGAGAGAGAAAACAAATAGAGCGCTGACATCCTCTTAAACAGATATGCTAATATTTTGCTAGTCAATATTTAATTAATTCCAACTAGGAATAAATAGGTACTTCTGATTTTGTAATCTCTTAGAAGTTTTTTCAATTTATTCTTCATATAACTAGGTAGATAATATAACTAAAAATATATTTGAGGATAACTGTGTGGTATGTAATATGTATAATGTTCATATAGATAATACACACAAACACACATATATACATATATATATATATTATATGTGTATATGTGTAGATACACCTATTTAGCTAGCATATACCTATATGTACAATATACCTATATACATTCGTTTATTACGTACATTCAATGTCAATCTCACACATCCTTTTTACATTTTCCATATGTGTTGGTTACTGAATATGAATCGTATATGAACAAAAATAATTATTATTTAATATTTTTAACAATGTACCTAACAATGTTAACCTATTATATGAAATAGTAAATTTGAATAATAATTAAACATTAAATTTAAATTTGAATAACTGGTTAGGTAGGTCAGGTATTTTGATAGATTTATTTTCAATAATGGTTTAGCAAAAAGCATTATGAATATTAACTTTTATTTGTCAAACAAACTTTATCATTTGCTTATTATTGTAGTTATCTTCAAGCTAGATGTATAAAATAAACCCATTGATATGAATTAGTATAATATATGTATATTGTATATCTATTGTATATTAAATTAATGGTAAAACGATTTGTATTTTATTAATGCGCATGAACGCTGGACGATAAAAACATATACCCATACAGAATTAGTACATATAATCATCTGATTATTATGTTATTATTTAATATTATAATGTCAATGGATAGGTCAGGTTACAAGTTCCTTGTATTATTTAATAATGCGATTTGATAACGTGTGGTTAGATATAAGGGAGAGAAGACTGTGGCCCTGGCCTAAACAGAATTAATTTAAAAAATCATGGTTAACTTTTCGTTTGTTATGTTATAGTCTATATCCCTGTCTATATTTATAAACTCTGGGTTCAAACCCCTGGAGGTGCTAAGTGTTTTACATGTTTCTACTGGTACGCAATTGCATGATGGTTTAATAATTATTACAACATAATAATATTATATTATGCGTATACGAAAACCAGACGCATTTTCATAATTTGTTTAAAAATAATTTATATGTTAATATCTATAAATGTATATTGTATAGTTTATGTTAAATTAAAATTTTTTTTTTTGATAATTATCTCACTATGGGGGCAAATATCTTCTCTTTACAACCATCGTATCATCAATTGTTTCATGTTTGTCAGAATTAATTTGCCGGTTTGGTTAAGTTTCAAATTATTCTTTATACATTTAACGTTTATTTTATTCAACATTTAGATATGTTTTATTACGTATAGTGTCAACTGTCAGGTAGCTCTATCCTATAACAAGTTTTCGAGCAATTTTTCTATACTAATATTAGCACTTTATACATGCATTACATTTTCATAATACATTTTTCGAATTTATTTTAAAATTTAAATAACGAATATAATATGATAGCTTATATGATATATATAACTTATATACCTATACTTGTATCTATAATAATTGAAATAATTCATGTTTGTTTTAAATCTGATTTATATAAATTATTTCTGTATTGAAGGACTTGTTTCAGACTGAGTCAAACCTTGGGGCCTAATCTATAGGTATAGACTACGATATTTTTATTATCCTTATTTTTATTGAAAAAAATGTGTTATATGTATTATTATTTTATATTAATTTTAAATTTTACAAAATCAATAGGATTTTTTAGAGTTATATATTGTACCTTCGACCTACCTAACTTTTTCTCATCAGCAGGACGACTGACTTCCGTGCATTTTGTATTGTGGTTTTTATGGTGATAAAAATTATGGTGGGTGGGTGGTTGGTGGCGAGTTCAGATAGCCACAACTAGAGCGCGGTAGTAGCCCCGTTGAAATTAGGGATGTAGCACGGTGGCACCCGATGGGCTAAGTGGGGGCGAATATACAGAAAATACCCTTTATTATCTAAACACGCATCGACTGATGTTTGTTCGAGAAACTTGTGGATCGATCGGCGGTAGTCATGGCGTAACACGAACGTTGCCAACTGCGTTTTACTCTTCTTCGCCCTCCTCCCCTCGCTGACTGCCATAGCTTTTCGTCGGCGGTGGAACCTCAACGATTTTCCTCGTTCCGCTGTCGTATTACACTTGACCCACTAATTCCCCGGCATTCATTTCCTATTCAGAGTCAGTTTACAAATTATCTATTCAATTTTTTTTTCTTTTGTTTAATCAGCTAGAAATATTATATTACGATAGAAAATTACAAAAGAAAGAAAAAAAGACACTTTAAAATATCTTTAAAATACATATTTTATATGAATGCACATTATGTTCTAGTTTATAGGTATAGTTGGACCAGATCGTTAGCTATTAAGTATTAACCATTATAAATTACAGTTTATAAGTTACGTAAAACGATACCATTGCTCGCCATCGTGGCTATTCGTCTTTCACTCCATCACATCATTTATCCCATCAATATCCCAAAGTAAGTTATTTAAATTTCAGATTTCATTCAAATCGCCTTCATTGTTTTTGACACAAAACAATTTATTATGTTAGTAGGTATGACAAAATATATGCATATTGAAAAAAAAAAAAAAAACACGCCGACATCTTAGAAAACTAATATTTGTTTCACCAAAAACAAGAAGGAATTTCTTCAGACCGTACGCGACTGCTATTATAACTATAGAGCGTATTTTTTCATTGTGATTAATTAAATTTTCAGCTCTATTTAGTAAACTACTGCTGCTATAGAAACAATGTGTATCTATATCACACATTCACACTGTCCACGAAATTATTGTATTGTTATATAATTATTTTCCTAAGGGAAATTAATGGTTAAATCAATCTTCAGAGGCAAGAAGCCAATACAATCATTTCATATAACTGAACATGTGTATACGACATACGTATATTATATGGTATCTAGTTAATTGTAATACAGCCATTCGGAGTATAACCAAAGAATATAACTTTCTCCAAAAACCTTATACCACCGGGCACTGATAATAAAATTAAATAATTCCTCCTATAAGATAACATTTCAATCGTGCGGAATCTTTGTCGATTACGTACTTGAAGAAGTGCGTCGAAAGCTATTAAAAATTTAAAAATATTCTGCCATAATTATAGAATAAGTGTATTATTATTAATTGTTAACGAATTATCTAAAGAGTGTAAAAACCAAATTACATAATAGTTTAATTGTTCAAATGATCAAGTTGTTACAAAACATACAAATAATAATAAACAAACTCATTCATTCATTTTATTTCTTGATCTATGTAGAAAATTTAATTAAACCAAAATAAAAAATAAAAAATCCAAAATTTATTTTAAAGAAATATAAAAATCGAGTTATTTCTATACACATTATTATAAGTATTATTATATTATGTGTATGCTATATAGTTCGATATAATTTACCATTTATTTTGTATAATAATTTAGCCATATAGGTAATAGTATGTAAATTTTTTGGGTAGTGAACATGACTATTAATTCAAGTGAAATAAATGGTTCTTATCCTGTTTTATTCATTGTAAAATTATATCTAAATTTAAATTATTTTATGATTTTTAGAAATTAAATAATAATTAATAATAGCTATTGATAAAGCTTTTAGTTTAATATCTGCTTTACAAAACATAATAATTATGTAATTATTTATGTTGTAATCAGTAATCAATAATTATCAATCGCATTTAAAACAATAATATTCTGATATATGAACATTTAAATGTTTAACTTAATTTAAATATCGATATGATGAGTACTGTTACCATTACGTTAAGATTGTATGATCATTTATGACTAATTAAATGGCTATAATACCAACACGGATGAACTACAGTACTTATTCAACTACCTACTTAATAATTAATTTTTTTAACGTTAATATCGAAATAATACTGTGAGAAGTTAATAAATACGTTAGATGTCTCATAATCATTTTTATACAAATATTAAATCGATGATTTTTAGAAAAAAATGTTATCTTACAATTTGAAATATAAATCATTATTAATATTATAAAACCCATCATACACCCGTTATTTTTACACCGTTTCTGGTAATACCTAGCTTACTAGTTCTTATACTTTAGATCATTGGGTTAACGTATTTTGTAATAAATTTCGTAGAAAAAGCTGAACTTAAATCTATTGTATATTATAAAATAATTTCACTTGATAATGTCGACCATTTCCTACTACTGTTGATAATATATTAATTTATGCACTGTAAATGTATAATCAAGTGCCCAGATTCAATAAATATCTCTTTTACCAAGGATCAAAAGTACTTATTAGTTATTTTACATAAATTACAAATTAAGACATATAATGATATTTTCTACGCTTCGCTCAATAATAAATAACAACACATAAAAATAGTTAACTAATATAAATTTCAGTCTAGTTTTTTTTTTCTCTTGGTGTATTGTACAATTTATCGTTTTTGACATTAAAAAGCCAAAAACTTTATCTTTAGTGGTTTTGCATGTTTGGTCTTCAATTCGGGTCACTCGAACACGGGTGGTCTTTACTATACACTCTAAAAATTGAAAGTAGAATAATAGTTATAAAATATAAAATACAGGGTTATATTCTAACTTAGAGAAAAAAATAAAATAGTTTTTATTTATTGTGAAACTATGGAAACAAAATTAAAAAATAACGATCTGAAAGACTGAAAAACATACACCAAATAATGATCTTTACTAATATTTGAAAACTATAAATTTGATTGTTATGTATACCTAGTGTGAATTATATATAATTCCAAAAGAATTAATTATAAGATTTAGATTACTATTCCAGCGATATTTTTCCCAAATTACGAGTATTTATTTAACTATAGTGCATGTATGTCGTACCTTCCCATAGCAATGTTGTGTATGTACCTCCTAACAACTTAGGTTATGTACCTTTAATTTACTATAAAGGTGAGGTTATGGAAATGCTATTTACATAATTCATACTCTTGAATGGGCGATGCCCGTTTCCACCAAAAGTGTACCTTTCCCTTTTCCACCAATACTCGTTTCCATCAAAAGTATATATATCTTCCCTTTTCCACCAATATCCGTTTCCACCAAATAAAATTATTTACCACGTTTTTACAAAAACAATTTTATACTACTATATTCTACGATTGAAAAAAAAATATCAACCAATTATATATATTATTATATTATATATACTTATAAGTAGATACAATATAATATAGGTACATAACTAAATACACTAATATATCATTTTTTCAATCCAGCATTAGTATTTTTAATAAACTTATTACTGTATTAAAGATTTTAATATAAGCATAGTATACAAATTATTTTAGTAAATTAACCGTGGTTTAATTATTGGTAGATCTCATTTGGTGGTAACGGATATTGGTGGAAAAGGGAAAGGTCTACTTTTGGTGGAAATGTGTTACACCTTCTTGAATACAGAATTTATACGGCATTATATATTTCTATAATTAATAAAGATTTAACTATCAATATAGGTATTAGGTACCTAATTGAATCGATGTATTATTATGCAATGTATGCACATTTTAGATTCTGAGCAGAGCGAGGAATGTATTGATTTTATCACGATGTGTGTGTGTTTTTTTGTGTGTCTGTCATCACGTTTTGGGGCAGTAAAAATGCTTCAACTTTCGACTTCAGTACCTCGTTCGATCAGGAAGTGAATCTAGTTGGTACTTTGAGGTGGTCAAAAGTAAAAGATTCTCAATATTTTTCTTAATAATTGTTATAAACAAACTAAAAATTAAGGAAAAAACGGGGAATTTTTACTCACAATAAATTTTTGACAAAATCGATTTTGGTTTTTGATGTAACTTGAAAATTTAATACAAGGCTCTTAACATATTATTACAATAGCTGTTGAAAAATAAAATAAATTCATAGTCACAATTCTTTTTTATAAGCATTCAAAGTTTGAATTTTGACAAAATACGTAAAAATCAAGAAAATTCAAAAATTATTTTTAAGCTAGAAATTCATAAAAAGATTTCCTTTTTTAATCTAAGATTTAGAAATTTAATACAAGATTCCTTACAAGGTTTTTCAATCTTTATCACAAATAAAAAGTCCACCAGAAATTCAAATTAAATTTTTATGAGCATTTGAAATTTAAATTTTTACAACATTGGATTTTCACTTTTAGCGATTTCCTTATTTTGGTGTAACTCTAAAACAAATTACCGCAGATACTTGAAATTTTGACTGAATGTTTATATAGGCATTTTATATATTTGATAAAATGTTCAAAATATTTAGATATGTTTTGAGCTTTTTACTGACATTTTAATTTTAAATGGCTATTAAAAGGCTCCTAACATATTTTTACAATAGCAGATGAAAAATAAAAGAAATATATTAGCTCAATTTTTTTTTACAAGCATTCAAAGTTTGAAT
The DNA here is from genome assembly GCF_037042655.1 of Diuraphis noxia. Lineage (NCBI taxonomy): Eukaryota > Metazoa > Arthropoda > Insecta > Hemiptera > Aphididae > Diuraphis > Diuraphis noxia. Next base: position 14,693,271 of record NW_028301712.1, on the reverse strand, counting down.
TTTGACAACATGTGTAAAAATCACGAAAATTCGCAAATTATTTTAAACTAGAAATTCATAAAAAATTTTCTTTTTTAATCTAAGATTTGAAAATTTTTAATAATCTATAATATTATATTCTAGACAAATGAACCGTCTTCGCTCAAAATCGTTTTTCGTATACAATGATATAATATCATTGGATTCAAATTTAATTCCATCCATTACAGTAACCCACTTGTAACCTACTGTACCACAGAGCGACATCCACGACTTACCCGCCTTTTTTTAAATTAAAATCGATAAAAATTTATTTATTGGGTAGAAAAGCTTGTCAATTTAATACCTAACATATTTTTACAATAGCAATTGAAAAATAAAAATAAAATATAGTCACGATTTTTTTTTATAAGCATTCAAAGTTTGAATTTTTACAACATACGTAAAAATCACAAGGCTTCATAAATCTAAGATTTGAAAATGTAATACAAGATTCCTTACAAGTTTGTCAATCTTTATCACAAAAAAAAAATGTCCACCAGAAATTCAAATTAAATTTTTATGACAGTTTGAAATTTAAATTTTTACAACATTGGATTTTCACTAGATTTATCATTTAGCGATTTTCTTATTTTGGCGTAACTCTAAAACAAATGACCGCAGATACTTGAAATTTTCACTGAATGTTTATATATTATATTCTAGACAGATAAACCGTCTTCGCTCGAAATCGTTTTTCGTATACAATAATATAATATCATTGGATTCAAATTTAATTCTATCCATTACAGTAACCCACTTGCAACCTACTGTACAGTAGAGCACTAGAGCGACGTCCACGACTTACACGCTTTTTTAATATTATAACTGATTGTGTTTCAATTTTAACTCTTATAGCAATATATTTTTATTTAAAGATTTTGAAATTTGTGATAAATATTAACTTTACTTGACCTAAAAGATTCCGAAATATTATCTAGAAAATACGAATAATATTCATTGATTAAATTATTTCAGAATACCATACTTCATGAATTAGTCGAATAAATATATCCTTCCTATTTGTTATGCTATCAAGTCACACTCTACACATCTGCACATATATTAGTGTTGATGTAACTTAAATTAAACTGTTGATACTTGTCTTCAAAGTTGAACTTAAGGTTAAATAGTACCTATATACATTACATATTGTATAAAATAGTCACTTTTGCAATTTATTAGATGTATATTGGGGTGCAATAAAAACATAATCGTTTTACGTTTATACAATTTCAACAATTGGAAAACCTTTTAATATTTTAAAAATCATCAAAATAACCTTTTGCAGTCAACGCGTATTAATCAAACTGTTTCTTTTGTTTTTTTTTCAGATCGTTCGCGATGCACAAAAATTGGCCATGAGAATGAACCATCGAGGCGCATGCTCATGCGATAACGATTCCGGTGACGGAGCGGGTGTACTGACAGCTATACCACATTCGTTTTACGCCCACGAGCTAAGGTTTAACATTTATTTTTTAATCTTACACCAAGCTATCGGAAAATAGAATAGACATTTTTTTTCCAATTGAATTCCATATCACTCCGCGTATTTACTGAGGTGAAGTTGCCATGGCTATAAAAAATAAATAGATCTGAGTGATCTGACTGACTAGTTAACAATAAATAATCATGTGATGATACATCTAAGACTTAAATACTATGTAAATCCATTCTATAAAATAGGTAGTATTAAAAAAAAGTATTTCGAACAACTACTTAGAAAAATCGATGCTCTCTTAAAGGATTAATTATTTTATAAATATATACCATATACCTACGATATTATACTTATTACTTACACTTTAATTTCAATTTTATGAAAAAAAAAATTTTTAATTTAAAATACATAGTATTTCAAACTATTATGTAACGGTAATAATGGCGTCTTACATATTCATAATTGAATAATTATTTATTATTATTATTATGTACTTATATCTTATATGTGTATAATCACCAGCATTTGACACATTATTTTGCGATTATAAACTATAAGTATTAAAAAATCTAAAGACAGAATCGATCACAGTTTTTCTCCATGTTGTGTTTGTTACTTTTATTTTGGGCTCGTTCCTGCGTAAAAAAATACATCCATTTGAAAATAATTAATAAATTCACATGCCTAATACTTCCATATACATATTACATTTTTATAAGCGTTATTTTTTTTCAATCATTATGGAAACACTTAACCCCTTTTGCTTATAGTTGGAAATAAGTAGATAACGTCTATTTTTATAAATGTCTAACTGTATGTTAAATATCAACAATACTGAATCCTATAAAATGGGTTGTCTATCACATTTCGTAGTTTTATTTATATCATAGGTGATTAAGATAATTCTATACAGACCTATACAGAACCTATACAGAAAGTAATGCCTTTAATATCTTTCCTTCTCTAAGTTCTTACGCACATAGATGATTTTTTTCTTAAAGAAATTTATATCTTCATAATAAGTATCTATATTAACCGTTTACGTTTTTATGTGAGAATTTTTAATTTACGGTAAAGCATGATTAAGGATGTACCTTTTTAGCTAGACGATTGAACATGGAATCTTTTATGTGATGATGCCACATTTACGTAGCCGACATTTTGTAATTTATTATTTTCTCGTTTTATTACACCAATTATTTTGATATCAGACGTGAGCCATGAACCGAGCCCAAATTTATCGACTTATTTGCATAAGCATAACTATTATTATTATTATCAAACAGATATATATATATATATTTATACTATTATAATGTGACTATATTATTGACTTTGAAATCGTCTTATTTTTTGACATATTATATTTTAAATTATTATAATTATTTAAACAAATATTTTTGTATAATACAGTTCTAAATCGAAAATGGCAACGTTGCAGAGTTTTTTATCCTCAATTCGTGTAAGTTTTCTTTTGTATTTCGATTTCTGTTGATACTCCAACAATTTTTCTCAACTGTGTCTCAAAAAAGGTGTTTTGTACTCAATAGTGTCTCAGCCATAATTAAACTTTAAAGCCGATTTTATGGTAATATCTTATAATGAAAATCTATATTTTAATAACCATATTGTCAGTGGTCTACCACCATAGATCGTACGCCAGGTACCTTAATAATTTTTGATGTAGATTATTTTTCTCACCCAAATTATTACGTCTCAGCAATACTTTTCAATTTCAGAATAAAATTAAGTTCCCATCCATTTTTAAAACTACTTACCAAAGCACAAACAATTTAACAATATTGATGGACTATCTGAAACTATCAATAATATTTCTTTGATAATATTGACTCAGGACAAATACCTATAATCGAATTATCCAACCTTTACCAATCAACAATCAATATAATATGTAACGACCCTTTTAGATACTTAATACATTAAACCATATTAATCTATAATTGTATTAAATTAAAAAACATTAACACTATAATATGAACTCTTATAATCTGTCTCTAGTTATTAAATATATTTAAAGTGATATGGAACTGATTACATATTTTTTTATTGACTAAAATGAATGGTTTTTATTCATGTAGCTTTAGGGGTAGGTACCTACTTTTAAAGTAAATTTGATAGTTTTTACTATTATACCTATATATACACAATTCTTATGTATATAATATATTATTGGAAAATCTATGAAACGTCTGTTTGATCCTTTTTACTTTTCTATAAACAATTATTAAAATGAATGATAAATATATTATTGAATTGTTTGATTTCCTTACTTTTATGAAATATGACTATATAATACAGTTATATTAAATTTTTAGATTTTTCACAATTTCAATACAAATTTCAAGTGAAAAAATACTCAAATACAAAAATAAATCTATCTTAAAATGTGTGTTTGAAAAATAAGTTTACTTGTCAATATCAAACATACTACACTCAGAATCTAGAAAATAAATATGAAACAACAAAATACAGGTTAATGTGTACATGTTTCATTATTTATTTAACACTGCATTTTCAACTTTTAAGTTTGTTCAAATTAATATAATATGCAAGTTAAAACTCTCAATTTTCGTACATTATTTTAAATGCGGTTATTCAGATAAGTTCTTTAACATGTTATATAATATTTTAAAAGTATCAAATTATATGTGAAATAATAACTTAAGAAAACTTTTATAATAGAATTGTATACGGACACTTTTGTGATGTCTTTTAATTGATTAGCATACCACGGACATTTGGTTTGGTAAAAATAAATTGGGAAAATATATTTTACTAGATAAGATAAAGTTAAATGGCTGATAACTTTATATCTCAACCTTAGTTCACAACCGTTATTGTAATCAGTATTAGTTTGGTGACGTATGGCAGTAGACATTATAGCCTTTAATATACACTATGAACCAAACTACGAAGTTATACCAAACAAATTTTTTAAATGGGTATTATATTACTCGAAAATATTCGATACAATTTATTGGACATTTTCCAACAAATACATAATGAATATAACGTATAATATATCATAACTACTGTCATCATAAATAATTTCATTTAATCATTAATTTCGAAACGCCTATGGTGCACTAAATAAAAATGAATTACCTAATTGAATAATACTACGAGTATACGTTTTGGTAATTAATCGAAATAATATTTGCTTTTTGGACTATTGGATCGCCAATAGATAAATTCTACATACCATATAATGCACGGTTTAATACAGATGTTTGTAGGCTGTAGCAGTTTGTAACTTCGATGACATAGGGTTCTATATTAAACGCCAGGAGGTGGCCTCCATATAATAAATAATCGTGTAATTTTTCTTCTCATCGTTGTATTATATCATTGTGTACAATTTTTATTTTTACTTCTTTATCTATTACAATAAGCTAATTTGATAAGTAAATAAAATAAAAATAATGACATGTAAAACCTAGGAAAGAAGCCACCCAGTGGAGGTTACGCATTGTTCCAATATGAATAAAGGTTGTGATTATTATTTCATTTTACTTTTTATTAATTGAACAAAAAAGCCTCAGTTAATAGACTAAAATGAATGGTTAGGATATATTATTATAGATATTATTATAGAGATTATTTATATCATGTGATGTAACATCACTGATGTGTTATATATTATACTCATATTCGGTAATCAACACGAACCTAGAATAAAATATAACAAAATATACAATGCTAGCATAGTGTGGTGACATATTAGCATACTATTGAGTACCCCCCCCCCCCCCCATATTACAATTTCCGTCAAGTATAATTAATTTTTTTTAATGAAACTAAGTTCTATGTAACGTTTCAGGGAACAGGAAAACGTGGACTTGCCGGAAGAGGGCAAGTACGCAACTGGCATGTTCTACTTGGACAAGGCACACCATGCCGAGAGCGAAGAGATGTTCGCGGCCATCGGTTTAGAGTGCAAAATCAAAGTGAGTTATTGGCAGTAACGTGACCATACATTATATTATTAATTTTTTTCCATACATATTATACAATATTTCGACGATGAGCACACGACGTTTATTTAATGTGTGCGTGGCATTTTGTATGCATTTAATAATATGATATATTATATTATATTATATACTATAATGGCCGATCGAATAATAATTTTTAGCACCGCGTGTAATAAACAGACATCAAGCGTGCGCAAGTACCGAACACGTTTTGGTAAATGCAATCTAACGTGGTTTTACCAGAATACGTGTGTTTATATATAATACCAGCAGCCGGGACGGTGCAGGTTTGGTTTATATGTTGCGTTTTTACGTTCGGAAAATGCAGCAGTCCGCCTATATAAAACCTATACGTAATGTTTAGAAAATAAGCGTGAAAACAAAATGTGGTAAAAGCGAATTAAACACGTTATTGTGTGTCGATTCGCAACAAGTGAGCCCAACAACAATTTTGTGTGAGAATATGTGAGCTAGGTTATGATATTGTTTATTGCAGAACGGCCCTGATCAATACCTAATATACAAATACCGACAGAAACAAAATAGCCGATTCCGATCGATAGACAACCACTGCACGTTATCGTCGTACGGTAAATTTATCATCTGTGTCTATTTTTTTATTTTATTTTTTATATCACAATTAATATGTATATATATATACATACATAAATATATTATGTGTATATATATATATATATATATATATTATATATGTATGTATATCGTTAATGCTATGTCAACGGCAAAATTAATCTTTTTCTTGTTTTAAACATACAGGATAATATTATACTTGATTTTATAGTTTGATCGCTTATGATATCTAATAATATTAATTTTATTAGCAATGTGCAAAAAGTTATGTTGCGAAAATATAAAAGTGTTTAATCAAAATTAAATTTTATTAGTACAACCCTATAATATTTTTCAACTACCATTTTGTTTTTGAGTTTTTCCTTCTGGTTGTGCGACTTTTGTTTCCAATCTACAAAATATATATGTTTTATACATATTAATTGGTGGTAGGGTGATCAAATACATTTTTTATATTAAATAACTATGCGAAAACTTATGTAGGAATATCAACTGATTTATTAATGATCTGAAACTATAGTAGATAAATATTATAAAAAGATGATCAGTTTATAGTCTGGGGTGTAATTAACAAACAATTCTAACGTATACTCAAATCAATTTTTTTCAAATATGGCTTAAAATAGTTTTATAGCTTATAATAAAAATAATATTTAGTTAAGCATTTCGTTGAAAATAAAATAAAAATTTATATTGAATATCATCAATACGCAAATTCTCCTAACATTGTATACTTATATGAAAGATACATAATTTACTCGTAATGTTCTGATAGATACAAGATTATCAATTGACAATAGTCTATATTATTTTCAATAAATAAGAACTTACTATTTACCATATACAAAAATCATAATCAATTAATCATATAATTAAAAAAAAAAATTTAGTACCTAATTGTGCATGTTTCCTTGATTGTTTTTATCAAATTAGTACGTATTAAAATATTACGTAACTGTCGATGGATAAATAAAACTTTGTAGCACTACACAAAACATCGTTTACTATGTATTATTTATGTGATTAATAATTTTAAATAATTATTAATAATGTTAATTAAATTATATTTTATGATTGTGAAATTGTAAGATTAGGTAACTTATTAAAACATGAAAAATGCTAAATTAATCTTGTTCAATTATTTTTATAATCAGTTAAATATTTTAACATTTAATACATCAGCGATTATACATATTATATATAAGTAATTTTTTTAATAATTCGAAAATGTTACACTATCGCATAAATTAGCATATAATTAATATTTAAAGCAATGTCATACCCATAATATTTTATTATGTATTGAATTACCAATAGAATATTATTTAAATTTGATAAATAGACAATTTACCATACTGTATTTTAGAAATAATTTACTTATTTAAATTGTGTGAATATATTATTCAGTCAAAAAAAAATTTATTATTACCTATACATCATGCACTATTAGTGATAAGTATTGTGAACCGTGTACCTATATTAACTTACAGGTGGTTAGTCCATCACCTGTAGGTATTGTACGATATAATATTTGCATGTTAATCATATATATAACAATATTAATATCATCATACTCCCCGACAACCGTCTTCCGACGGCCAAATTTGTTCGCTCGACAACATTACTAAAATAATATTATCTAAAACATTATTTTTAGCGTCCTTGACCGCCCCCAACCATATATCATTCAACATGCCATAAACTATAGTATAATAATATTATAACAACAGTATTCATCATAGAAGATGTATTATTATATTATTAAATACTCACTCTTAACGCTCGGACGTCCGCCGCGGAAACCGCGCACAAAGTCGCATATTACAATGACAACAGTCGAATTATACAAACTAATCACGGCGGTGCCTTATGTCAATTATTTCAGGTTTTGTGCTGGAGGACGGTGCCGGTGCGCAACAGCCAGATAGGCGAAGTAGCCAGGAGCAGCGAACCGTTCATCCGCCAGGCGTTCGTGGTGGACGACGCCGATGAGTTCAATGAGGACGACTTCAAGCGCCGCGTGTTCGCGCTCCGGAAGCGTTCCACGCACACTATACCCAAGCCGGGCAGGAGGTTTTACATCTGCTCGCTGTCGCACACTATCATCGTGTACAAGGGCCAATTCACGTCGGACCAGCTATGGGCATACTTTGCCGACTTACAAGTAACAATAATAATTGTTAAATAGATAAATAAATAGAGATTGCATAAACACGGTGTACTGAATAACAATCCCGGCTACAGCTGATAGGTTTTTTTTGTACAATGTTCTACGTATTAAATTCTTTTAAATAGGTACTTACATTATATGGAAATATATTGAACGTACTTATTGGTTAGTACAACCACATAAATGATGAATTATAAATTAATTTAAACCAAATATTTAGATAAATCACTACAAAAACTTATTATTAAATAATTTAATCTCTTTGAAACAATATTATTATTAATACCGAGCATTTTAACTAAAAATGTATTAAGTTATAAAAAATTATAATTCTTATAAGTGTATATATTTTAACGTTTTTTCTGTGGTTAAATCTATTAATTTTATCACCGTTTTCCTAATGACTACAAATTACAATGTGTTGATGATTTCCTAAGCAACATTATATTATGTCATTATAATGTTTTTTCTCACCCACAGAGTCCGGCTTACGAAACGTACCTAGCACTCGTCCACACCAGATTCTCAACGAACACTTTCCCGAGCTGGGAGAGAGCGCACCCTCTGAGGTAAATCTACAAGATAAATTCACCGGGCCTATAGTGTCCGTATGAATGATCCTAATAGCTATATTATTAATATATAAATAACACGTTTCCGTACCTTTTAGGGTGTTGGCGCACAACGGTGAGATTAACACGGTGCGTGGTAACGTGAACTTCATGACCGCTCGGGAAGGTGTGATGGAAAGCAAGCACTTTGACGACATCAAAAAGCTTTACCCGGTGGTGGAACCAAATCTGTCGGACTCTGGATCGGCCGACTGCGTTTTGGAATTTCTGATCAACGCTGGTGAGTGTTCGCTGCCCGAAGCCGTAATGACCATGGTCCCGGAGGCCTGGCAGAACGATCAGACCATGCCATCCGAAAAAAGAGACTTCTACAACTGGGCGGCATGCGCGATGGAACCCTGGGATGGCCCTGCCCTGTTGACATTTACTGATGGACGATACGTCGGTGCTTTGTTGGACAGGTATCGTTTTTTTTAAATTATTATTGGTATTACTTATTAGTTAATATTATTTAAGCACTGGCTCACTACAAACTATTTTTTAGGAACGGATTAAGACCATCTCGGTTCTACGTATTAAAAGACAATGTGATGGTTATGGCATCTGAAGTAGGAGTGTATGACACAGACCCAGCCAATGTAGCTCTGAAGGTAAAGTAGAAAAACTGACAACAATTATTTATTTATTTATTGCTACCTACATATTCTTTCTCAATTCTCCAACAAAATATGCACATATTTGACACTTGATGTTATAACTTTCTTATAGAGTCGTTTGAAACCTGGTCGTATGTTGTTGGTCGATACCAAAGAGAAGCGCATCATACAAGATGTTCAACTTAAATTAGATATAGCAAGGAGCAGACCACATTCTGATTGGCTTAGAGAGCAGGTAAAAATAATATTTTTCAACCATTATTAAAATGTAATAATAAAAATATTGTTTACAAAAACTAAACCATAAAACATTTTGTTTGTTTATCCGATGCCGCAAATTGTTTCCTGTACTGACTTTATAGAGGGTGAGTTATATGTGTTGATAAATGGTTTGAAAATATGCTTCTGCAACCTGCAAATCTTACCGTCGTGAATTTCATAAGAATGCCTAGCTATTTAGTTTTCTAAGATTTTATTTACTTTTATTCTTGTTGTAAATATTTATTACCTATTGCCTATTAATATTTTCACTCTTAACTTTATCCGTGAATAGATTAATGTATTAAAAATACATGTATATATATATATATATTTATTTATATTTATATTAATCTTATTAATCTTATATTAACATATTGAAAATATCTTTTAACTTAGTCAACTTTCTGACAACTTTTAGGTATTTGTATATATTATTTTGTGTGTATATAAAAACTTATTTTTAATATATCATATTATGTTCTTGTAAAATAATATATTTTATGTTATACATAGATTACAATAGAAGACTTGAGAGAAGAAGCTGTTGCTAAAGGATTTGGTTTAGTGCGTGCCAAATCAATAGAATTTATTAGTGGCGAACGTAAAAAGACAATTAGAGAAAATATTCCAGAACAAGAAATGACTCGCATATGGGGAGGAGACAGACGTTTATTGTTATTTAGTTACTCAATTGAAACTATTAACATGCTGATTATTCCGATGATCAGAACTAAGTACATTAAAAATTAATAAATCAAACAAAATTTAGTAACTTAACATATATTTACTTATAACATTTCAGAAAAGAAGCATTAGGTTCGATGGGAAATGATGCTCCACTTGCTTGCCTGTCTTTGTTTCAACCATTAATATACTCCTACTTCAAACAGTTATTTGCCCAAGTAACAAATCCGCCGATTGATCCCTTCCGTGAAAAAATTGTCATGTCGTTAATGTGTCCAATTGGGCCCGAAGCTAATATTCTTATACCAAGTGCTAAACAATGCCATAGATTATTTTTGCCAAACCCAATACTGTCACTATATGATCTGGAAGTTTTGCGCAATAATCAACATCGTGGCTGGAAGGTAAAATAAAGTTTAATAAATTTAAACATTACCTATATTCTAACATAGAAACATTGAGTGAATCTATTTCATTGGCTTATAATATTTCAATTATATTAATCATCAAATAACCAAAATGTTAACAGACAAAAGTCATTGATGTTACATTTGATAAAGAAGAAGGCCCATCAGGTTTTTCAAAAGCATTGGATCGTATATGCGAAGAAGCTAGCGAAGCTGCTAATAGCAACTATCAGCTCATTATTTTGTCAGATAGATCAGCTGGTTCCGAAAGGTAAAATGTTAACAAAAAAATATAAAATTTAAATTTAAACTTTTGTGATTTTTTTCAGAATACCAGTTAGTATTTTATTAGCCTTAGGAGCTACGCACCATCATTTGATTGATCTAAGACTACGTATGAAAGTTGGATTAATAGTTGAGACCGGCGAAGCTAGAGAAGTTCACCAGATGTGTGTTTTACTGGGTTATGGTGCTGATGGCATATGTCCTTACCTAGTATTTGAAATGGCAAAAAGCTTACGTGCTGAAGGAGTATTGGATTCATCTTTTACTGATAAAATATTATTTGAGGTTTGCATCAAATATTATTTTAATTTATTTAATATTTAAAACTTTTAATTAAATGTTTAGAACTATTGTGAGGCAATGGAAAGAGGAATATCAAAAGTTATGGCAAAAATGGGAATATCCACACTACAGTCTTACAAAGGAGCTCAGATATTTGAAGCTGTAGGCTTGGCAGATGAAGTAATTAATAAGTGTTTTAAAGGCACCCAGTCACGTATTGGTGGTATAAACTTTGAACGTTTAGCCAAAGAAGCATATGAACGTCATTACCTATCTTATTCTTACCGTAATACTGATATGTTGGTTTTGATGAATCCTGGTTATTTCCATTGGCGTACAGGTGGTGAAAAACACATAAATGACCCTATAAGTATAGCCAACTTACAAGTAAGTTTATAAATATTGTATCTATTATTTGAATCTATAAGTACTACATTGGATTACTTATATTATTTTGTAGGATGCAGCAAGTAACAAAAGCACAAACTCATATGATAAATTTTGTGAATCAACGATGGAAAGTGTTCGAGCGTGTACCCTTAGAGGTCAATTGGAATTAGTTCCTACCACTAAATCAATAAATATTTCAGAAGTTGAACCAGCCGCTAATATTGTAAAAAGATTCGCTACAGGTAAATTGTTGAAACTTAAACAAACAAAAAAAATAAAAATCTTTAAATTAATTACTTTTTAATATTTTATTTATTAAGGTGCAATGAGTCTTGGTTCAATCTCTATCGAAGCACATACATCTTTAGCTATTGCTATGAACAAATTAGGAGGAAAATCAAATACTGGAGAAGGAGGTATTTATTCATTTTTTTCTTTATATGTAATTCATTGTATTATAATGTTATCTTGTTTATTATATTATTAAGGTGAAAATTCTGACCGCTATTTAAATCAAGATCCAGAGAATAACAAACGATCAGCTATTAAACAAGTAGCATCTGGTCGTTTCGGTGTGACCAGCTCATATCTAGCTCATGCTGATGATATACAAATTAAAATGGCTCAGGGTGCTAAACCTGGGGAAGGAGGAGAATTACCTGGCTATAAAGTGACTAAAGATATTGCTGCTACTAGACATTCAGTACCCGGTGTTGGATTAATATCTCCACCACCTCATCATGACATCTATTCAATCGAAGATTTAGCAGAACTTATTTATGATTTGAAGTGTGCTAATCCTAATGGAAGAATATCTGTAAAATTAGTTTCTGAAGTTGGGGTAGGAGTAGTTGCTTCAGGTGTAGCTAAAGGAAAAGCTGAACACATTGTAATTTCTGGTCATGATGGTGGTACTGGAGCTAGTTCATGGACTGGTATCAAAAATGCAGGTCTTCCGTGGGAACTTGGTGTAGCAGAAACTCATCAAGTCCTTGTGTTAAATAACTTGAGATCCAGGGTAGTTGTTCAAGCTGATGGTCAAATACGAACAGGTTTTGATGTAATTGTTGCCGCTTTGTTGGGTGCTGATGAAATAGGCTTGAGTACTGCACCATTAATTGTACTTGGATGCACCATGATGAGAAAATGTCATTTAAATACTTGTCCTGTTGGCATAGCAACTCAAGATCCTGTCCTGAGAAAAAAATTTGCTGGTAAACCAGAACATGTAATTAATTACTTATTTATGTTAGCCGAAGATGTACGTAAGCATATGGCTAACCTTGGTGTCGCCAAATATCAAGATCTTATTGGACGCACTGATCTTCTTAAAATGACGGACAGTAACAATAACCCTAAAGCAAAGTTTTTAAATCTTAGTCCTGTGTTACGCAATGCTTTGCATATGAGACCTGGTGTTAACATAATTGGTGGATCAGAATCACAAGTACAATTACATATTATAATTGAATACATTAAATTATAATTATTTCCTTTTGTACTAATTAAAAATATATTATTCTTAGGATTTCCAACTAGAAAAACGCATGGACAATATCGTTATAACTGCTGCACAACCTGTAATTGATGGTTTACAAAAAAGTGTTAATATTGAACTTACCATTAATAATGAATGCCGTGCTTTTGGTTCAACTTTAAGCTACCATATTTCAATGTAAGTTTTTCATTTATAATCTATAAAACAAACTAATTTTACATATTTTATTTCATATCAGGAAATACAGTGATAAAGGTCTACCAGATAACAGTATAAACATAAAATTGAAAGGCTCTGCTGGGCAGAGTTTCTGTGCTTTTTTGACTAAGGGAGTGCACGTTACTTTAGAAGGAGATGCTAATGATTATGTTGGAAAAGTACGTTCATTAAATATTATTACTTCAAGAGTACTAATATATAATTTTTTTAGGGTCTTTCTGGAGGTGAAATAGTTATTTTCCCTCCAAAATCATCAACATTCCAATCTGAACTCAATGTAATAGTTGGCAATGTTTGTTTATACGGAGCTACTAGTGGAAAAGCATTTTTCAGAGGCATTGCAGCTGAACGTTTTTCAGTTAGAAATTCTGGAGTTGTAACAGTTGTTGAAGGAGTTGGAGATCATGGTTGCGAGTATATGACAGGTGGTTGTGCAGTAATTTTGGGTCTAACAGGACGTAATTTTGCTGCTGGTATGTCGGGTGGTATTGCTTATATTCTTGATGTTGATGGATCTTTTAAAAGGTAAAAATTATTTAAAATAAATTTTTTTTCAAAAGTTAAATATTTATAGTTTTTTTTAAATATTTATTTTAAAGCAAGTGCAATACAGAAATGGTAGAACTTCTTCCTCTTGACCGCCAAGAAGATCTGAACTATGTTCAATCTCTTTTAGAAGAATTTGTTCTTAAAACTGAATCGGTTATTGCATCTAAGTTGTTAGATTCTTGGCCACATTCTGCATCAAAGTTTATCAAAGTATTCCCGTATGAATATCAAAGAGCTTTGAAACAATTGGCTGAAGAAACAAAAGTAACACAAAGCCACACAAATGTAGAAACCATTAATGAGCCTAGTGTTCGTGACATCGAAGAAACAATTAATGACCAAACATTTGAAAAAAAAAGACTTGAAAAAATATTAGATAAGACTCGAGGCTTTGTAAAATATTCACGAGAAACAATGATGTACAGACCTGCAGAAAAAAGACTCAATGATTGGGACGAAATTTACAATTTCCAACATGTCAGGAAAGGACTTAGAGTTCAAGCTGCGAGATGTATGGAATGTGGTGTACCATTCTGTCAATCTTCACACGGATGTCCTTTGGGAAATATCATACCCAAATGGAATGATTTAGTTTTCAATAATAATTGGCCAGAAGCATTAAATCAACTTTTACAAACTAACAACTTCCCTGGTAATAAAACTGATGATATTTTTAAACAATATAGTTGCATATTAGTAAATATATTACATTTTTATTTTTTAGAATTTACTGGGCGTGTTTGTCCTGCTCCATGTGAAGGAGCTTGTGTCTTGGGTATTAATGAGCCTGCAGTTACTATTAAGAACATAGAATGTGCAATTATTGACCATGCCTTTGAACAAGGTTGGATTAAACCTGAACCACCAAAGAACCGTTCAGGTAAAACCGTAGCTATTGTTGGTTCTGGTCCATCAGGACTGGCGGCTGCTCATCAATTGAATAAGGTAAAATTTATTTTAATAGGTTCCTAGTATTTTAAAAATTAAAAACAACCAAATTTAAATGATAATTTTTAGGCTGGACATTTGGTAAAAGTTTTTGAGAGGAATGATCGTGTTGGTGGATTATTGCAATATGGAATTCCATCTATGAAACTATCTAAAGAAGTGGTGCAAAGGCGAGTCAAACTTTTAGAAGACGAAGGAATAATTTTCCACACAAATGTCAGCGTTGGAAAAGATTATTTAGCTAAAGTAATTTGTATATAAATAATTAAAATTGAGAAAAGTTATTAATGTTAATTTATAATAGGAGCTCTTGGATCAGTTTGATGCTGTTTTGCTATGCACTGGTGCTACATGGCCAAGAGATCTACCAATACCAGGTCGTCATCTAGAAGGTATTTACTTTGCTATGAACTTCTTGGAATCTTCACAAAAGAAACAACTTGGTGGGCCAACAGACTTACCTCTGTTAGCTAGAGATAAAGACATAATAGTGATTGGTGGTGGTGATACTGGCTGCGATTGTATTGCTACTTCATTAAGACAGGTTAGTGTTTGTACTTAATGAGAATCATACAATTATACTTATGATAACTTTTTCTTAAATATATAATATTAGAGAGCAAGATCTATAACATCGTTTGAAATTCTTCCTGAGCCACCAGCAACTAGAGGTCGAGATAACCCTTGGCCTCAATACCCTAGAGTATTCAAAGTGGATTATGGTCATGAAGAAGTTAAAATTAAGTATGGTAGAGATCCTAGACAATTTTGCATCATGAGCAAGGTCAGTAATCCATAGCATTCGATACCATATCAAAATAAATAGATCTTTTAATCAAAAAGAAATAATATTTTTTAGGAGTTTGTTGATGACGGTAATGGTCACATTAGTGGTATTAAGACAGTTAAAGTGAATTGGACTAAAGATGAAGCTGGACGATGGAAAATGGACGAAGTACCAGATTCTGAACAGGTAATTATTTTTTAAAACTTTGTCTGTAAATTTCTTTCAGTTGAACATTGTGTAATCTAACTATGTATTGTTTAGGTTTTCAAATGTGATATGGTTCTTTTGGCAATGGGATTCCTTGGTCCTGAACGTACAATTGTCAATGAATTATCATTAGCCCTTGATCCAAGATCCAATTACCAGACACCATCTGGTCGTTATGCTACATCTGTTCCTAAAGTATTTGCTGCTGGAGGTTTGTGACTTTAATACATAATTTAAATTAAAACATATTGAATATTTTTACGAGTTTGTTTTAAGCACAAATAATATTACTTGCATACATTGGTTGAAATAAAACCGTGATAAAATCTCTTATTGTTAATTTAGATTGCCGTCGTGGTCAGTCCTTAGTAGTTTGGGCAATATCTGAAGGACGCCAAGCAGCTAGAGAAGTAGATGCATTCCTCATGGACCATTCTGTGTTACCCGGACCGGGTGGTGTGATATCTATTCAAACACTTAGTACATGAACTGGTAATTTGTAAGTAATTACCATCTGGACAATATTGAGGGAATGACGTTGGTTTTTAAAAATAGCATCTTAACATTACAGTGTTAGTTTTTTTTCAACTGATTAGGTAACAAAACCATATTGTTGTTATATATATATTTTTTTTTTTTACTAATAATTCAAGTGTGGTTACGTTATTTTTTTAAGCTCCTAAGGAAACAATAAATTCCTAAAATCGATTTTTGATTTACTCATAACAATAAAAATAATATGCAACCATATGCGTTTTCCTTATTCATATAATATAGATAAAAATTATATAATTATATAAGTGGAGCGAGTGTGTGTTATAATTATCCATACATTTAGTATTATCTTAAATTCCATTTTTTCCCAGTTGGTTAAATTAATATCAAAAAAACACATGAATATTGACAAAAGTGTAAAAGACTGATTTTCTATTAAGAATTTTATTTTTAATACCTAATATATTTGTATGAGTGATAACATTTTTTTGCTTGAGCGTATGTTTTCTTTACATTAAAAAAAAATGTATAGAATAGATCAGAAATACTGTATTTTATCCAAAAAAAATGATTTTGCATTAATATTTTTTTTTTACTAACAAAGGCCATTAAACAAAGATTTTTAAGACAACCATCACTAAATTAAATACACAATTAGGTATATAACAATTTTTATTGAGGACTGTCAATTCAATATTTGAAATAACTGTCTTAATCACGTTTAATTTAATTTTTGATTTAATGTAATATTTGTTTACCTTGATTATTAATTATGAATGATGTGTATACTAATATGGTCAGACTATAATTTATAGAGAATCAGTCTTTGGCACTTAAAACATATTTCACACTTGTTAGATTTCATATTCATAAATATTGTTTGCAGTATTATCATCCAATTTGTTGAATATATTAATTTTTATTGTTATTTAAATATATCCACTAGCTTACCAATGTAAGATTTTAGTGTTCTTATAATATTATTGCATATCCTAATCTATCATTACCTACCATACTAAATATATATTTATGAATTATCACTATAGAAGCAATTACTTATGCTTACATATTTGTACGTTATTATTGTTAAAGTTAAATTACATAAATAATGTCAATTTAGTTTAATATAGAGACATTGATAAATTAATTGGTGCGCAGTTACAATATACTGTATCATAGCTGAACTATTATGAAACTTATGCTACGAACTATACTTTTGTGGAAAAGCTATTGCCATATGAAACATTGTGCCCTTAAAGACAATAATAAATTATAAATTATGATAATTAGATATTTGTTTAATATGTATTTTTTAATATTATTCAATAAATTTGTCGATGTTTTGTGCTAAGTATAATTATTATATAATATATATTATATTATGTAGATGTTGAATTATATGATTATTTATGCAATTTCTTTTTAAGTTTTTTTATTAATTATTCTACATAGGTATGAGTTGTCTACATTATTTTCCTAAGTATAATTTTTCCTTTTTTTTAAATTTATATTTTATTTTAAAAAGTCTAGCCCAGTTTTATTTTAATTGACATGGAATATTTTATGGTAATATGAGAAAAAACATATTTTTAAGGAAAGGATTAGTAGGTACCTATGATTGATTAATTTAGAACGAAATCATTTATATTAGTTTTTAACAAGTTAATTGACAGTTTGTAAATTTAAGTCATTATAGAGATCTGTGATAAGTTAAGTGTCAAGGTGATTGGCTGTTAAGACTTGAATAGGCCAAATATCCACGAGTTTACAAATTCAAATAACACCTAACCCATTAGCCATACTTGTCTTATGATTGATTTTTATACAAGTAAAGTAAATAAAAATTAATTTAAGTACCTACATTTTTAACTTTTTAAGATTCATGTTAGATTTTAGTATAGATCAAAGCAGGAGAAGCCGAGAGTTTAGTTGTTTTCGTTTTTGCTTAGTGTAAATTAACTATATTAAACTTTTATCAAGAATAATACCAAGATAATTTGTTGATTGGTGCTGTAAAATTTGTTTATCATTAATTCTGATTGGAGGGCATTCCCTAACATTGATTGTAATTTTTCAGTTTTTGGCCCAAGATTTAATTTAATTTAAATGTAATTGTAATTTATATGATATGGTATTAGAAACAAATATTGCTTTATTGTCAGAAAATTTAGTGAAGAGAGTTTGATGGATTTGATGTAAATGTATCTGTGCCCTATGGTGCAGTTGTGCAGATATTTATCCAATTTTTTTAAGTTAAGTGTCAAAAATGACCTGTTTTTTTCCTGTCAGTATCCTGATGTATATTCATAAAATTGTGGTAATATTATTTAATATTAAAAAAATTAAATTTCATAACAATAAAACTGAAAGTGAATTTAAATTGTTTAAGTACTAATTTTATTCCAAAACAGAAAAATTTCAAATATTTTCAAATGCTTGTGTGCCTATACACTTGTATACACTTGTAGAATACAGTTATTACAATAAATAACTGGTAAAATTAATAGATGTATGTCGGATTTTCGTTTTTAAATTTGGAATTATGATTAATCAATTATAGTCTTTAAAACAAACAAATATTTTGTATTATTCTTATTGCTTAAACAAAAATTTTTATTTTTTAAAAACTAAAAACAAAAACTTTTTTTATTTTTTTTATTTGACAAAACGTAATATTTACAATCTGTATTTACAAGTTATACAATAAGTAAATGTGATGGTGATTGATTGACAGGAGGGTGAAGTCACCCTGCAGTGGTGGCACCCCGTAAGACAAAATCTTATAAAAATATTATCATTTCTAGAAAATGCTACGATAAATATGAGCTGTTAAGAATTTCAAGTAGGTAACCAAGCATTAAAATTTGCCACGGAATTTATGGTCATTCGTTGTTAAAAAAAATTACCAATGTTAAAATTTGACCAAAAGGAGGCTACATCTGCATGTGTTGTCTCAGTCTTACAAATGTAAAACATTGCGAAAACTGTTACCACTCATGCCGTAATTCAAGCTAAGCAACCAAATTTTCATACTATAAAGAGGAGAATATTTACTTGGGCAATGTTGTTTTTATTTTTTTTTGATATCAGAGCTAAAAAAAAAGTAATTCAAGTTTGAAAAACTCATGAATAATTAATTCTTATACAATAAGAACTTTTTTTTATATTTGTGACATCGAAAAATTTAAAACAACGTTGCCCAAGTAAATATTCTCCTCTTTATAGTGTGAAAATTTGGTTGCTTAGTTAGGATTACAGCTTGAGTGGTTGTTGCCCGCGCAATACCGTTTTTGCCGTGTTTTACATTTGTAAGACGAAAACAACACAATATGCGGATGTAGTGTCCTCTTAAATTAATTCGTAAATTTGTGAGTTTGAGGCGATTCCAATATGTATTCTGTGGATAAAGCCGATAAAGGGTCCAGGAGATATGACTCTATTGACTCCACAATATCATAATAATTAAAAACACCGATCAATTATTGCAGTCACTTTTTAGATGTAGGTAATAGTAAATAATAAGTAATGCCGAACTTGGTGAACTGAAAAGAAATGGAAAATAGGTACAAGACGTCAAAACTACAAACACATTATAAGACACTCTTGAGAATCTTGTAAGTTTAGGTAATAATTATTATTTTATTTCAAGATAAGTAGATTACAATGTTGTTAATTTATATACCAATGGAGGAGTTTCCAACAATGATTACATGTTATGTGTCTACATCAACTATAAATAAATAATTTAATTGTGGTAAAACAAATTAAGCTATCGTCTATCTGTATCATAAAGTCATATAAACATTATCTGCTATTGTATGATTCTTATTTGGAGCCAAATAATAAAATAACGGTACCTACCTATCATTTAGTTTCTGTGGGGATTCACAGTTCAACATACATAATATCAACTTTTAACAAATTCTTCTAACCTTTTTTACTGTATATAATCTTTAATTTTTTTAATTTTACATTTCGGCACTATTTTTTTATTAAAATCAAATTAAAATCGGACGATACACTTTTAAATAAACTAAAATCAAATTTGTACAACTTTAATACGCATGCAACACTACTAAAGGTAAGCCAAATTTTAGAATTTCCATACATTTTCGTTTAACATTGATAATTTATTCTTAAAAATATTAATAATGTAATGCGAAATATTATAAGTGCTGTACAATGAAAAAATAATTATTTAAAAGCTAATAGATTGGGTACCCACTAATAGTTCATAGATGGATACTTTTTTTTTAAACTACTTATTTTAGTATAATATTATACAAATGATCGATATTTTATAGCCAAAAAATTTAAAAACATGGCATAATTTATTTATATTAAATAGGTAGTTATTAATTATTAGCGATATAAGTACCATTAGTACCAATGATATTAATATACCATATTAGCAGCGTATCACAGTTACATATTAAATTCAAAATTCTAAACTTATATAGGTAATAACAACTAACAAGTGACTAATATTTTACCAATAAAAAGAATTTTAAAATTATTATTGTGGCTTGGTGAGGCGCGGTCGTACGCTCAATCTGCGGAAACGCACTGAGCGTACGTACCGGCCGCAGTTGCTAGCTCCCGGATGGGTGACCACCCGGGATTTTTAGCAACATATCCTTGCCACACTTACACAAACACGTGTTACAACCCTACCCAATTAAAAACCTACAAACAAACATACAAAAATAATCCCTACCGTACCACCCCACCACACCCAATGGCCTATGTTGCCGCGGGTTCTCCTTACAAAAAAAAAAAAAAAAATATTATTGTTGACTTTTTAGTACTCTAGAAGCACTATTCGTTTCTATATAATCATTATTCAGTTAAATTTTGAAAAAGTAGGTTAGAAAAATGATATTATTTTAATATTTTGTATAGGTAGTATACTAGTATGTTATATAAGAACACAACCACAATTTAATTTATCGTAGGTTAAGTTAGGAACCTACTATGTAAATATTAAAATATGTAATAGATGTATACGTCATATATTGTATGTACAAAATGTTTAAAAAACATTCGACTATATTTATAATAATACATCTCGCTCTTTCGACTATTTCGTAATTATACACTTTCAAAAGTATATATATATATATATATATATATATATATATATATATATATATTATATTATATTATATAGGTATATGCACGCCGCACGCGTATAATAAACTTGATTAAAAAAATAATAATTTATGTAATAATATAACTCAGATAGGTACACTAAAGTATTAAAAAAATGTTTTAATCTCATTTTCTCAAACTGAAGTCCCCAAGTGTAACGAATCAGTTGAAAAAAACTTCACCTCACAAAGATGTGCCTGGGGATGTGCCACACTATTTTTACATTTTCATCATAACCGCATATATAATCGCTATTATCACCGATATCAATGCTATTAACTACCTACTGATGTTATGGTTCCAAAAAATACAAAATGTATGTTACACTTTTGTTATCGTCTTCTGGAAATTTTAAAAACGAAAATTTGTAATATTCAGCATTTTCGAAAACCCTGTAGTTATTTTTCACATTGATTTATTTTCTTAAATTGTATACAATGTTTTATTTTTTATGAATACATACCACGGAGGTATGATTTATTATTTTTATCAGCCCCTTCTCTCTCACTGATATAATACTCTGAATATACGCCCCTGCTACAAAGTACAATTTTATTTGTGTTAGGTAAATTCATTATTGTTTCACGTAATTACCAAAGCACGGTATATTATGCCTATATAATATGACCATAATTTAAAAACGCCAATTGGCGAATAATCGGTAAGAGAGTTTAGATGGTATCAGTGTTATACCACGCATATTATTAGTTAATTGAGTAAATAAAGTTGCTAATGTTAGTAAATCACGTACCTATAGTTATAAAAAAAAACCACTGCACAACACAAAAATTCTATTTTGCAGGAAACATATAAATATAATTTAATCAGACGTTGTTATCACAGAGATCGATCGTCCTAGGTGGCCCTTTTAAATAATATATTATGGACGTATTTGTGTTAATAATTATTTATTTATTATTTACCTTTCTGGTGAATTGTAATGAAATAAAAATGTAACACTTATTATGATCCCAACTAATTTTCTGATCATTATAAAATAGATTTTTTTATATTGCAGTGTAATACCTAATTATGTATTGTATATACATTTTACGCTACATTTCAACATTGAATTTGTCTATGTTGTTTGATAGTTCTATATTTTCCGTATAAGTTATTCATAGATTGCTAGTGTCTATTTAAATTTAGTAAATTATTTTATTTTATTTCTCTGTTGGATTTGTTTTTAAATTTAACTGTACACTATAACTAGTAAAAAATTTACTTTCACTATCAACTATTTTCATGTCGAAGAACTGGTCGGAAAAAAAAATTATTAGCACCTGTTAATATTCCTGTATATGGTAACGAATGATGTTTGTCTTACCTATAATTTATTGTCAACGGTCTCAGATCATATAGTCATATTATAGTCCTCGGAAACTAGTGACGGACAGAAAATAATAAGGTTGGCATATATAATAATAAAAATAATGACTACAATTTTGTTTTTGTGGTTGTATACAAAGTGTGTTTGTAGTGCGGAGAACATGACGTGAAAGGTAAAATTTTAGCCAAGAACTCGGGACAATCAATTAAATTATATACTAATTCTCAAAAGAAATCAGTATCATTATTATAAGCCGTCTATCTTCGAAAAATTTAAAAATTAGTCTTAATGTATTAGATGAAATGTCAATCTTTACTAATTATTGTAACCACCCGCCATTATATCTGAAGAAAGTATTTATACTTTTTTCGATTTGTGTATACGTCCAGATTGATAAGAATTAAGGACTTCATATGAGCCGTAAATCGCAATCAACTATAATGCATATAATACCTACCAAAATGAACTACATAAAGTTTTCAAACAATAAGCGGAGTTGTTAAATTATCCTCGAATGAAGTTACCAAACATTCACATTGCTTTGTTGCTAATGAGTGTAATATATTCATTAAACGTTGTCACCGGATAAATTATACTATGTACCTACCTATATGACAAACGTATATGAGTTATATCGTGCTGGAATTTTACTGTACCGCACGCCATTATTTTAATACAAATTAAGATGATGCGAAAACGATTTGGTTGGGAACTATAAGAGCGCAATTCGGGGGGCTTAGTCCCTCCAATATCAAAATTAGCCCCTCCAAAAATTTTTATTAATTCATTACATAATACGCAGTAAACGTTGTTCGAAGAAATTATATTTCATTAAGTTTAAACAACAATTCATATATGATTAGTGTGTTATCCATAATATATATATATATCAGATCACCCACAGACCATGATATCGAGTGTTGCTACACTGCAAAACCTCGTAAGTCGATTTTATCAAATATTACAGGAGTACCTAGCGAAAATAAACTGTTTTAAATTGATATTGATATTATAGTTACGAGTTTTTGATTTTGTGTATTATTTTACAAAAATACAGGGAACAATATTGATACAATGATAAAAAAATGCACAGTACATTTACCTAAGAAATATATTTATTCTTGGCAATTAGGAAGAATCAACTTCTAACTTAAACATCACCTTACACCTAAAGGTATTTTTAAACCTCGACAGTTGGGCCATTCGAGGGCAGGAGTCTTTATTTTATATTTTATATTCTAAAATTTGAATTATTCCATCTTGTAATCATAAATTTATTATCCATGCTCATCATTAGGTATAGATACTGATGCTGATAATTAACACTAGATGCATAACTCTTATATATAATTTGTTAATAATTATGCTTTCTAATTACTAGTAATAACATTACTGATTTTAATTATTTTATCTATTTTTACAACCACGAATAGCCTAAATTGGTTTCTAATTTTTAATTTTTATAATCCAATTTAGGCCTAGGTATTTAATTATTTTTTTTTTTATATACAAGATGATTCTCCAGCTTCTTTCACCCCCATCTTTCCTTTAATAATTAATGTATTCTAATTCTAATTTTTGAAATTTTAAATGTGGGTACTTGAGACCGTAACTTCAATCATATGTATCTACATTTTTATGACACTCAAAAAAGGAGTGTCCCGCCGTGGCGATATAAATTTCTAATTTTTTTCAAACGAAGACCAACCTGTTTTAGTGTAAAATATTTCACAAGTGGTTGGTTTTTTTTTTAAAATTGATATGTTCCTAACTATTTATCTATATCGAAATTTAAAACGAGTAGTTTCCGAAGCATGGTTTTACAAACATTTTAAACACCTAATATAACATATTAATAGTATAAATATTATAAATATTGCTAACCATTATGGTTATCTATATCTTAAAAATATATACGTTTGGTTTTATAAGATGAGATATAAGTTAACACAATTAAGTTATTTTAAGTACCTAAGTAGGTATTTACTAATAACTAATGTATATTTTATATAGGTACATAAGACATAACAACATATTTAATATGATCTACGGAATCACGAACAATTATTTTGTACAGCAATGCTGATGAATATTTTCAACTGCTCAGTGATTATACCTATCTACTTGAAATTATATTAGGTACCTTATGACTTATAGAATATAGATATTGTGTCAAATTACTTATCTTAGGTTAGGTATCAATATAGGTATAATCACCTAATATCTAATTAAAATTAAAAATTCCGTGTAAATAATAATAGCCTGGTGTTAAGAAAATAACCACATTATTAACACATACATACATAAGATATAATAACATAGATAAGTGAACACCTGATCAATAGCAATATTATAATATTACCTACAACTACCAAGGTACGTATAAATGTAAAAAGTACCTCAAAATATTATTATTTTTTTAATGCATTTTAATGAAATATTTCGTTTTAAGTTTGTATAAACCGTTTCCTGTTATTTAATTGATTTATATATGATACCTATGTAGGCATAACTCTAAGTCCTATTATAGTTTTATGCCTCAATATTTATGACGTGACGTGAATTTTTGTCGTGATTCGACCACATTATAATATGCTTTTGTTCGCTTAGTCACGGCAATAATAACAGTTACTTTTCGATTAACATTGTGCGTACCTATCTATGCGTTTTTACGAATTCCCATTGATGTTATTTTAAATCATATTATACGCATTTAGTGATGCAATTACTGTTTAGTTTGTTACCATAATTAATCTTTAATCTAACGTTTTCACAAGCATTAACGAAAAATACAATATTGACGTAAATATATATCAAACTATTATGTAAAATGTTTTTAAATATTAATTTCTTAATTTATCGATATTACATATTATACGCTTTAATCATATTATAATTTATAGGTACAACTGTCCAACTATTATGATTGCAGGAGACATACCCTGTTATAGAACTCTAAACTTGAATTTATAGTAGTAAAAGATAACCGCTTTTTATCATATTGAAATCTTTAGTATTTGTTGCCATTTCTAATCCCATGGCCGTCTTGTATTTGTCGCGCCCCACGCATGGCGGTCGTGACTCGTGACCTCGCATGGCAGGACGTCCTTAAAATGAAATAGGAATTGCTTTTTTTTTTTTTCAAAATCGAACTGACTTGTGTTATTTGTGTTCATTAGTTAATCGTAATAGGCACAAGAAAACATTACAATTTACAACATATATTAATATTAATGTATAATAATATTATGTGATGACAATATTACTGGATTAACAATAAGACTGCAGTCAACAGTTAAGCTAGTTAAGATATCCATTTCAAAACCACCAAGGACTCCTAACAAGTTAATAATAATCCGTAGTAAGCCGTAATATATGTGTAATATTACGCATAATTGTAGTTACTACTATTTGGTAAACTAATTTTTTATACTATTCAAGTCATAGCCACCGACTTCAAACCTCAGTCATTTATTAATCGTTTGTATAGGTAGCAGTTATGATAAATTCTAACTATCAAAATTAAATAGTTTGGACATTGTCTATAAAATTTAATCTAGATTTAATCTAAAATATACGAATTTCACCTACCTACAACAGTACAACGGCTTAGATATTTAACTATAGGTTCATAAAAATCAATTAAATCATATATGTATATTATATATAACATACTAGATAACATTTTAATATTACCATAGTTAATTATAAATCAAAGTAAACGTTTCTTTACTAAAATATTATAATATTATTCAAAATAGTTATACATTAATTTAAAAAGCCCTTAAGAATTTAATAATTTCTTTAATAATTATTACAACACTTTGTTATTTATAAGCTGTTACCTATTATTCCAGACTTCTGAGTATTTATAAACTGTCCTAAGTAATTACAAGTAAAAACACTTTAAGCTTAATTGTTAAAGTATTAAAAAAACTTATAAAACTATAGAAACTAAGTATTAGGCGCTAGCCTGTATATCTTATTAATAGATAATAATAATCATTATAGTCTGTTGCTAAATTCCACCACTCGTTAATTCGAATAATACATACAAATATATTTCCCCTAGTGCCAAATCCCCCTCAAACATAGACATTTTCCCACCTCACTTATACTAAAATAATTAAACACGAGCTGAAACATATACATTTAAATGTATATTATTCGCTGTATATATTTACATAGTTACATTATAATTATGATTCCTACAGCAAAACCCATAATATAATATAAAAAAGAAATGAAAATGAGATACCTACTAATAACTATATTTATACTTACTTTAATTTGAAATCTTTTTTTGTAATGAGTAAGAAGTGGAACGAGTAGTTTATTGTCTCTACTCGAGTGTGCGTTTTGACCCAAATCGCAAGTCCCTACTACACGTTCTATATTTATAAACGAAACAAACTCGAATTAAACGGCCTGAATACGTCTAGATAGGCAATAAACAGAGAGGATATAATAATTATTAATTTATAATATTATTATCATCATTTATTCAATTTTTGTATTTCCGATTAAAGTTCAATAGCTGTAAGCAAATTTAAAAACCGATGAGTGCATCGCACAGTAGTTAATAAATGAAAATAGTTGGTTAAAATTTTAATTTTCACTCAAGTATTTTAAATTGATCTATTATTTACATAATAATTAGACGTATACGTATATCTAATTTTAAAAAAACCACAGATAATTGAATATTACTTGAACAATTTATATTCCCTGTTTATGATTGTAATATTTATATTTTTAATACTCAGACATTCAAATATAGACACATTTTCAAATAAATCTTCCCCATTACTATCAGTATTACATTCATTCCCACCACAATAGACAATTCTCGACATATCGATAGGTTTAGTTAGCTATATATATGAGCTACAAATGATGATATTTTTTTGCTTGCATGTCGTTCATTTTTTAATAATCACGTTTGAAAAGTCACATGATAGCCTACCATGGCGCAGTGGTAGTATAGGTATACAAGTGTAGTGGTAGTATAAGGCCTTTGCCAAACGCCATTTCCTCCATCGATTTGTGATAACAAGTTATGATGGGTTGTGGGGGGGGGGGACAGAGGTCCCAAAGTTTCCGGCCGAGGTGTGCAATATATACGCAACTCGACGACAAACCGCGGGACGCGCTTTGGTCCGGTTCAACAACCGATGCTGTGCATTACCAACAAACTCCCAGTAGTGATGATGGATTGTGAAAAAAAAAATTAAAACTATTTAACTGGTCCTTAAATTATCTTCTGTATACTATTTGTGACTAATGACCTTTGCTACTGATGTAAAATATGTTCAATAATAAAAAAAAAATTGTCTTCATCCCCTATATATTTAGTGATTTTTTAGTATATAAATGCATGCATATTTTGAACTATTGAAGACTTGTAGTACCGGTACATGTTGCCCTAAAATTAGTATGATAAATTACTATAAGTTGCAAAATAATTTGTATTCTGTACTTAATAAAAACAAATTTTCAACATAAATATTGTGCAATAGCATATTTTTCTCTACAGCCATAGTATAAGACCTAAAAAAGAATGCCTCTAATAATTATTATTTGTACGAGCAAATCACTACCAACCCAGCGGGAGGAGTTCTGATATCCCGTCGGCATGGTCCCCCACTGACCCAAATAGTAACAGTTATCTTAGCAGCTTCGTCTAAAACGCACGCGCTTATTTCATCAGCTGCGCCATGTCCCTCCGCCACCGAATGCAAATTTTGAATAATAGTTTTTTTTTTTTTTTTGCAAATAATTGGTATGGTCAAGATAGAATTTGAAAAATTATTGGTGGAACTGATGGGGAAGAGTTCAATGTCGCAACTATAGTGACTCGGAGACCTAAAATGTTGCAACACTCTTTTTCCTAACGGCAAAAATTCATGATTACTATCACTGCGGATTATTATGTTATTGTGGACGATACCTGCGCGAGTGCTGGGTGGTCGTCGATGCCAATTTAATAGAGAAACCTGCAAACGGCCGGAAATTTCTAAAGTCCGCGAGACCGGAACGCGCGCGTATTTAACGGTTCCGGCAGCTCCGCCCGGCCAGTCAAGCGATAATTGCGCGAGCGCGGCGCGCGACGACTCGATGCGGACGGAACGCGAACAGGGCTGTCTGCGTCGGCGGCGGTGTTCGGTGACGCCGCCACACGTGTTGCCGACGCGGCGCATCGCGCACACGCGTAAACCGCGCTCGTTCGCTCGATCCGTTCCGTCCGTCGCAGGCGCCGCGCCGTCCGGTCTGCCAGCCGTGAGTGGCGTGCGCGTACTTAATATTATTTTATATCATATTATTACCTCGGGGGAAACGGTTTTTATTTCTGGTCCGCTTTTACGGTCTCCGCCGGTTGTCGTGGCGATTTACGTGGCCATGCGGTAATGTATCGTTTAAATCATCACGACACTCGTCCACAAGACAACCGGCCTACACATACCTTCATATTATATAACCTATACATAGGTGCGAACCAGACGAAGACGAAACATTGCCCTGATGGAGTTTGCGCTTGACTGTAGGTGAAGAAATTGGTTTTTTATATCATTTTTTTCCCATACTTTTCGTCAATTGACGTACCCATATACCGTAAAGTCTACGGCCAGTAATACCTATTTGAATGATTTCATGTAGGCACTACGACTGCAGTAGCAATTGTATTATCATAAAACCAGCTAAACGATAATTCGTTCGACTTCAAAAATAATAGGCATCTATTTTTTTGGCCCACATTTGTGTATTATCATTTTATCATACTCGAGTTATAACGCACAGACAAAAACGTTCACACGTATAATACCTTTCTACTCATATAAGTATATTTAAACCCGTTTTATACTGTTCGTATTACGCTTATACTTAATGTTAGATATACAATAATCATATATATATCTACACTACGTTAATAACGATTAAATCGTAATATTGTCACTGTTGATTGGATTTTATGTTAATTTTTGCATATTATTAACTGTACACAGTGTAAATAATGTTACAAACTCAATAAACATGTATTCTGATTTTATTTTCACAAAATTATTAAACTTAACAAATGTACGGCAATGAATTATAATTTAAAGGTAGAGCAATTAAATTTCGAATTAATGGTTAAGTATTGATGGTTGGGTAAGTAAATTATACCTAATTCACCAGAATATTATATCATTTATATATCCGCATGCTGCACCGAGTTGAGTGTATTGATCTGTTCTATACAATATGCAAACTCGTTTTAATGTCAACGAATTATTGTTCTGCCGACTATAATTACTCGTATATATATATTAAACAATTTAAATATACTATGTAAATATTGAAGAATATTATACTATGAATTAGAATCATCCGATCCTTTCAATAATAATATAATCTCTGAGTAACTCCTCCAATTACATCAATTCATTATATTTCAAAGTATCAATAATGATCATTATTATAATGAATACAATCTATAATAGATTTGTAACTATTAGTTTTAATAAATAAATATTACAATACAATTTAATAACAAAATTAATTTAACTGTATTAAAATATAAACAAATAAATACCTAACCAAGTGCTCGATGCTCGATCAATAAATTAACTAGGTAATTTTTTTTACTTTTTTAATTAAAATCTTATTATATTTAGACAGTGTTGTAAAATTATTGTACCTACTTATTACTCAGAAATATTAAAAATGTGTAATGTTATCTTGAAATCATTTTTGCTATAAAATCACTTTTAACTTTGCTATTTCAACACATTACCAGTCTTATTTTTACCTAACCTAGCTATGAATAAAGTTTTCGATTTTATGATTTAATATGAAAGTTAAATAAATCGCGTTTACGATGTAAAACCATTGAATTTTTATCTGAATTAATTTCTACGTTTAAATAAGTTTATATATATCGATATTATTTCCATTAGTAAAAATATAATAACTAATACTTATTAAGATAATATTATTTTGTACAATTTGCATAGTTTTGAATGTTTTCTTGAATCGTATACGTATTTAACCATTGAGCACACTGCGTGTTTAACTAACGTATAAAATATTAATTTTTTTTTGTATTATTATTGATAAGAATTAATTTTAGTTCTTTAAACATTTCTATTAAAAATAAGTAATATTACTTAAGTTTTCAATTTTTACTGGAAGTCTAAGAAATGCTTTTTAAGTACAAACTATTAATTCATGTAACCTGGCTTATTGTTTCTAAAAATATAAATTTCAGTTTTTGTATATTTTAGGTAATTCAAATATAACTATTATTTATAATACATTGATACGATAATATTATAAGTAAATTAGATAATAATTATTATTTGAGCCAGTTTTTAGTCAAATTATACTGATCACCAACATTTTGTTTTGATTTTGAACCATTCATATTTTTGATTTTAAATCGAATCGCTACGATGAATTGAAAAAATAAACATATCAAATTGTAAGTGGGTATCTATATACTGTTAAAAAAAACGAGCATGATTAATGGAGAGTCAGAAAGATATTTATACCAAATACCTACTTATTATGTATTCAACTACATATAACATTAGTATAGGTATACAGAGTACTATTTATTACAATATATACAAGAGATGCTTAAGTTACTCTACCCACGTCAAAATCATATCTTGATAGATCTGCAATAGGTACACACGCTTAAATACATTTCTTAAGTCCGAGGTTTGTCATAAAATATAGTGCTCCGTCCAAGGTTATACTAAACATCATTATAAACTAATCTAGGTTCTACTCAATGAATTAATTCCGTAGATTTAAATCTGATATACAAAAGTTATTAATTGAATTTAAAAAAAAACCAACAATTTTCTTGATTTAAATATATAGTAATAAGAAATAACCTATATTCATCAAATGTGACAGTCGATTTCTATACGTCACTCAAACAGAATTAAACAGTGTTCGAACAGTTTACTCATCAAGCAAAACGCCAATCACTATTGCCATCCCACATTTCTGAAAACAATAATTTCATATTAAATTCGTTACCATCATCATATACATATTGTTACTATGCTACCATGCTACCGGGTCACATAATTTCCTTCACTGAACTTTGAAGGGCGGTGGCACACCCATCGACAACGCTTCAACGCTTTTACATTGTACAAATATTCTATATTTTATACTTATAATTGTATCAGTTGACAGTTATACAATATACAATATACATACAAGAAGTTGATTTCTTTCCTAACTTTACCCCATAATCTCATACTGTTTTAAAAATAATACCTACCTATTATGTTAGAAATTCGTCTCGATTGTTTCATATACAGTTCGGCATAAGATATATCACAGTCGTACCTGCATACCTATACCTATTATTATTATTATTGCATTTGAAAATCAATTTTAACCCGACTTTTCTACTTTCACTACATTCAGAATATATTTTATTGTATAATAATGGTAACCATTAAACACGTACTTATAATTTATTCCCAAAACAAAATAATAAAACATTTATGAAAAAAAAAATTAATTAAGTAAAATACTTTAAAAAATGTCACGGGCTATATTATATTTGATCTTTATTGATGTTAAATAATAATAACTACTAGAATTAGTAGAATTACTAACTAACTACATTTTATAAATCAAGTTTATTCTCTTGTCGTATAATTTTAAGCAGTATATTTTTAAAATTAACAACATTCATTTTGCAAAGTTGATTTTTGATTAACATCATAAGAGTGGTCTGGTAAAAGTTTTTGCATTTGGATTGTACCGACAAATCGTAAACGTCACGAAGTCACAGAAGATCAAAAAGTGATAAAAAAAAAACTTTTAAAAAAACAGGATATTTAAACTATAGGTGGGTACCTAATATATAACTTCGGCTGCTGTGTAAAAATCCAAAAAGGCCCTAGTCCTCATTAAATTTAAATATGTTTTTTATATTGTTTTATTGGTACCTATATCAGATTAAATTAAATAGAACGGTAAAACTTTACACTTCCAGATTTTTAATTAGTATCTATACTACCTACAGCGACGAAACAAAACATTGATTTTTTTCAACTTTCAATGTAATAATATTTCTATATTTACCAAAAAAATTACCCAGTATTCTATAAGCACCCCCCCCCCCCCTCCTTGGAGGTCGGTTAACACTAATGCGGTCGCATTGCTCCATCATTGGCCTTTTTACGCTACTACAGATATCGCTGATAATAATATAATAACTTTGCCAAAATATATTATCTCTGCAGCAGAATGTATAGGTAAATGATTTTGTACTTTTTACAACTATTATTTTTCCACCAAAGATTTTCATCGTCACGCTTCGCCGTGTATCTGTCGGAGTGTCAGACACCCGGTCATTTCACCGTTGACCGAACTCCGAAACGGTTTTTCGTGTATCGGTTTCGTTATTATAAATTATAACATGATTTCCCTACAAATTACAATAAATAACAATATAATAATATATTTATGTACTTCAAACCAATAAACAATATTATATTTTTGCAGTTTACACTGCTGAAATATTTTCTTTAATATATTATATAATATGTATGAGTACCGATATGTGTTGTGTTTTATCATTATTAGAATTGCATAATTCCAGAAGATCCGACAATAATATGTCATCCATCGCATCTGAAGACCGACCGTTCATATTCCGCGTCAACGATAACGGCACTGGCCCAGTTCTACTCATACAGGTAATTGGTAAGGTTCGGTAGCGTGTATAATACATTTACGATCGGTCATTTTGGGAACCCCTACGTAGTGTTGAAAAAATATTTATTTTTTTTCCAGTCTGTTGGCCGTTTTATAGGAAATCCATAGGGCGTTGGCGTTAAAAGTGTTATTTTCTTCACACTATACTAGCCTCGGTGTTGCCTAAAAAAAAAAAATGAACCATTTGGTTAACAGATACTCGAAATTAATGGTATAAATTCCATCACCCGATAATACATTTATTATACGCTGTCCCTTGGTTTTATTCGCGAATGCTTTGTCTTCTCATTCAGTTCTAATATTTTTCTTATAAAAAATCATACCATATATTATTATTTTCCCGTTGTTGTCTTGCCCTTTAATAAATGCCATAAACCTAACTCCACCGTAACAACAATTATTATATTTGTGAGGTACAACTGCTTCAGTAAAAAAATAATTAATTTAACATCAAACAGCGGAACTTGCAGGATTGTTGTTTACGTACGGCATGCACGTCGTTTCCTATAAATTTGGTTAATATTATGTCCCTATAACATTTCTGTTGAATTAGCCTTGACGGCATAATTTGTCATTTAAGAATTTTACTAAAGGCTTATTCGTTACACAACATTTAGTTTTGTATTTTCGTATAACACTTAAGAATAATATGAAAAAAATTTATCCTATAACTGCTAAATCAACATCGATAGATGGAAATGTCTTATCCTTGGTATAAAATGCGAATGTCGCTTTGAATAATAAATCGTCACATGGACTAAGACAACATCTATTATTATATACATGTATACGATGCACACACACAAGCAGGGAATAAAAAAAAACTTAGCGTATAACATGTTTTAAAAACACTAAATTAAAATCGACCACGTGCACGGCTATATACTATAAATAGAAGAATTTTAATCATCCGGCAAAAAAAAAATATATACACAAGCCATAATACACGTCATATAATTTTGTTTGTTGTAGCAATGTAGCATTGCGTCTTGTATTATTCATTCTTATATCATTAAAATATTTTCATCGCATAGCTATTTAATATTCTTATTATTTCACATTTTTTTTTACACAAATGAAATTACAATTTTATGCATTAATTTTGTTGGTGGAAAATTAAAATATTAAGCTTTTGCACATTAACAAAAGAATATAAAAGGCATAATATGCACAAAATAAATTACACAAGTGGGTATACAACTTTACTATATATTATAAAATTATAATGTGTTTCATTTAAAGAAAACTAACAATTTTTAGTATTGTACTATTGTACAGTTGTATATGTAGATACATGCGAATGTACAATAGTACAAATGTACAATCCGTCAATACTAACAATTGATACATATGAAATAATTATACTCGTAATAAATAAAAAAATATTGAACAGCTTATAAGTTATAATAGTTAAATAATTTTGAAAATATTAACTAGGTAGGCAGTATATAATAAAAACTCTATACAATAAGAGGATATAATATGTGTCATTTTGTGTTTTTTTTAATGTAATATGATGATTTTTAAACATATAAATTACGATAAAAATATTTTATATGTTTAGATAAAATTACAGATAATCTAATGGAAACTGGCATCCATATAATAATTGAAAATGTTAATTTAAAATTTACTTTATTATCTCTATACCTTAATAATAATATATTTTACCTACATACTTTATTTAATTATTTATGGAGTATATAATCAGACACTTAAATAGTACCTATTATCATTGTAGATGATAAATACTGTTATGATATATTATAGCACCTATTTAATATTTTTTATAACCAATGGTGCTATTAATATTATAAATTTTAAACTCAAATGCATTATAAAATAGAATCCACATAATACAATTTTTAATTATGTCCTATTTTATTTTAGTGTGGTTATATTGTATTCATCGACCATTGTTTTGAAACCTATTACCTATCCACTAGTTAACTTGTTAATATTTGTTTAACAATTATAATTAATCGTTTTTACGTTTAACGAAGCCTGACGGTGCTTTATTATTTTGCTTTTAAACCCAATGAACAATATGTCACATCGTTATAAGACACGTGTTCATTAAATTTAAGTACTAAATAATATACACAATATGCATCATACAATTTATAAAAAAATAACACCAGATCCATCATCTATAAACTATAAGTTTATATATGCAGTCCCGATCACACCTGTTGTTTAATCAAGACGCATATAAACGCTTTCATATTTGAACAATATTAGGAGACGTAGTAATTTTTTTTTTATTCAAACGCATAAAATAAATGCACATTGAACATTATAATTTATAAAGGGGTAAATAAAGGGCGCGGTCCAATAATTGTTTAGTGTACGACAAGCCAGTTTTTGAAAACTAGCACACCTATTATATTATATCTATACTGTATTAAACCTATTATATAATAAAATATTAATTCTGTATGTAGTATTTAGTATATTACCTTGAGTTTTGTGTAGGTACAAAATATCGAGTTAGATATTATTAAGGTGTGTTTGTGTGTGTGTTTTCGTGTCTGTTTCGTTTGTAAACTTTACTCTCGGACAGTATGTATAAATAATAATAATAATAGGTAGGTACATAAAAAAAAAAATACAAAAAAATATCTACTTATCCAACTTTGCTCGCGTTATTTTTTTTTCTACGATAGATCAATTCCAACGACAGTGCATGGAATTAGCCCACTCCTATACGTGTTTCTACGACCGGGAAAAAACACCGATCGTCGATGTCATTGTTATGATTATTATTAATATTATTTATGTAGGTATTTCTAGCTATACCTACCTACAATTATTATTCTAACGATGGCGTAATTCAGTACAGTCGAGACATTTCAATTAGTGTATATTATTATATTATAAAAGTTAACGGGATGGTGTGTGCGAGTGCGTGTACCGCGATGTTTATTTTCTGTCGATCGGAAGTCGACTGGGTCTCGGCCTCTCGGGATGTGAGGAGTGGTTAAGGTATATAGCGGTGGTGACTGATGTCTGATGGTATTGGTTACACGCCGCAGCGTGGGGAATGCGAGAACATAACACAGGACGTGCTCGAATACATACCCAATAAATAATTGGATTATATACAATTATTATCCTGTATAATAATTTTTACTATTTTTCCATTGTAGTTTTTATTATTTTTTTTTTTTTTTGCTTTGCTGCTCACAGGTGTGTCAAGAACGTGGTTGGAAGGAATACGATGGTACTAAGAGCGGAGACTCCACGTGGTCGGTTCCGGCGGACGATTATTGGAATCTGTGGTGGAAATCGACCGGATTCTCGCTGTCACACTATAAACAGCAAAAAATATGGCAGGTATGTTCGGTATATAATATATATGGTATAATATTAAGTGTGCGTGTAAATTATTTCTTGTATGATGTGTGTGAATGTTATTCGCCGCCAAACATTGTTCGCAGAGATCGTATAAGTTGACCTGATTCCGAGGTAATATATGTGTGTATATATATATGTATATTTGTTTTTAACGCATCGATTGAACGCAGCTGGCTTAGACGTC
The DNA here is from genome assembly GCF_037042655.1 of Diuraphis noxia. Classification (NCBI taxonomy): domain Eukaryota; kingdom Metazoa; phylum Arthropoda; class Insecta; order Hemiptera; family Aphididae; genus Diuraphis; species Diuraphis noxia. Next base: position 14,656,060 of record NW_028301712.1, on the reverse strand, counting down.
TCTGCGCCAAAAACTAAACGATGCAGCGACGACGCGGTTTCTGTTCATATACAAAGTATAACTCTGAGTATAATAATTCTAAGTATTCATTGTATAACGATACAATATACATATTATATATTATGAGAAAAATAAAAATATAAAAATAGGACACATTATATTTACTACTTGACCGTTTAATGAAGTTATGCAATATTATACACAAATATTTAATTTAATTAGATATTAAAACGTGCTCGTTGTCTACCATGAATCAGATATTTTATATAATAATTTCAATTAATCAATCAAATACAGAAAATGTTATTATTCATACTGCTAAAAAATGTCAGTCACGGAATGTCCAATTTTTCTACATTGCTTGTAATATGCATTAACAGTCCAATTTACATTAATCTTCCTCAACGACAGTTAATTGACATACCTAATATTGTTAAACAACGTGATTGTAGTATTTTGCTGAAATTCTCTACTGTAAACTATTCATAGTTATTGTGACTGTATATAGTGTTTATCATTAATTGTGTAACAACGTCGTTTGTTCAAAAAAAAAAAAAAAGAAAGAAAGAAAAGTTTTTTACGTCGTGGTCGCATTTATATTTATATTTAATACCTATGACAGTGTGATATACATTAACACATTGCTATACTGCGACGATAATTTAAAAAAAAATGTTCATCACGTTTACGCTCGTTTTGACGAGAAAAAATTGTTCCCGTTTCTAAAATTCAACTATATAGGTATAGGCTATATAAGTACCTACCTATAGACTATAATTAATTTGTTTTTAGGATACAAATAACACGACTTATATTTAACTCATTAGAGTTTTGAGTTTATTCACAGTAATTTTTTGAAACTAATACATATCTCACTCTATGTACGATGTACATATAAGTTTATCGTTTTGATGCCTTTCATGAGATAGTATGATAAATACAAATTTAATATTAACGAGTTATCGTTGTAATTTTTAAAATTATATTTTCGTATAACTTTACTGTACTGTATAAACTTATTAATGAAATCAAAAATCAAAAATTATTATTGAAGTAGTGTCACTGGATGCCCCCTTCTATCACGCACATATGCCTTGTAAATAATGTTATAAAATTTACTTATTGTATCAAATGTATACAGATTGTAAATATATTGTTGTTTTTATTAGGTAATAAAAAAATTTTTAAAAATCTTTACTGTAATTAACTTAATTCTAGTATACGATATGCATGTATAGGTAATTTAATTAATTAAAAAAGAATAATTATCTAATATTATATTGTGTTCAACGCACTTTTAATATATACCGTGTAGGTATATTTTTAGTTTTTTTTGTATTTAACTATATTTGAATATTTAAAATATTCGAGTGTACAACAATTTAAAAATGCTTAGTTCTTATGCAACATATTTCCAACACTTAAGATTTCAATTTTACTATAGTCGATTTATATTTACGTATGTAAATATATGTGCATTTATAATTGTGTTTTCACTTGGGGACTGGGGTACAATTAAAGATAACTATTACAATAGATTCGATACGAATACAATTATTATTTTCAACTAAACGCAATACTTGAATGTCAATTACGAATCTGCATAATAGTGTGTGTTTTTGCTTTTACTGTCTATTAGTTCAACAACCATATACCCAGTGGATCAGCATTATGCCGGAAGGACAACTTGTGGCGGTATTTGAAATGCATGAAGAATATATTCGGCACGTCACTGTTCGGGTTCAGGTAATGGGCATTAATAATAGTTAGATCTATTTGGATATATCGAAATGCTTTGTACGAAGTAAAAATATAAACAATAATAATAATAGAAATATTATTTATTTATTTTAAATCTAAGAAAATATAATAATATAATATACAATACCTGATAGCAGGTAGACATAAGAATTGATACAATTACTGTATGCACGCAAGTGTTTTTAGTATTGCATATGAGATATGCCTCGTGTACTAAAAACGAAAATCAAAATAATAATGTTACGTTGTGTTTTCATATGGGGTGATACGATATAAAAACACGAAAATGAGCACAGCGCCGTTTAATCCATAACAGTTTATTATTTACTCCTTATATCACGTAAAAACTAAAAAGCCTATAGTTCCTATTGGGAAGTTATTCTGGTTATATAACTGGCTGCAAGTAGAATGCAATAAGTTTATTTGGCAAACCCTCATTTTATTTTTTTAAGAGACTTATGTTAATGATTTTGTTATTAAATAATTTTTATAATTAACCTGATTATAGAACCATGCGAGAATTAATAGCGAATTTTTCAGCGGTATATTTTCGGCGGTAATTATTAATTCATCTTAGTACTATATGTTTTTGTCATTTGAGTGATAGATTAACATAATAATATAATAGGAATAGTGAATACCATGATATTAAATTAAGTTATTGTATCATTACATAATACAGTAAATAATTGTATTATTTTTTAACATTTTAATCGTGTATAATAATTTACTTAGATTAGAATGATATATGAAATCAGTCATTTTTTTCTGTGCCTAAATGTTAATTACGCTGAAGCTTTGAAAGTATAAAACTTAAAGGGGACTAGAAAAATAAATTTAAGTAATATTACTGTTATAATATACTTTTTAGAAGTTAAAAATAATTTGCAACGTGTTCGTAAAAATTAACTGCGAAAGTTAAATGTGAAACATTAACATATCTGCATTCTATATGCTATATGGTGTATGCAGCATACCATACCATAATTGTACGTGTGAGTATAAATATGCAAGTATCTTTGTAGTATGTCGTGACTTAGAGCTACTGAAATGGGAAGTTTTCATAAGCAAATAAAATGGGTCATGATATCATAATAGATACTAATGTCTAATTGTACAGTATAGACACTAGATAGGTATATCACAAAGTGTTGAGAAGTGAAATGAGCACCAATTTGTTTAAGATTAAATATGTTTTAAAAATGTAATTAGTCGACATTCATCAAATAAGATAATTTTTCATCGAGAATCAAGCGTTCGTTACATAAATACGATGATCTGAATATAAATCAACAATTTTATTTTAAACACAATACATGCAGCAACACTTCTATTTACGGAACCCCTTATTAGCCACTCTTAAAATTGGAAACTTCTAAATTTCCCGACACAATGTAAGTAAGTATAAGTGATAAAATATCCCTAAACAGTAAACAAACACATTTTAATTCCCCTATATAAGTGTCCACTATTGTGAAGTTTCACTATATTATGTAGAAGTCCATAACAAATTGTCGAGTAACGTAATAATATACCATTATAAGCATTTCTAACTGAGTAACTTTAAATATATATATATTATTTGGCGCAATACAATGATAATGTTTTGTCTTTGGTATCCATTGGTTTCATTTGTAACATAATCATTAACTACCTAATGTATGTTACTATATTTGTCTGTCAAGTGGTGAGGGTGGTTTCTTTAATGGGAAAAATTACCCGGGTAGGGTTGTGTATATTATCACCCCCCACGTGTCATACACGCGATCCGTTTTCAGGTGTTTGTTTATACATTTCTTCATAAACGGGCAACGGTACATATTATGATAATAATATTATTATTATTACTATAGGTATTACGTATACATAATATAAGTTATTTTTTAGGCCCCTTTACATAGTGCAATAGAACAATTTTACTTCGCCGTGACATGTTAAACGGTCATAAAACTTCTGACTAGTTGTTTTCACTGCAGAGGACAGAAAAAAACGTCAGCCCCCTTGATAATATATTTTTTTATCTAAATTGTTTCATCGGGTAGGAAAACTAAAAGCTATTTATGGACTAAAGTGTAACGCGTATTCCACCTATATTATGTAGCCACATCACGGAAACCATCCTATAATAGAGTTGATTTTCATAATATATAATAAGTTTTTTTTATGCCAAGTTAGTATACTTTAACTTAAATACTTTTTATATTTTTATGTTTTGCCTCTTCTCCGGTCATGAACTATAACAGTCCAGACTCCTACAACCTGCCGCTAGAATATACAAAGTTAGCTGCCGAATGTAGTCATGACACTGACGTCGGCGAGAAATCGATTTGGATATGCAAACCGGTTGGTCAAAGTCAAGGAAAAGGCATATCTTTGATTTCGGTATGTATTATAATAGTATGTGTTTAATATTAAACATATATTATAAATGGCTAGCTATGTCATTCGCGGATATGCTATCGGGATAAAAATTTTAAATGTCTTGAAAAAATTAGACTTCGTCAGTTTACCTAAAACCCCATCACTCTATCCTGGTAGTGAATTGATAATTGTAAAAATAAAAGGTTAGGTAAGACCTAACAGATGGTGCGTCAGTTGTTATTCTATTTTGCAGCTCAGTTTTCCTGGTAAAGAGTTTGTAGATATTATAATATATCCTTCTTTGAAAAATTATCTACAATATTATTGATAACTGCTCGTAAATAGAGTCTGTAGTTTTGGAGATTATTTTATACAAACATAGTCACATATTGGACATTATTTTATAACACATACCATATACCAGGGATGGTCAACTCAAAGTAACTAGCGGGCCACTTTTAAGTACTTTAAAATCTAACGGGCCGCAGTGCATAGGAAAAAGCAAAAAATAAAAAGGTCCTTCAAATTTACTAACATTTATTTATATTTACAATTATTATTTAATGTGATACTTGAGGATGAGGTTTTATATGTTTATATGAAGTAATTTGAAAATGTAGCGCGGGCCAGATAAAAAAGATACCCGGGCCGCCAGTTGCCCATCCCTGCCATATACGATACTGTATAATAATAATAATAATAAAAAAAAACTCGTTCCGTATACATACAGTATAATAATTAATAATATGAAAATTAGACAGCAGTACCAAACTAATAATATCTTAGTCAACCAATGATTACAGTTCATTTCGTTGCACTCATATTATAGATTATAATATAATATTATTATGTTCAAAGCAAATCGGCGAACTCGTTTATGACACAAACATCGTGGTGCAGAGGTACGTGAAGAATCCTATGCTCATCGGTGGATACAAGTACGATCTGCGGCTGTACGTGCTGGTACCGTCATTCCATCCACTCACCATATACGTCTACAGGGAGGGACTGACTCGGTTCAGTACCGACAAGTATTCACTGAATAATCTCGACAACCACTTTGCGCACCTGACCAACAGTTCAATCAACAAGCTGGGCCCGAACTATTCGGAAACCAAAGAAAAAATCGGACTAGGTATCTTGTTGTTATACAATAACTGGGGTTTTTTTTTTTAAATAGCGTGAAAGTTGAGGCATATATATTATATTTTTTTTTGTTATCATTTAGACTATATATATAATATTGTATACACCATAGGTATCTGAAGTATTGCACTGAACTATTAACCTATATTTAAAGCAGGACAACCAATTTTAATTAAAAAAAGTCATTTTTTGTTTATTTCATATCATCTATCATCATAATAATATAGCGCACGTTTTTTTTTTGTTTGCATTACAGGATGCAAGTGGACATTCCAACAGCTTCGGCAGCACATACGACAGGCCGGAGTCAACGATTGGCTATTATGGCAAAAGATATCAGTTCTCGTCAGCCTTACGTTGGCCAGCCAATGCGCAGGCATACCAAGCACGTCAAATTGTTTCGAGTTATACGGTTTTGACATACTAGTTGATTCTGATCTAAAGCCCTGGCTTCTTGAGGTAAGTCAACAATGTCGTATTAATAAATTTAATATCAAAAATGGGTTATGGGACTTTTCAAACTTGGAAGTTCGAACACAGCGAATTTTAAAACACTCGGTTATAAAAAAAAACAGTTTCAAATTCGAGAAAAATGTAAGTTTGATTTGAAACAGTTCGAGCACAATCAAGTTAGAAATGTTCTAGATCCACAGTAGATTAATTAAAAGTTTTTTTTTTTTGTCAAAGGTAAACACTATTTTACTACTAGGTACTTTTTTAAAACGGATATGATTAAATATTTAAAAGTTCAAATACAAAAAAAGGATGAGAAAAAAAAATTAAGATTCAGTTTGTAAAAATTTAAGTTCCTCCCATCTCTAATTAACCTCATTTCATATTAACATCGCGCCAACCATAAAACATTCGATGATACACATAATATATATATAATATATATATATATACATCACATATTTATAATTTTGTAAGACTAAGACACTAAGACAGGTTATCCTTTGAATATACTATTACAGTATATTTTTTAACGTTATTTATTGTTATAAACTGTCAAAAAAAAATGTTATCTTCAAAACATTGTTTAGATGGCCATGTCAGGAAAATGTATATACATATTGAATGAAACTAAATAAAGCAGTATTTTTATAGTTGATTTTGTGTCCATTCAATTATTTTTATAACACAATTAAGTAGGTATTATATTATTAATTTAGTAACCCATGTGGCCAAGTTTTTACTGAGATTACATTCGGAATTAAAATAATTTCAACTCTAAATGTTGCTCAGTGAAATAAAATCGATAAAAAAAATAAAAGTACAAACATATAAGCCCTGGTCTGTACAGCGAACATTATTACTGCCACATTTAATAAGTATTTTATTATTCGTAATTTTCCCAATTATCTTTTTGCTATTTCACACAACCTCATTGACGCTAGACACAAGGAAATTAAGCACTCGTAACATTGGTTCCGTCGATTTTAATTGAAATAATAATGGGTATACATTGTGTTGTCTTTAAAAACTGTAGTTTGTTTGTTCTAATTAGACTAAAACTTTAAAATCTCCAAACGACAATATGTAGTGCAATTCTATAGATCCCGAGTCCCGGAGATTTCGAAATAAATAATAATCGACTTATAAATAACACACTGCAATCGTAAACGAATGTTTGGTGGACGATGATCGTTGATTGCTGTAAATTGCAGGTGCCTGTGTGTAATTGGTGGGCTTAAAAAAAAACCGAACAAAACATAATCATCGGAGTTGGTATTTTAGACATTATATTTATATAGTTTCAAATTTATTTAGTGTCGGCTGAGACAAATTAGATTAGATTAAATTAAATTTGGTATAGGCTAAACGCCTAAAACTGACTAGGAAGATGAGTTGTTTAAAACATACAATACCGAATTGCACTGTTATGACACTGTCGCTGATTGGTTTAACAAGAAAAAAACGATTATTGCAGGTGAATCTCAGTCCAGCGCTGGGCAACGATTGCGATGTGGACAATAGGGTGAAAAGGCCGCTGTTGCACGACATGTTCGACCTGCTCGGACTGCCGATGTGCAACACCGGCCTGTCGCTGTTCCGAATGGCATGTCGGTCGACGTCGGGTCCGCGGTTCGGTGACGGACGACCGACCGCGTTGGCCGCTGCGGTCACTGAAAAGTGGAAGTCGAAACGCAAGACGAACAACAACAACAACAACACCGCTGCCAACAACAACAACAACGTACATACCGTAAACGCTACGAAGAGGGACGGTACAGCTCAGGTGACGTCGACCGCGCAGTCACAGCTGTCGACGCGTCAATCGACGCTGTACGGTCCGGGCAAGCAGCGCGGAGCGACCACGGCGCAAGTGGCAGCCGCCGCGGACCTGTGCAACTCGCCGTTCTCGTCACCGGTGTGGGGCAACGGTCGGGACTGGAGCAGACCCGCCGACTCGGAGGGTGATTGGGTCCGGGTGTATCCATTCGTGCCGTCGCCTCGGCAATTACCGCGGACCAGCGTACGGCAATCGTCGTCGCAGCAGCAACAGTTCGCCCGCAGGTCTGCGTCATCGTCGCCGTCCGAGACGGGCACGGCCCGCGCCACCATCAAGACGATTCAGCAGTACCTGAAGTGTTGCAAAAAGGTGGCTAAGTCGTGCGAGGGCCTGTCCGTCGTGCCGGACGACGAGCTCAACGACAAGCTCAGAGACTTGTTCCCGGCCGCGACGATGACGTGGTTACCACCCCACTGAAAGACTTAATATCATTATATTATTTTGATTGTAATTCGTTGGCCACTTGCCCACCTTACCTACTTAAAACGTATATTTAATATGTATTATATTTTATCGATTGTTATGGCGTATATTATTCTTTAATATCGTTTAATGATATGTTATCTTATTGTTAATATACCAGTCTTTATTTTTTATAATATTTATCTCGATGAATACGGCTGTTTCGAATTATTATCAACTATTATATTATATAGCTAGGTAGGTAAAAATAATTGTAATTTATTGTTTTTTTTTCTCTTCTCGCCCTCTCCAAATTATTATATTATATTTAAAACGTAATCTTATATGATGCATAATAAAATTGTTCTGTGAACAGTAACGTTGTTATATTATTTTCCATTATGGCTAAAAATATAACATCATACCTATATTGGTATCTTGCTAATGATATATTTCTCTTCCCATCATAATGTACTAATGTACCTGAAATAATAAATCGTTTAATAAATGTTTTATATTATAATCATAGGCCCAAATATGGGGGGGGGCTATTATAGTTATATAGCCCTCCCCCCAGAAAAAAAAAAATTCTTACGATTTTATAACATAATACATTGGAAAGAAATATAATTTTTCGTGTATCACGAATGATTTGATTGGTTCATCGAAAACCACGTGATCATGTTAACGAGGGGTAAATGTCTGATAAGAATTAAGTGAGATATCAGCCCCCCAAATTTCAAGCACTATTTGCGCCTATGATAATACTTGTTACGTAACATTTGTCATTTCACCATGACAAATACCATTTTATTCGATTAGTATATTGTGTTACATTTACATTTGTTTCAATGTTAGGGCATGATAAATATAATTTAATTATAATTTGATGATGACTATAATATTATCGTTGATCCGATTATCTATACAATATACGAGTCTAAAATATAATATTACTATATTAGCATATTATAATTATGTTCTTTGTTTTATATATATATATATATATATATATGTATGCGTATACCATAATTTTTGAGAACCGCTTGCTCAATAATAAATAATATTAATTATTGTTGTTTAATTGCTATATAGTAAAGATTAATTCTTTAAACCATTCTGCCAGCTAACAACAAAGTTATCGTTTCTGCAGTCTCCTATATTCGTGAATTAATTCATATATTAGGTACACCCTATTCCTTCCCTTTGTATAGTAAATCGTATCAATAATGTGGTATAGCTATTATACATACTATATCGATAACAGCAGCTAGAATGCCAACACCCAAATTAAAAATTACATGAGCTACATTATACATTGTTACAATATGAGCAAAGCAGATAATGCTTTAAATAACAACCTATTGAAGAATTTACGATAAGTATATGTATTTAACCACTATAACCTTCATAAATATATTAAAATAATCGAAAATAAAATTCTATATAGTTCATTTTCTACTACCAAACATGATAACGTACCAAATTTAATCAATCAAAGTGTATTATATTGTATGCAACAATTTATTTTTTTCAATACCCTTGTTCAAAGTAAAACAACAACACGAAAACTTCAAAAAAATATTCATAAATAATAAAATAATATGCCAAGGGGCATAAGTCGCCTGGGATATAAAATTATATATTTCACGATAAAATAATATGGATATATAGTATAAGATAGCGCATAAACTCTTTTCATTATCAGACTAAATATACACTACAATGTATAAAATATTGAAATGTAACATTTATTTCAATGTAAGTCAATATTGTTTATTAAAAAAACAACAATAATTAATATACACATTGAAATGGAGTATAAACAAAAACATGAATTAAATGAGCGAGGTATTATCCGTCTACAATAAAATACGTAGACTACATCTATTAAATATTAGAAATACAAAATTACAATATTATTTTGTATCACTACAAAAAAATACATTTATGAATACACAAAAATAACAAACTTTCACTTTAAACAGTAATTAAAATAAAAAAAAGTAAGAAGTTCAAAACTAATGTATCACTTTCGTTTTGCGTGAGTTAAATTCCGGTAAAAATAATTTGGCACAGTAGTAAAATAAGCCTACTCGAAGTTATAAATAATAGTAAGCTCGGTCCCGATTATGATTACATACTACATTTAGTTTAGATTATGTATTAAACGTCAAAGACTTATTACATGGTTAGTCATACAAAGTTGACAATAATATGAAATGATTTTTCCCGACATAAAAAATGTTTTTTCAAAATAGATAACTATTATAGATATAATAATAATATATTATATTATAAGCATTATTATATGTTAGAGTAATAATATTATAATATTATGTCATGCCAATATTGTCGCGGAACCGTATCTTTTATTTATTATATTTTTGTTATTACCTATAATGTATACGATACCTACGATGTATAATAAGAATATATACTAAAGAGATGATATTTAAATAATTAAACTATAATATAAATGCAGTAGTAAGTATAAATCATTAATTTCATTGAGTGATTGTTAGAGTGAAATTACATCAGACCTATCCTATAATATTTATAGAACTTATCCTAGACTACCACTAAAAACCTTCTTATAGATATTAGTAGGTTGTAGATATATATATATCGTACACATAATAATTGAATGTGTAAAAATAATACAAAGTTATCATTTTATCAACCTAAGTATTATCAAAAACGTGTAAAATCATAACGAATATATAGTAAAGAATGTACTAAACAATTGTTACTGAATCACAGCTTATCACGTTAAAAAACGACAATTTAATGGGTTAAGGGATAAATGTAATACAGTTAAATCATAAATGATGTAGACATTAAGTAACAATTCATATTGAATAAAACGTACTGGGCTAAATGTTTCTCTCGATATAGCTTGTTAATGGACGTCCCTAATATAATAGAACAGTGGAGTATAGTTTTTTTTTCTTCTAGGCGATTCTATGAAAAACATAATAAATGAGTAAAAAAAACGTAAAATTAATTTAGCAATAAAAATATACAATAAATAATTCGTTGTAAAAAATAAACGGTACGTTTCCTAGCGGACATCACACGGTTTTAAACAATATCGCACCAAACTTATAATAATACGACTATATGCGGAGATGCATAAAACATTAAATTATAATATATTGGACGCTAAATAATGTTTGGGGTACAATTAGTTGGCTATTGACTCATTAAATGTTCAATGATTGTATATAATATGCGACATTCAGTGCGATATGCTCGCGGGCCGTCTGTGTTCAAGCACCTTCCTGAGCTGTTTGCGGGTGTTGCAGGCCACGGTCAGCGAACAAGATGCGGTCGGGTGACCGGCGACTGTCGCGGCGGCGGCGCCTGTGGAACTGTTGCAGTTACCGTCCGGTGAAAAAGTTGGCTCGTGCACCTGCTGTTGCGGCGGGAGGCTAGGTGCCGGTACAGGAAACGTGGGTTCAAACACTTCCAGCTGCGGACTCACCATGAGCGAAGCGACCGAACTGTCGAGACAATGATCCCTGTCGTCGGCCAGGCTGAGTATGAGCTCCTCGACGCTGAATTCTTCAGCCACATGCAGCGGTTCGTCGACGGCGACCTCGTGGTGCGGTTCACACACCGCGAAATCCGTGTCCGGTTTGGACACCAGGATGTCGTCGAACGGTATGAGTTCGACGGCCGCCGCCCCAGCCGATTCGGCTTCCGACTGCTCGACGGCCGTCACGGTGTGTCGGACGGGCTCGTCGACGAACTGCAGTTCTTGCACCGTCTCCGTGGCTATGGACATGGCTGGCGGCTGGCTCAAGTCGTCCTCCGTCACCGTCTCGTAGCTGGCGCCGTTGATCACTGGCATCATCAACAAACTGGACATCAACTCGCCGTTGTCCATCACGCACAAGCTGATCGTGCCGTTGGCGTCCTGACCGACCTTCTGCACGTCGACGTTGCACTCGACTGACAGCTTGACCGGCATATCGTCGTCCGGCTCGGTCAAGATCATCTTATGCACAGTAGCCGTGCTCGAATCCGGACCCACCCCCGTGAAAGTCCGTGTTGCGATACCTGAAAGGTATGCATCCACCTCCACCTCGGCCGTTTCGCATCGCTTTAGAGCTTCGATGTTAGCCTTCGACAGAGGTATGACTAGCTGGCCTGCAATTGTATCGATAATATTAGATCTTGCAGGCTACAGGTCAACATCTAGTGTGTACTATTCTAAAAAGTGGCACAACTGAGGTTGTGAGACCCAAAATTCGAGATTATTTTCTCACGAATCCTATGCGTAATACGCATGGTTGAAAAATGTGTATGAAAATTACAGACATTATTGTTCATTTTAAGTTGTAACAAGTACAAATAGATAGGTTTATGTACAACTGTATTACCTAGGTTTACTCATAAATCCCAAAAATCTGTTGAGAAAAAAATTTTAATCTCATACCCGGCCCCCATGAGAATCAAACCTGGTTGCTCCGCTGATTCTAAACAGTCGAAAAGTATACGTACTTTGGTATTTTAAGAATTCTGAAGTCGTACTGTTGGTTTCACTGTCGAAATGCTGTAGCAAGTCATCGGCAAAATCTGACAGAGTCTCCGACTCGTCCCAAACATCATGACTCCGCTGGTGCGTCTTGAGACTAGCCTTTCCCGGGAACGATTTGTTACAATTCGGTCGGTCACACGTGTACAATTTGTCAGCCGAATGCGTCCGCTTGTGCGTTTTCAAATGATGGCTGGCCGTAAACGCTCGACCACAACCTTCTTCTGCGCATCTGCAAATCACGACAATAAACGGATGAAGTGTAATATGAGACACGTGTGTTCATTAATTCAATATCGTTGTAAATGGTATTCTATAAGTATGTCATAATATTATGTAAACTATACAATAGGTATACAGTGAAAATTCTTTTTGAATGATCCGTCCGTTGACACTTTGACAGAACTATAATATTGTAACTTGTAGGCTGTAGCTCCCTAACTATGTATACTTATTAATTATCGTTATATTATGACATACCTAAAATTTTAATATGAAGGTATATTATAACAGCTATTGTTTATTACTTGTACGGTCGTTCTTGCGTGTGAGTTCTATAATGCTTTTTTAGATCGCTAAAAGTCGTAAAACATTTGCCGCAGCCTGCTTGTATACAATCGAAAGTGTCACCAGTGTGCAAGCGTTGATGAGCTCGTAGCCTGTACTAAAAACAACCGTAGGTCCATCATATTTCTAAAAGATTACTGAAATGACTTGAGTGAGATAATCGAAATCTTTACCTGTAAACGGTGTTAAAGGCTTTTTGACATTCCTCCTTAGTGCAAACAAATGGTTTTTGTTTCGTATGCACGCGTTCATGAATTTTCAAGCTGTATGACGTCAAAAACGGTTTACCGCAGTCAATTATGTTACACTTGAACCGGTATTCACCTAACAATGAATATTCAAACAGTTCATTGAAATTTATTAATGTATGCATTGTATTAGTAACTGTAATAAATTTAAATAAGTCGGCAAAAAAAAATTCAAGTTATCAAAAAATCGAGATACAGAAAAATTGTATATGTGCATTGTACATCTTAAAATGTAGAGGTGCCTGATTTTTCTTTGAATTATCGAAAATTATTCGACTTATAGATGTTTAAGTTATCGAGTTTGCACTGTATTGTGAATAATTACATAGACATTAGTTAATTATTTGAAATCTGGAAATATCAGCACTATAATCCAACTTATCATATAATATTATCATTTATCATTTATTGAATTAATTTAATAAAAATAATTATTTATTTCATAACGAATAATTTTATAAAAAAATATTTTTAAATTCCTATAAAGTATAGAGTAAAGTATTGGCTGCTGAACTTTAAATAATTGTCTTCATTAAACATTTATTATGTACCATTTGCAGTACTATTATTACATAGTATGTCTATTGTCTACTGTACATACTGCAGCATAATAAATATTAAAACACGTATTAGTAAATAGTAGATACTAATAATAATATATTTTCTATTAAACGCACATAATAGTTTTGTTTAGCACTTATCTTCTAACATTTACACACCTTTATGTGTCTTCATATGAGTACGGAGATTTCCTACTGTGCTGTACGTTCTTTTGCATCCAGTGAATTCGCAGTAATGTCTTTTAGTATCCGACTGGTCCAACGGAGTGTCATTGCTGAATGAACTTTGAGATAAATCATCCTGAAACCCTTCTTGTAATGTAATATCATTTTGTGGTTTGACGTCATATTGCACATAACTATTTGTTTGATAGTTGTAATGGATAAAACTGTAAAATAAAAATATTTCTTATAACTTATGTGTAATAGAAATATTATGGAAGTTAGAACTAACTAGTTACAGGCTAGTTAACAACACGCATAATATTATAGTATACATATATATTTATTATTTATTATGTATACATAGTATAATGTATATATATATATATATATATATATTCGTATAATAGAATAATTAATTTTAGTATAAGGCGTCTAAGAGTCATAGACAATATACTATAGGTACCTATTCGTATTTACCTAACACATTATAGTGGTATACTCATATCTCATAGTAAACATTATTTAGTAAATCGTCTGAGGTACCTCAGTATCTCCTACGCCTTAGATTAATCTAGCACTATTATTTGAATGAAAGCCATGAAATTATCTATTCAGTGTACTTAACAACACACAACTACAAGTGAACTATGTACTTAAGTTATATATATATATATATGTATCATTGTACGTACTAGAAAATACAAAATGCACTCTTTAATGATGTGATGTTTTAAAACATGACATTAAAATATTTATAGCATAATAAATATGCAGAAAGATGTTATATTTAATTAACATTGCGTACATTGACGAATTTTGAACTATTTCCAAAATTATATTTTTACAATAATAGTTATAGGTTTAATAGAAAATAAATATATGTATATATATATATATATTCAAAAAAAATCTTTAGAGAATCAATTTCAAATGGTACTAAGATAACTATATAAAATAAAATTTATATTTGTAGTTAAAATGAGGCTTGTAAGTTGTAGGTATATAGTATATAGTATAAAGTATATTATATGATGTTTTCCTTAATATTTTGGATAGATATCTTAACTAATTTTCTTATTAGTTTCAACAAATAATTTAATATCAATAATGAATGTACTTAATTATTTCATAAATAAATTGTTTTGAGCTTTAATTCAAGATACAAAAATAATAGTTTATGAAAATAAATAGAAGCGTTGGTTAATGAACGTTTTATAACACATTTTAGAAAAATATAATTATTATTATGAATTATGGTCAATAAGGCAGGTAATGTAATGCTAAAAATAATTGAAAATCGGTTTTTTCTCTAAAAGTTCAAAATAATTCACCAATAAGTTGTTTTATTTTGAATAAGTTTACCCGAGAGCTTACCAAAAACTAAGAACCAACAATATTTTTTATTAATATGCAAGACTGCACAGTTTCAATTCTTCTTGTGAATTTTAGATAAAAACCTTGTTAGCATGTAATAGAGATACTTACTGTTTATTTGTTTGAGTAAAAATCTTAAAACATAATTTAAAAACCAAATTTTAGTGTTAAATGCTTTAAAAATACAAAAATTCTCTAAAATATTTCCTTATAATTGAAAATTATTAAACAAATACAAAAAACAAAAGTTACTTATTCTGCTTAAAAAATATTTAAAACATTTATGTTATAAAATGAGCAAAACGCACTGAAATGTATAATGCAGTCCTATAGTGATAACTATAATTAATCCACTTAACCATATTTTTACATAGTTGATCATTACTATTAAGTATGAAGCAATCGAAATATTCTCAAAAAGCAGTTCTACGGCGACACGATACTAAAATTGGTTGACAGATTTTATTTTCTGATTCAGGTGAATAAATCAAGAGAGGGACTATTAACTATAAGTACCTATCACATTAATACAAATAAACGATTCGCAAGTTTGACATTTGAGATTTGACACCTCCAATGCTCCAATGTTCTTAATAGACTTTAATCGTGTATGCAAATATATTGTTTTAGTCTAAAGACTCTAAAGTAATGAATGATTATAAATTTTTGAGTTATGACACACATATAATTCAAAATAATCTTTTCGTTTTTGCGCACACTACAAGTACATTATATATTATTTATATAGTAACAAAATAATAAATATGCAAATGTACACAGTACACGCCAAAGAAAAAATTATACAATAGTCGTGTTTTCATTAGCGTATATAAATAAATTTATATTAAATTATATGCCGTTAGTCTAAGGCATAATGATTAATGATCCATGAATTTAATAACTATTAAATTGACAATTATATATAAATTGCACAAATCGCTGCCTAGTTCATTCTTTTGTAAACATTTTATGTCATTAATAATGAATATATCAAATTGTTTACCTATTGCTTATTTGTAATAAAAATTATTAAATATCTGAAATTTTGACTGACATCATTTTAAGCTCGATTTATTTATTTCATTTAATATTGGATTTAAATACAAATGTAATATGACGATTTGTGATACTATGTTGTTACTTGTTGCGTAAAGTTAGGAAGATACATTATACATGCAGATTAGCAGATTCATACATTTAACAAAATATGTTGGCGGCTAGGTCACTATTTTTGATGACCACGACTCACGAGACTGCAGGTTGTCATATTCTGTCTTAAACTGCAATATTATAAAAATCGGGTTGAGCCAAAGTATTTAATTTTATTTTTACATAATATAAAAATATGAGTTCAAAAATATGACCAAATATTTAAATAGAAAAAAAAAATGACAAATATACCAAAAGTCTCAAATGATATTATATAAAATACTAAATAGAAATAAAATATGAAAACAAAACAAAATAGAAAAATGTCTTTTTGTATCACAAGTAGGCTAAAATAATGCGCTCCATATGTAACACAATATATGTACCTATTATATTATCTTGCGAATTTTCAATGTGCAATTTGCTTATTTAGTTTCTAATCTATTGTGTATAATAAAACTATAAAATCATTATAGTAAGTATTAAAGTATATGCATAAATAATCTATATTCTAGAGTAATAATTATAAATTATAATAATGAAACTTATAACTTTTCAGCATTTTAACTTTTAAGACTTTATGTGCCTATAAAATGAAAATTGAAGCTAAAATTGACGATTGTATATAAACAGATATAGGTAATTTTTATTTTTTATTCAGTCATTGTGAGTATTATTTTTCTTAACGCCTCAAGTTATCTATTTTTCAAAAGTAAAAAATATTTTTATCAAAATAGCATTAATTATTCATGTACAAACACTATAAACACCTACGTATTTAAATTTGCAATTTTTCTCCGTTCTACAATGACTCATGAAGCAACAACATATAATTATTCTAACAATATATAAAGTATAATCTTATGAGTTAGGTTAACGTGTTTATGTAAAAGTGTTTCAAATACTTTTATACATTTCCACATGTTTAACAATTTAAGAGTTTATGTCGTTTTTAAGACAAGTACACTATTATACATGTATTTATGTTTCTTAATCTCTTATATATAGGCATCCAAGGTATATTATTAGTTAACCAAAACACATATCTGAATTAAATATTTGAACCCTTATGGCTAGGTATATGATAACATGCACGATGATTTCATTCGTTAAGATATTGTTATGAACCCCGATTATTATTATTAGTATATAATTTAGCATTATAATATTATTATTTATTACTACATGAACAATTAATAATGTGGGGAACGAACGCTGATTCGACATTCGACGTGCGTACAATGTAAGACTGTTCCGGACGAGTCAGTCGATGTATGTCTGCGTCCGTTAAAGATAGTGTGTAGTAAATTTTGTCTTCAATAAATAATTTTAAAATATAAAATAATATGTTCAGTGTTATTCAAATGAAAAATAATAATATTATTTTATCAATACAAGTCTAAAAATAGATGGGTAATATTGGAGAAATTCGACGTACGTTAGATTACAGACACAGACACAACAACAGTCAACAATGACAATAGCGCATTAACCATCCAACCAGGGCAGCGAATTCGGGGGAGGGAAGGGGTTATATTAAGGAAATAAGTGGGCTGCTTATTGTTCATTGAAGCCGGTTAAAAATGTATGCTGCACCCGACACAAAATCCTGCGCACGCCTATGATTATCACATCTCATCTTCCTTTTTGAGAGACTTCCGAATTGACGAACCTAACGAACGTACCTGGAGTCAACAGATCAACCCGGTGGGACCATAACAATATGTAAAACTAATATCCTTTATAAAAATAATAGTATAATTTTCTACCATATTAAATTGGTGTAACAAGTCCCATAAGAAAACATATTAGATTGGTGCCTATAATATGTCTTATAAATTCTGGCACAAATTACGTGTCATTTCATCACTTTTAACGCTTATTCTATGTAACCACATATCCTATAAGAATATATAATACATATAATCACATGGTTTTATTGGTTTTAATTTATATCAGGTTATAGAAATATGCGTAGGTATGCATCCCTAACTGTTGAGCAGTTCGAAGGATAATATAATTAGGTACACTTTTATTTTATTGAAATTAGTATTTAAAAATTTCGCAGTTTTATCAAGTATATATGGGTGGAGGCGTAAAGTGGAAAAATGTAGAAACACACTATTATAATATTGTAGCAATGTAGCATTGCATATACATATATCATATACGTAACATATACATGTGTGTGTTCGAATGACCAGCCTGCGCGGCGGTTAACATACGGCGTGGGACGATCAGAAAGTCGTGAATTATATCGGTGACTACGTCAGAATACACATCAAAAACTTCGTGGCTGCCGACGACTTGTTCCCTGTGGTCTTCTAACACGATGCAAATATAATTTTAAAAAATCAATGTAATATAATTAATATTATAGTTTTTGAGAATGTTAAACTAATCTACTAATTTATTATTATATTACTATTAATATTTTAAATAGTGTTTCAAACCCGTTTTTTAAACAAATTATATCACAACATATAAGATAGGGAAGTCGTTGTCGTCCACGGTATTCGTACGATCGTAACCTTACATAAAATGAGTAGATATAAGAGCGTACGCCATACAACACCTGCGTCTGTGTAGCTGCATATGGTGCCAATAATCTGTTTTCTTTCGGCTCTGCAAAGCTGAATTAGTTTTTAAAATCGTCCACCACATATTACAATAATACCATACTATGATTTTAAAATGTCTGAGGCCTAACTACAAGATCAGTAGATAAGCTGAAAGTTATATGCCTTACACACCTAAGTAAAATACAACAGTCGATGAACTCGTGACTCGTCGAACCATCAGATCGGCGAGATCCACCGCAAGTCATCGCAAGTTAGTCAGGTTAGTATTGCGGGTCACTTGGTCTTCGGTCACGTTGGACACTAAACCCTTAACACTTGAAACGCGTTATATCATACTTATCGCATTACATATAAACGCACTGACCTATACTCGGTGTTACAGAAGAACGCGGCTCCGCTGCGGTCCTCTCCGTCTTCTTCTTCCGCCGTCCTCGGCTGCTGCTGCTGCGGCGGCGGCGGAACAACGGGACTTGCAGGTTGTTGCTGTTCCGGGCCGTTGTTGTAAACGAGCGCGACCACTTGTTCCATCGCGACCACAACGCATAATAACCAACGGAACCCGCGATCGCCGTACTTCCGGCGTCACACGCGGTGATGATATTATTATTATTATTAATACGTCGAAACAGCGCGGCGCTGAACGCGATCGTTTCACTAATCACGGTCGGCAGCGGCGGCGACGACGAGAGCTGCTGCTGCTGCTGCAGTGGAATAATGCACGAGCGAAACGCTTCTCGGAAACGTGACACCGCCGCAACGGGTCGGCCACGGCGGTGGCGGCGTCGTCGGGCAGTCATCCGCCTGCCGGCCGTGGTGGGAAAAAGTCGTGGGCGCGGACGCGGAGGAGGCGAAAATACGTAAATGACGTGGCGGCGACCTTGGGCCGCGCGACGGTGGCCGACTGTGATACGGCGGTGGCCGCCGCAGATGATGGCAGATGGTCAGCGTGCGCCAAAATAATAAAATCAAAGCCGACGACGACAAACTAACCCTTTTCGCGCGCCACGCACGACGGCGACAACGACCGCGATGGGGCCGCGCCGCGTTCGTATCGGCGGCAGCCGCGGTCCTCGATCTGGGCACCGAGTCGCGCGCGCGCCAAGTTCTACATTTTCAACTATATTACAGAATATTATCATAATATTATATATTTGTGTTTAAAAATAACACCCGACCGTGCGTGCGCGGCCGCGCGTCAACCGTTTTTTTTTTCATTTTTTTTGGCATCCGCGGTACTCAATGTTTACCGGACAATAAACAATATATGGTTTTTTTTTCTATTTACACGCCCACCCTGCACCACGCGTTTATACATTTGACTTTATTTGTATTGTTTTTACGATGTAACCGATCTGATTAAGTTCATACTTTGAATCAAACTCGAAAATATATGTATTCATGTATTAACCATAATATAAGTCTTATATTATAAGAAGTATTCCTATTTCCTACAAATGCATAGAAACACTCGCGCAGCTATAAAAATCAACAATTTTTCTGTGAATATGTTGGTTGACCTAAAAACAATTTTTAAATATATGTAGAACGTAGGTATTTACTAGGTAGGAACCTATATAGGTATCATGTTTCTACTGTTTTATAAATACATAAAATAAACTTTATGTAAACAAATAAAATAAAAACCCAAACTTTACATTTGTTTTAAAGACAAAAGCACACATAAGCTATAATAAAAAGGAGTTTTGAATAAAATCTAAACTTTTATTATATTAAAATTAAACTGTATAATATGTTCAACTTTTGTCTAATAAACGATAATAACGACTTACTAATTAGTATCTATCTATCTATATTTTAACATGTAATAATATCATTACAACAATCACAGCTAGTATCATGTTTTATTCAATTATATATGTTTTTTTTAATTAAGATTTTTAAATAACTAATAGTTTATAATCATAAATATCTATGTACCTATATGATTATTTGGCTATATTTATTTATTTATTTAATTAATTAATTCAAACGGGCAAAGCCCAGTAACAGTTTTAAATCAAAACATAAAAAAAAAATTTACAATTAGAAAGAGAAGAAAAGTGAACAGAGTGAGATTAAGACATATCTATTATAATTTATAGTAATATTCGCAAAATAAACATACGAGAATTCCCAAAGCGTTAGTAAGTCATGCATTGGTGTATTTGATATTTTTCAAATATTATATATTACTAAAACAACACAATTTTTTTTCATAGCCTTAATATTATAATATATACGTATGGGTTATTGGTTTCAGATTTGCTGATAGTGGTTTAGTCTATATTAATAATTTGTACACTGTACTAGTATCACCTACATCTATTATATTTATATGTTCTATCATTAAATATTTAAATCATAATATAAATTATTATATTATGTACCACAAAGGCATTATTACATGGTTGCAAGAAGTAGTAAGTAATTCTACCCTACCATTTTTATTGGAGTAGCAAATTAATA
Source organism: Diuraphis noxia (assembly GCF_037042655.1). Lineage (NCBI taxonomy): Eukaryota > Metazoa > Arthropoda > Insecta > Hemiptera > Aphididae > Diuraphis > Diuraphis noxia. The sequence continues at coordinate 14,634,443 of NW_028301712.1, read as the reverse complement.
GTTATGCTACTCAATGAACCGGCATGAAGAACGAAAAATGTATGAAAAAAAATATAATTTTATTCAGAAAATCACTACAAGTATAATATTCATTTATTACTACTGTTTTAAAAAATCTAGTTCAACAACAGAAAAAACAGTAACGACTAATTTATTGATTAATTAGTTTAATGTTGTCTTAATTAATTTAATGTTGAAAAGCTTTTTTAGATTTTATATGGTCAATGGTGGAGGGGTAAAGCTCATTAGCTCTCCCCCTCTAATTTTCCACTGTTGCCACCCCATTACTTTACTCCAGATGACGCCTCTGCTGTACCACAGGTATAAATAGTAAACTGGATTGTTAACTCGTGGTAATAGGTGAAATATTGAAATCAATATCGAACATTTCTGTGAGAATCGTAGATTTTTACAGGACATTCTAGCCACTATGCACTATTAATTATTATTGTCTATTGTATATTACCTACCATTCAAGAAAAAAAATGTTTATAATAATAAAATATATACTCATTTGTAATTAACAATACCTAAATAAATACCCTAACTAATTTTCACAGATATAACAGTTAGCAATCTAGTGAATAATCTTTATCTATGCATTCTACTAACTAGTACTAAAGCTAGCTGGAGCACACATCAGTAACCACTAACCTTAGATCTTATACTATACACCACTAAATGCACGACATAGGAACTTGGTTTATAATATTTCTACATTTATATGATGGCGTTAAAACAGTTTTATATTCTTAAACTGCATAGTGTAAGTATTTTAACTTTTAAAACAGTTTATATTTTTTAAACCGTTTTTACAACTTACTATGTTTATATGATGGCGTTAAAACAATTTACTTTATAATAAACCTTTTTAAAAGTTAAAATACTTGCACTAAGTAGTTTAAGAATTTAAAACCGTTTTAACGCCATCATACAAACATAGTATATGAAATATAATTCATAATGTAGTCAGTGATATTACTAAGATTTTGAAGGCAATTTTATATATTTTTTAAATTTTTATTTAGAAAATATACAATCTGTACCAATCACTAATCAGCATTTATGTTTAAAAATGTTTAATATTATTTAAAATGTAAATACATGTCACTGTTTAACCAGAATAATACAGTAGTGTAACTTGAGTATTGAGTAACCCAATGATAAAAAAAACAAATAATTATGAATATTGTAATTGGAAAAAGCAATTTGAACTTTTCATACTAATTTTATTTTATGTAATGAAACATATTTAAAATAAATATGGTGTTTTAAAATCATAACTTAAAATTTCCTTTTCTTTTTTAAATTTTTTCCTTTGAACTTCTTCTTTCTTTTATTTCCACTTTTTTCAGTAAAATTTCCTCCAAGAGCTGAAATATCTTCAAAATGTGTCACTTCTTTCCCTAATTTTCCAAGAGTAACTGATGATAATTGCTTAGCTCTATGTTTGTCTTTCTTGGTAACTGGCAACCTAGAAAAATATTTTATAAGTAGAGATAAAACTATAAGGAATATAAAGGTATTTATTTTTAAGTGGGAATTGTAATTTATACCTTGTAAAATAGTCTTCTTCATACTTCTGTCTTTCGTAATCATATTTGGACTGTTTATTTTTTAAGCCAACTGTATTAATTTGCACTTCAACTGGTGTATCTGCATATTCCTCTCGTAACTCTTGCATAACCGAACTTTGTAGTGCTCTTTTTTTTGCTCTTTCCAACAATTTTTGTTTTTTAACTGCTCGTGACTCATCTCCATCATAAGGTACAGCTGTAACCTTAGGTGCTACATAAACACCATCCTTAATTTTTTTTGAAGTATGACGGCCAGCTTCATCATTATCAGATTCTTCATTTTCCTCATGATCTTCTGCATCCGCTAATCCATCAATAGTAGCACGAAACCGATCAGGATCATTAGGATCAACAGAACCAGATAATGCTGTTTTAACAAGCTTATCAATTTGGTATTTAATTTTAAATTCAAGAGGCCTTATGCGTTCTAGAACAGTTCGTTGCTCCACAAGACGTTCGATTGATGGGTCATTTTTAATAGATTGAAATTTGCATTTTTTTAGTATAATATGAGTTAAATTATTTATATAACTTAATAATGTATGGCATTTTATATCTAATAAGCTTATGCCATTAGAAAAGTTATAATTTTTGTTAATAATCTTATTCGTTGATTCTTTAGCTTCCAAGATCCCAGACTTGATGTCTTTAAGCAATTGTCTTGTTTGAGCACTATAATCCGGCTGAGTTGCTTCTTTTTCCATTATTGTACTAATTATAATAGACTATAAAGATATAAATCAAATTTTGAAATTTGAAATTAGAATATTATCTATAATCGTGCTCATGACAAAATGAGTACACTAATCACTGAACTCTATAGATATAGAGTTAGAGTATAGAGTTCAGTGACACTGATGTACCTAGCCACTTTGTAATAATTAGTTATTACTGTTATTAGGATTTAGTATTTACAACAAAACAAAAAAAAAATAGTTACACATAGCAACATAGCACATGGTCTGTAAGCAGTAGCCAGTAGCACATTACACCTTATCAATTATCAAAAATCAGCATGAGCGTAATGTTATCACTGTAATCATTTATAAGTAAAATGTTGAATTTTCGATTTTTTTTCACCGCTAGATAGCAGCTTCAGCTATTGCTGGCTGCTAGTTATGAAGTAGCACGTCACAGAATAGATTAAATAGCACCAAATTATGGGGATTCATATTCAAAAATTCAAAATTTTTTTTTTCATGCGAACTCGAACTTGTTCCAACTGAAAAACGTCTTCAGCATCCAATTTGTTTGCTAACTATTGCTTTTTTAGTATTTTTTCAAAGTGCTCATCATATAGTACGATACTTTTAGAAAAAATGTTCATAATTTTATTGTTCAATTAATCAATTGTTTATGAAATATTCAATGATATTTTTTGTAAAAATGTACTAGATACTAGATAGGTACATTGATATCGTAAAATAAATCATAGGTACCAGATTACTAAAGAACATGAAAACAATAGAAGCGTTTTAATTTCAAAAGGCATAGCCTTTAACTTCAGCATGGCTTCGAACAGTTCGAACTCCCGTCGTCTCAACAATGAGTAGGTGGACAGTGTCGTCTGTTATAAGTGTTATAACCTTATAACTTATAAATACTAACGCATCATAATTTTCACCAACTTGAAATTTCATAGCTCTAATAGCATCCACTCAATACTATAGATCCCTATAACTATTAACAGTTTAAAAATATAGATATGATGTTTATCAAAGATTTTTCAATCTATATATGTATATATAGGGCTCGGATGCATTTATTTATGAATATACTGTAATACTGTATGGCGTATGCTAAGTAAGCACAAAAATACAAAATGTGTTTAGGGAGATTATGAAAGTGTGATTAGAATAGATACCAATTCTGTTAGACCATATTTTAACATTTTATAGTTTTTACTTTTTATATCATATATTAAATACAATATTTAGGTCATATTATTTAATATTTAGAAAACAATTTATTACACTATTTGTATCTTAAATAAATACTTTATGAGCAATTTTTAGGAAATAAAAATTAAGGTTATTAATTTAGTAGAATAATAATAAATAAACATTGCTATTTGCTGTAACTTGTTTAAACTAATTTAAATCAGTCTCAGTTATAGATTGAAATACTATAGCCTATGCCCTATAGGTAGACAGACGACTAAACAAATTCCATGTATGCTCGTAAGTCGTATGTCATAGCCCATAGGCATCTTAAAAGCATAATATACCGTGTGTTCCATTTTAAAGGTAACAGTAAATATTTCGATCGCGTGACCTTGAATTTGATTCGGGGTTTTTATACTGCAAATAGTACTTATAAATACATCTATTTTTGATAAATTCTAATTTTTAATTATTTTAATCAGCGCATGTGTAGTAAAATAAAAATTTCTTAAATAGGAACCACTATTTTGAGGACCGGATTTCAATTGCTTTATTTTTTCTGAACAGCTTTGATCTTTACAGTTTGTTGATATCTTCAAAATTGCCATTTTTATGACGGTCGAAAGTTTAAAAATCAGTTAATTCATAAATATCGCATTTTTCAACGCTCTATCTTATAATTACACATTTATAGGTATTATTATAACAATTTATTTTTATTAAAACTACAATGTGTATTTATTATTACATCGAATTTATAAAAAAATATCATTATAATTTATTCGTTGAAAAATGCGATACGTAGTTTTCATCCGTGTATCTTATATGGGGGCTGCTAAATAGCGCAGACAATTTGTACTTTATCCGGAAAAGAACACAGACATTGCTACAAATCATCACTTGCACAGTTGCACTGCAGCTTGCTTTCACACTAGCACTCCAGAAGACATCCAAAAAGACACAACCCACGGAATCTGGGTCAAAACAATATAAATCCATATAATATAAAGTACATATAATACAATATAAAGCGACCGTGAAACAGTCAACCATATGATCATCAGATATCATATTAGACATTATTTTATTCTACTTTATATCACTTAGGTAGTGTAAATATGTATATAATTTATTGTATTGTTTATTTTAGGTTATTGATTTATTGATTTTATGTTATGATTACTATTTATAGTATTGTTAATATTACTGTTATACAATGCGTCCAACACGAATAATAATAAAAAAAACTCAGTAATATTATTTTTTGTAACTAAGCATTTTTAACCAATCTACATTATAGCGGTTTTTTTCTGTAACACTAAAATATAGGTCCCTCAAATAGTAAAATATTTTTAAAAAGTTGTTACATCTATAACATTTTAATAATTGTTAATTAATTAATCAATTTAATAAGCTTCGTAAAACCTTGATTATATATACATAAAAAGAAATTATACATAATACATGTAATGCAATTGTAAACATACTCGTAAATACTCAAGTATATTGATATTAGGTTTCAATGTATTAGTAATCAATTATTATTGAACTCCAAGTTGATGAAGTAAAATTGGAACATAATCATCATATTGTGCAAGATAGAAATTACCAGCAACAGGTGTTCCTAATTTGTACTTCTTTGAAAATGTATGAATTGAAAACTTAAAACGATTTTCGGCAGTTCTAAAAGTATACACGTTTAATATTAAAGTTTGTAAGCGTAAATAATATAGTATACTCATATTGATATATTACGCAATAATTATTAGTGATAGATAATGGTAAAAGTAGTTTGGACTTAGGTGTATATAGTACATATTATATTACCTGTTGCTTATATGCTGCTCATTAAATACCAATTTTGATGGTTGTTTGTATACTAAAAACACGTAACGATGAAGTCCTAAAAATATTGAAATGCAAATTGTTGATAGACCTTTAAATTGTAATATATATACCTATTGTAAAAAACAGTCATTATGTACCTGTTTTTGGGGGGGTTGCAGATCCAACATATGCAGTTAATGTCTCTCCCATACTTACATCTGAACCTGGTATGTTTCCTACTAACCAATGGTGAAATTCCTTTAATTTAGGTCCTGCATCAGGATCTGAGTAGATAACAATGAAAAAATTATTGACACTTTTTATGTGTAGCTATTAGCTCGGAAATATACTCACCAGTTAAACACAATGTATAGAATGAATTAGATTCGGCATTCCATCTAACTGATGGCTCGTCTTTCACCTGAGTGGGCGTCAGTTCATTACCAAGTTCTGCTTTCATGCTACTTGGATAGTATACCTATAATTATATTTTTATATTTTCACGTTTTAGTGTTTGGATTATTTGAATATTTTATATGTGTTGTATTTATTATTACTAGTAACATTTCCTTTGGAGCAATGGGAATAATGTCTGGTACAATTAATTTGTTTTCCATAGCTTGTTTAACATTGTACTTGCACGCAGTTACGTTCAACATAACCTATAGAAAATATGAACATTAATTTTATAATAGGTATAAATTTTAAAACAATGATAGAATTAAATTTAGTCTTAAACTGTATAATAAGCATGATAAAGCCTATAAAAGAAAAATATAGGTACTCAGGACTCAGGTATTCTTATTTCTTACCAAACACAATGTTAAATACCACATCATATTTATATGCAAGACGAAGTTGAATAGTTGAACATAAGAACTAGTAGAATAACTACCTTGCGTGAAAACCACTAATAAGCTATTATGAATTTAAAACGTTCTTGTAAGTCGTTTTGATTGTTAAATAGGAAGAACGCAGGGAGAAATGAGAATAATCAAGTACCTATTTAGATTGTAAATTTACCTGCAAATATATCTGTTTTGGATTTGAATGTCCCTCAACCCTCTTCAGAAGTATAGTTAAAATATATTATCTTTGCTGTTGTCTATTACAATAGGTGTTATCTACTTACCATTATAATAAAACTTTGCTATCAGCGGAGTACATTGTAAAATTAGCATATCAAGCCATAAAGGTTCTACTCTATGTCTATGACCATGCAATTTATTTTATATTACAAACAAAAATGTCTTAAATGTAATAAGTACCCACTTAGTGGATGGATTGACAACCCGCGGCTCGAAGGCCGTATGTGGGCATGTGGCCATCATTGTAATTACTAATTTGTTGTAGCCCCCCGAGTGAAGTTTATAATTTGTATCAAAATCGACGAACTAAGATAGTATAGGCATCAAAAAGATTGTCGACTAGATCAGTATCTAGTGAGTACTGGGTAATACTTGAATAATTATCAACATTATTGGTATAGACGGGTACAGTTGAAGTCATTATAAGTCAATAGTCATAACTAGAACTAGGGCTGGGATTTATATGTAATAAAAAACCAAAAATATGTACATATATATGTAATTAAAATTGCCAAAATATGTAGTATAAAATAAAAAACATGTACCTACTAAGAAAATTTTTTAAAATATGTTAAAATTATAAATTAAAATACAAAATACTCTAAATAATTTTTGAATAATAGGTACAATTTATTGTTTTTTATGTCTCATTAATTTAATTTAAAAAATATAATAATTTGTGGTAAAAAATTAAAAATTATGTTGTTAAGGGGATTGGAAGCGGTGATTTTCTGTCTTTGTCTAACACACGTGGGACATACAATACGCCTGACAAAAATTAAGGTACTTCTAGTTGTTCAATTTAAAATATGTAAAGATATGTTAATTGATATACAAGTTTACTATGCATCGGTCGAAGCACTTTTTCAATAGTAGCAATATTTTGATAAGAATAAATATTTTAAATTTTATAAATTTGTCAATTTTTTTTACTAAATATATTAAAAATATGCTTTGACTGATGCAAAGTATGTATAACAATTCAAAAATCTTTATATATTTTAAATCGAGCAACTAGAAGTACTTTAATTTTTATCAGGCGTATTGTATGTTTCACGTGTGCTAGACAAAGACAGAAAATCACCTCTTCCAATCCCCTTAAATTGAAAATTTGAAATACAATTGATGTTTAATCAATTTAAAGTGAAACAGTGACAAACTATATAACTATATAACAATATATTATATTGTTTTAAATTTTCAAAATTAAATGTATGTTAGACTCATATGAGCTATAACATAAATATTAATATTTTCAGAAAAATAGGAAAAAACTCCAAAAAATGGCTAGTTATTTTTTTTGGAAATAATTGTTTAAAAATATATTTTTTAATTTTTTTACCAAAACATTAAAATATTAAATAATTGTGTTCTTATCCCTATGTGTTTTATTACAAAACTAGAATTTTAATATCTCCATTATTTCGGGAGATATCGCAATGGGAAATCCTCGAGGTACACCCTATATAACGTTGCACAAAATTGTTTTCTCAATAGTACTAATTTTTTGAGTCAGCGGTTATTTCATTTTTTTTAATGACATCATTTTAGATTCTGATCGGGGCAATGAATGTATTTTTATGTTTTATTATTATTGGACTATCAAAATCTGAATTTTTTTTTTGTAGTTTAATTGTTTAAATTGTCTTGAGACAATATTTAAACAAATCAATATGCCATACTCTCAGGAATATTATTCTTTATCATTGTTTTTTAATGGGTGATTTTATTCTAAGATAACTCAAAAATATACAAAAAAATAATACAGCATAAATGCATTTAGAGTATGTTGCACTTGAGTCAAAGAGAGAGAAAACAAACAAAGTGTTACCATCTTCTTAAGTAAAAAATAGCCAATGAGTACAACACACACATAATAGAAATAATTTAGAATCCCAACGCCTGGAGGTTGCTAAAGCCAAAAGTAAAAGAAATGTTATATTTTTCTTATTTTATAGATACTCATCCAGTCCCACAAAAACTCTATAATTTCATTAATAATCAAAAACCGCAATACGATTGAACTACATCTTAGTTTATGATAATAACTACAATTTACAAGTAATAAGCTTAATCCGCTGTGGCCATGATATTTAAAATATTTATATTATTTAATATATTTTAAATTTTGCTAGTGGAAAATTGATTAAAAATTGAAATAAATCTACACATTTTGATTATCAAATTCAAGTTCTTAATGTATTTATGAATGTAGTGTTTCATCATACATATTATCAGGCAATGTAAAGAAAATAATATCTGTTAATTTACATAATGTTTATTTCATCATATTGGACTCTGTTCCCACAAAAATTCTTTTTTATATTTTTGACCAGCCTCACAACTTTCAGGACAAGTATAGACAGCTAAAACACCGAAGTTAAATGATTCCTTGGTTGAAGATTCTGGCAATTTTAAATAGTACAAAATTTGCGGCATTATCTAAAAATAAAATATAATAATAATTTAGACCTTTATTAAGTAATTTAGTTTAGATTAACATACTTGAAATTCAAAACTTCTTTGTTTGCCACAAAATTGGCAAGATGGAATGTCATTAGGCTCAGGAATACGTTTAGTACAGATCCACAATGGTGACTCTAAGCGGTTGTACCTACAAAGTTTTTTAATGGTTGATTAAAATTAATTTTAATATTTTATATACTTGTTTCAGAATTTATTATAAAATACCTAATAATTTGTTCGGGAACTGAAGATATAGATTTTTTAAACTTTTCAAAATATTCATCATCTTTGTCACCACCATAAGCCATTTCTAACAAAGCTTCATCTAAACCATCCATATCTATGTAGAACATAAAATAAATTAAAAAACAATAAACCAAAACATAATTTAAATATATACTACCTTGAAGAGAACCTTTTGGAATTTGAGCTTCATCACTATTTTTACTACAATCACTTTCGTCATCCTCACTATTCAATGATGCATTTTCAGAACTTTCATCTGACTCTTCATTAATAATATATTCTGGTAACACCACAATGAATCTAAATAGTATACATATTATGTATCATAATATTATGACATTTATACATTCAAAAATGTCACCAATAAATATTTAATACAATACTTGTCTTTAAGTTCTTTATTTAAATCAATATTTTTATGATGTAAACTGCAATAGATATTTTCATAATCAACCGTAGACTTGCAACCGCATACCTTTAAATTAAATACAGACATTTTAAATAAAACAATGAAAATTTAAAAATATACCTATTTCTCAAGTTAAATATTTTAAACATATTATTAAATATCCAATTAAATATATAAACATTAGGACACTACAGACACAACCCAATTACGTACTTTACATAATTTTATTCCCCACATATCAGGTGTAATATCTGGATCATTGGGTTCAGCTGGTTCACTTGAATAGTAATCATTATTTTTACGAAGCTGTGATCTGAAAACTGCAAACGTTCTTCCGTCTTTGCATTCATTGCAATAAAACACATACAAAGTTCGATGGAAACAAGAACCGTGAAACTCGGGTTCATCAATTGGTGCATACAACTGACACAAAAAAACTAGAGGAATATTACACTTTGAACAGGCCAGCTCGCTTGCTTCTGGAATATGTTTCAAATCTAACCAAGCTGGTTTACCGCCAACTTTGGATGGAAAAAAACGACTAGTAAGAGTAAAAGATTCGGTGGTAGAATGTTCGTCTATAGTACCCAGCATAACAGACATGATTATCGAAAATATAAAAACAATTTTTTTACTTCAACAAAAAAATAGGATCGGTGTTCGGGTGTTCTTAAATAATACTAATAACAGTAATAACACACTGCCCGGCCGGCTCTATCTAAATCGCCAATATACCAATTAAACCATCATATTATCACAGAATAATATAGATAACAGAAATACACCAAAACACCAAAAGTAAAAAAAGCACGGATCAAACACAGTTATTCTTTTCTATGGCACGGATATTATATCCACAGAACTATTAGTTTATTACTATAAATTATAAACTTATAACCACTAATTCATAAATTCATGAGCACATCATAAATATTCTGTTTATGGCAAGGTGTATTTCATAATTTTAATTTTATTAGACATTTTAGTTTTTCGTGTTTATTATATATGTAATATGTATTATGTACCCAGGTGGCGTACGCGTAGTGGGGTAGGTGACGGACTGACCCCAATTGACAGAATTAATATAAGTTATTACTTAAAAAAAAAATATTCATAAAAAAAAAACTGTCATCAATTAGCAAACAGAGACGCAAGTCGCAAATTCATAATATACATGTTACCGGAAGAGCCATAGGCCATAGCCTATATTTTAGCCATCAATAATACAAATTGACTGTAAAATGTAAATACCGGTGTTCAGTTGGTATCATTTTGTTACAGTAATGTGTTAAGAGGACGTTGTTATACGACATACGTTATACCATTGATTATAAATATAATAGTATTTATAATCAATGGTACTAGTTGTCTCCTTGTCTCCGTCTTTCAAGTGCGTAACATGGCAAATTTTACGCTCAGCAGACAGCAGATCACGTATTCAGGTATTCACTATTCACGTTTAACTCTGTGAATTTAAAATTTAGAGTGAATTGACCTCTTATAAAAATTAAAGTTTACATTATTATTGAGGGTTTCTCATAGGCTTTTTATTTTTACTTTTAAAGCAAGTTATCAATATTTTAAGATATACAAACAATTAACAATTTTAAAATACTTATAAAGTCATAACATGTTTTAAAATTAAAATAAAAAGCCTATGAGAAACCCTCTATAATAATGTTAACTTTAATTTTTATAAGAGGTCAATTTACTCTAAATTTTAAACTCTCGGGGCTAAACGTGATCGGTTGATCGTAAAATTTGCCATGTTACGCACTTTTAAAATGGAGACAATACGTACGGATATAACGTCCTCTTAAATTAAAAATATGTTTATTATAATTGACTTTGATCAAAGGTGGTGTGTCAGACTATATTATTTCAAGAATATTTTTTATTTATTAATATTACTCTTGGTGAACTTTATTCTAACCTTTTAATATGGTTGGTTAAATCAATTTTTCTGAGAACTTCGTGTTGTTAATATTAGTAATTACCTATAGGCTATTGTAATACATTAGGTATTGTGCGATGTGTGTGATTTACAGGGCCGTATTTAGGAATTTGACACGAAGGGGCAACAAAAAAAATACACCTCATTAATCATTATACAAAATACAAATTTAAATTATAAAAAAAATAGCCGCCCTCTCCTACTTAGCCGCCCAGGGCAACAGTACCCTGTAGCTCCCCCCTAAATACGGCCCTGGTGATTTATCATAATATGATTGTTAATAATATTTGAAACAGTCATAAATCCTATTTATTATAATATTTTCAGTATTGTCATATAATATGATGATGGCTCTAAATATTTTAAATGGTTTAAAATTAATCTGAGTTCTTACTTTTATCGATTTTAAACAATTTTTTGTGTACCTAAATATAGTAAATACTAAATAGTAATTTACGAAGTGATGTATAGTTTAAAAACCAGAAGTCTATATTATATTATATGTTTAGTTATTTAATTTTTATAAATGATTAAAAATTAATAAAACAAATAACATTCAACAAATTATGTTTATTTGTATGCATATAATTTTGAAGTACACCAAAATAATAAATAATTCAATATAAAATATACATAAAATATATTATTAGATGACAATCACAAAAAGTTATTTAAAGAAAATTAAAAATGATTATAGTGTTATACTATTATTGTTTTTTACAAGGGTATAGATCAAAATCAATACCAGGGTTTATGAAATAGAAACTGTCCACCTTAATTTATTCACATTACTTATTTAAAGTAGTATTTTCAACAAATATTAACATATTTATATTTTTTTAAATTACCCTCAGTAATTGATACTAGAGTATTCTTCTTAACATTCTTGTTTAAATGTGTTATACATTTTAATATAAAAATAAATTCAACTGAGATCATATTATTTTTAAGGCCACATTTAATGTCCAATACATTATATGAACAAATTTAGTTAATGTCATCAACTATCTCTTACCTATACTAATTATATTGATTGGCTTGAATTTCTTTACATCCTCTTTTAATTTCTTCCAAACTAAATCCAATGAAGCTAAAGCATCTTCCTTGCTGTCATGACCTTCTTCACTTTGAATAATTCTTTGTAAATGCTGTTCAGACAACAACTTCAAACTCCACTTATAAGGAGGACCATATTTATGAGGATACATAACGCTGGTATCTACTACATTATAATGAACCATTTTTAATGCTTTTAAATCACTGTCTAAACTATGACCAATTAAAATTGAATCTTTATCAAATATCTTCAATAAATCTTGTTGAACATCAGACAATCTCTTTGAACAATTCCTTAATGATTCCTCAGTAATTCCACTGAATTTAGATTTATAATCAAGTATAGTATTAAAAGGTTTCACTTTGGATTCATACACTTCTTCTCCTTCATGATTAATGACTGTGACTCGAACAATTTCAATACCAAATGTAGTATTGACCATTTCACAATCTAGGGCATAAAAGTTTGGTATTTCTGGCTTTTTGTCAGATTTTTTACTTTTAGTCATAACAAAATTTTCCAACGCATCTTCATCAAACTTATCAGGCATGTGGTAAATACTTGATTCACAACCAGATTCATGTTGCCTTTGGTCACAACAAACCCAAAATTTTTCATTTTTAGACCTTTCAAATTTTAGCTTGCCAGAATGAAAAATACATTTGGTTAATGTAACTGTAGGCATACCATGTTTATCAACTTCAAACTCACTTTTACAATTCATGCACACAAATTTATCACCATTACGTTTTTTAGAAAGTGGTCGGTAGTAGTGAGCATTTTTGGAAATATATGCCAATTTATTATCACCCATTAGTGGAAAACCATTTGTTTCCAAATCGTCTTGTGTTAGAATATATTTCTTCAATAATCCATACAGACAAACACCATACATGTGAGAAGGGTAATATGGATTACTTTTAACTTGTAATTGAGGTGATTTATTGGCTTTCATTAAAGACTGAACAATAAGGTTTCTATAAATTCCAGATGATTTTGCTTTACTATGAACTTCTTCTTCAGTTGTATGGGCTTTATCGATTGCTTCTTCAGATGAGTAATGATTAATGAAGGCTGTATAAAGTTTCTCCAAACAGCTTTGGCGTAAAGGATTTGGCATATTATTACTATTTTTAAATGATTTTATTCTTAAATTCAATTTTACATTTGAAGTTATTTCTTTCTTGTTTATATTTGAATTGTTTGATGTTTGAGATTCTGAAGTGCATAAACGTACTTCGATTTTTGATTGATGAGCAATACGAGTTTTAGTCTTTAGTAATGGTAAACTAGGATCGTTATTTAAATTAATTTTAGTGACACTTGGTTGATTTCCAAAAACATTATTTTGATTAGATTGTACTCTGCTTGCTACCATTTCATGAAGAGACTTTGTAGTTTTTGGTCTCATAATTGGTTTTGCATTAATTTGTGCAAATATACTTGTAGAGGAAATATGAGATATTCGTTTTTTTACTTTGGCTGCTATAACATTACATGATTTTGGCTCACTATCAGAATCTTCTGAACCAAAAAATTCGTTTAAACTTGATTCGATTAGTGAAGTCGATGGATCATTACCTTCATCACTTGAACTAACTCTGGAATTAACTATATCCAATTTAATAAGATCAGGTTCAACTAATTTTTTTTTTACTTTTTCTGTAACTACTTCTTTCAACGATTTTGGGACAGAAGGAATGCTAGATGTATTCATACTGTCAAGATTAATACTCTTAACATTTTTATCTCTTGAATGTCTTCTTTCACATTTCTTCTCATTGTCTTGGTATTTTTTGTCCTTTCTATGTTCTGAAGATTTATCTCTTTTAGGTTTTTTAGATCTACTTGAAGATTTTTTTGAAGACTCATGCTTACGTTTCGAAGATGTTTTATGTTCATGATGACATTTATCAGTTTTTTTAGTTTTATCTAAAGGTTTTTCAATAGCTGTAGGTATATATTCTGAAATATCTGTATTCAGTCTAGAACTATTAGTGCCAATATTATAAGTTGTTGAAATTCCTTCAGCATAGTTAATTGATTCTGTTTGTTCTTTTCTATTAAATTCATTATTAGTAGGTTGAAGTTCAAAATCTAAATTTATGTCTTTGACACTCGAAGGTATATATTCAGGTATAGGAATGTCTTTTTTACCTATTTCATTAGTTGATTTAACACCGGATTCAAGATTCTTTGGCTTTATACATTTAGGTATGTATTCAATAACTTTAGACTTTACCTTTTGTTTTAATGTTGGTTCATCGGGCAACTTTGATGTATTGACAACAGAATTGTTTTCTGGTTCAGTGACAATTTGACATTTTGCATCAGACAAAAAATCTTGTCTACTATGCTTAAAGTGACAATATGGTCGATCGCAAAATGAGTCAGTATAATAGGGACATTCAAGAGCCTTAAAATAGCCTTTGGAAGGCAACATTTTGATTTTAATGATAATTATGAAAAGTTGTATGCACGGAACAATAAAATGTGTATATCATACATTTGTATTTAGTGCTCACAAATCAAAATTCCGACACATTAATCAGATATTTTCAGCAGCTATCAAGTAAAACAAACTTAGTAATATTGATGTTTCCTAAATTATTCACACAATGCGTTGTAACTATGAAATAAAAATGAATCAGTTGTTACCATAGGATAGTAGTGTAAAATAAAAAGTTTGGCATGTACCTTCTTAATGTCCTTATGATTAAATTGTTCATAGACGGAGTAATTCATAAAGTATAATATTAACAATTATATTCGTAATTTAGTATGTAAGTACTAAATCGGAACCGGAAGACCGAAATACAAATTAATTACCAATTACGAATTCTGATTTCTGATCTAAGAATTGAGATAGTGAGAATATTCAACTAATCATAATTGATAAAAGAATTTTATTCAAGTCCTTAAGAGTTAGGGGCTCCCAAAATCTACTGATAATTCAATCAATTTGTGAAAAATTACTTTTTCCTACACTGTACAATGTGCACTATCAATTTTAACTTATCAATTAACCATAACAGTATAACACTATTAACACTGAACATTTTTTTTTTTATAGTTTGAATAAATTTAATATAAATATGTTATAATAATATTAATTATTTTTTGAGAGTAACTTCTAATTATTTTAAAATTAATTATTTAAATTTGTAATTATTTAGATAGTATTTCAATTTTAAACTATCTAATCAAAACTATAAAAGTTCAATTTTGTTAATAGTTATAATTTGTAAAATATAAATGGAAAATATAATCTTTAATAAGGATCAAGAGATGGAGTCCACTCATTATAAAGATTACTCACAAGAAGATTTGTTTTTAGTTCCAGAACCAAAACAATCAAACGATCAACATAATTCTTCTGATCTATTTGGAAAAAAAAAGAAAGATAAAAGTAAAAAACAAATCGAAGCAGAAGAAAGAGAAAAAATGAGGTATCTTTTATCAAAGAATAATATGATAATTTTGTGTTACATTGAATTACTATTCTAGAGTTCTTGTGTCCAACTTCACCGAAGAACAATTGGATAGATATGAAATGTATAGAAGATCAGTGTTTCCTAAAGCAGCAATTAAAAGGGTTTGTATTTGTTTCATGTATATTGACTTAACATGTTTATCAACTCTGCAAATAATGATCATCCAAATACAAATTCGTTAAATATTTTAGATCGTACAAACCATCACTGGAAATTCTGTTTCTCAAAATGTTGTAATTGCCATGTCGGGTATTGCAAAAGTATTTATTGGTGAAATAGTTGAAGAAGGTAATTGAAAATTTTTATTTTTATTTTTGTATTGTCATAATTTTTGATTGTGTTTTCATTGTAGCTCTTGATATAATGGAAGCTCAAGAAGATTCAGGACCATTACATCCCAAACACTTGAGGGAGGCTGTAAGGCGACTTAGAAAAACTGGAGCTATTCCATCTTCCAAAGGTAGAAAGCTGCCTTTTTACATTTAGATAGGTACCTAATATAAATCTAAACGTATTTGTTTAACAATCTATTATTTTTTTAACTTGAGAACTAATGTAAATGTTGAATGTATATATTTGACAGTAGAGCATTTAATTATATTGATAAATAAGAAAAAATCTATTTATTTATGTTCTTATTAAAATCTTTTATATCAAAAATCTGTATTTAAAAAAAAAATTGTTTTTAAATGTCTGCTGGTCAGCGATTGCAGACTGGCCTGTTGGCCGTATTATTTAATTTGTCATTGTCACTAAATTATTTTTAAGAATAAAATTTGAAAATTCACTATTTATATTTGTTATCGGCTCATTATATTTTCGTTCCCAATTAAATCCTATGGGTATACCTAATCATTAACTATTATATTAATAATAGTTAATATTAATTTTTGCTAGAATATGGCGCAAAATTTTAAAATCACTGACTGGCCTGTCATCTACCCAGTACACTTCTGATTAAAATAACAGGTGAAATACGATAATTTAAACATGAATTGTTTATTCTCTGATGAGACTACAATGTGAGTTTATAACCGTGAAATTATATCATTTCACTTAGTAATAATTCAGCAATTATTAAAACTAAAAATATATTACAAATTATTTTTTTATAACTATTAAGTATTAAATGTTAAAATATAAACTGCTTTCCTAGACACTATGTTAGCTAATATTTATTCTATACATCCTTATATCAGTGGCACAACTAGGGATAAAATTTTAGGGGGGGGGGGGTGTTTATAATCTTTAGTCCACTTGATATTACCATCGAAAATTTGCAATTTATTATATATATAGAAATTTATCTTTTTAAATCTAAGGTCTGAAAATTCTGCAAGATTCTTCATGAGTTTGTCTATTTTATAATATATAAAATGTCTACCGGATAGTCAAATGAAATTTTTATGAGCATTTAAATTACAACATTGAATATACACTCAATTTTTCTTGTACTGATATTTTTATTTTGTTGTTATTGAAGAACAAATATTTGTAGAAACTTGAAATTTACACCATATGTTTATTTTATTGATTCCTATACCTGATTAAATTTTCAAAATATTTCAACTATTTTTAAGTTATTTATAGACGTTTGAAATTTTCCGTTTTTTTAGTTTTTATTCTATAAATGTCAATAAAATTGATTTCATTTTTATAAATTTCTAACTCAACCTGACCTTTAAATGCTTATTAAAAAAATTGTGACCATGTGTTTTAACTATCGTTATTGTAACAAGCCCCGTATTAAATGTTGAAGTTTTTTTACCAAAAGAATAAAATTTTATTGTCATTTACAAAAATAAAAATAAAAATTTCAAATTTCTTTAATAACTTCAAAAGATTTGAAATATTTCGAAAACTGCACGTGTCTGGTAATTTGTTTTAGATGTTACACCAATATTGAAATTCGATTTTCTCAAAAATGGATTTTGGTAAAAATTCCTGTTTTTCATTAATTTATTTTTGTTTTTCCCGGTGCTTTTGATAACTACTGGGAAATTCAAATTTGACCTCTCTCCCAATGCACCAATTAGATTCAATTTCCAACTGGAAAAGCTACTGAAGTTGAAAATTAAAACACTATTTCGATAACTTATCGTTATATACACAGGCACAAAAAAACACACATTATTGTAAAATCATTACATTCATCGCTCTGCTCAGAATCTAAAAGGGTTAGGTTAATTAAATTAGTTAAAAAAATATATTTAATATACTCTTTTAAATGTGTATTTAAAATTATTTTATTACAAAAAAACACAGCTATTAAAATTAAATATGAAAATAAATGAATAATTACGATTAATTAGTTTCCGATCTATTCAAATTAAATTTTACATAGGTTTAGTACTTTAAGTTCCAGGATTACACTGTATTACAATTATTTTTTGGAATTTCAAAATTTGAAAGATTTCGATCCGATAATATATTTTCATACATCAAAAACCGCTCATGTCTACAAAGTTGATCGGTGCAAACTTAAATTCAACAATGTCGTCAGCAGGCATGTAGTCCTAAAGTTATTTGTGAGTATGCTACATATGTGGCAGCTTTTGTCATCAACCCAGGCCCGTAGTCACGGTGGGAAAGGGCGTTGCCCCCTTAAAGTTAACTTTGCCCCACCAGAAAATTTGGTCTGGCTACGGCCTGCATCAACCCCTCCACCTCTACCTCCTTTCATTTATATAAATTAATAACATTTAATTATAGTTATTATTTTATTAAGTTGATTTTAAATTTTAATAACTTTAACAATGTAATTAATATTATTATAAAGTATATTTATTTACCTAATACATAATATAATAATAGTTCTGTCAGCTAGTTTAAAACAATTTTTGTGAAGTGGATATACGCATGTTTTTCAGCGCATACTTCCGGTCTCAAGTTTTTTTCTTTAGTATGCTCTCTTTTAAAAATTTGAAAAGTGGGTATGCGCCGCATACTCACGCATACCCTCCACTACATCCCTGGTCGTCAGTTTTCATTCAAGGCTGACGGCCGCCGGGCCATGTAATCCTACCCAAGAGGAAAAAGTAGATCTCCTGCACTTCGCAATAATTGCGAGAAGTCGGAGGTGCCACCGACCAACGTTTTCATCCCAAATCTATGGCACCAAGGGAGGGATGACGATTACGGTATCTTCGAAGTCAGAACGAAATTCTAGGCCAGCTGGCTAACAAGCCCGCCGCCGCGCCGCGCGCTGGGGCGAGAACGCAACGGCAAGTCGGCAACCACAATCATCCGGACAACATAAACTGTATAACTGTAAAATTAAATGTAAAAGTAAGGAGGGTAAGTCGAGGGACTGTCCAGTCTACCCTCCAATTAATGAATATATGTATTTGATCTCAAATAAATGATGGTGGCGCTGCGAAAGTAATACGCAAGCAGTCCCCACGGCATCGCCGGTTAAACACGAAAATAAAAGAAGGTCCAAATAGACTTCAGGAATCAGGAGGGTTCTGTGGAGCAACAATTTATTTTTTAAGTTAAGTTATGGAGTGTTATAGGGACTTTTGCTAGTTTTGCATGAAGTTTAATAGGAGTCGTTTTTGTTTCAACTATAATATGTTCTGCCCAAGTTGGATGTTTATCAAGGATCAGCCCTAGCTCCTAAATTGTTAACAGTTAACACTGTTAGTCTCTGGAATAATTTTGCTGACAGGAATGGAGGAGAGCCTACACCTTGCTTAAGAGAAAAAGTTATATGTGAAGACTTTTCATTATTTATTTTAACTTTTCATTTGGAATATACAATTTTTCTATGTCATTTAGATGCGATTCAATTATTGGCTGGAGACAATAAGTGGGTTTTCATTAGATGCGAAAATGTAGTTCATTAACGACATTAACATACAAATTAAGTGAGATAGATAAATATTTTTTTCACTAACTCGTTGAGCTTAAAAATTTCTAACAATTTCAGTAAAAAAGTTCCAAAAAATCACTTGGGGATTCACCCATGTCCCATACATTCGTCCATAAAATGTTAATCGTATTCCGCTACTTTACAAAAAAAATATTAAAAAACCGACCTTCTTAATGCTCTAGAGTCTAGGCGGACAATATTTCTATTAAATGCCTTAAAATTACGAATCACTTTTTGAAGCAGTTTCTACACCAGTTGTTCTAAACACTTTTTGAATGACTGTACAGTTAACATTTTATAAGATTTTCGCGGTACACAGTTGCAAATACAACAATTATTTATACACATTTTATAATATAATATAAAATAAAAAAATAGAGAATGGTGTTTAGAATGTTTAGATGTAAAATGCTGTTTTAAAGTCGCTGATACCATAGTGGCATTGTGCTATTAGAAAGCTTTACCGCCTCGTACACAAACCACACAAAGGGGAATTGATAGTCATTTTCGACAACATAAATGAACCCAAAATTTAAATAATCATTACAATATTATCTTCTAACCTTTTTTATTTTGTCATCATTACCGAGAATATCATCAATGATATTTCTTATATTTGTACTTGCATATTGGGTCCAAAACAATGTTTTCGTTAAGAAATTTTTTAATTTTATTATTGAAATAGTCGTTACATTGTAGTTACATTCTATACAATTATACACGTCTTATACTTTTATGTTCCATAAGTATAACTAGTATAAGTTCATAAAAGGCATAAAAGTCAAAATGTTAAAACAATGAAACTTACTCTATGAAGGGTTGTTTTTCATTGATTTTGAATTGTTTGAACTTATACCAATTTTATACCAAGTACCGGTTAAGGACCACTGGACTAACGTATTATCTACATCGTTGTTGTAGGTATTGCTTGCTGATAACCTGCGGTTGATTAGTGCCCACAGACTTATCTATAATAGTATATATTTGACTTTGACTAGACAGTGACTAGTGAGTCTGTCGTCTGTGCTTAGTGCTTACTGCTTACATGCTGCTTACTCACAAGTCACAGATATATAAAAATATTTTTATATATTATTCGTGTGCTTACTGCAATCACACTATCACAGACTTCAATACTTCTGTTACTACACACTAACTCACTACTCAGCAGAGCGGCTCTATGGATTAGTATTTAGTGATTGCTATTTACTATTAACCACGATTTAAGATACCTATCTTAAATCGCATTATTAACTTACCCTAAATAAGCTATTTCCCACGACGTATTTTTTTCTCTGATAATTTAGTTGTTAGATGTAAAAAATATCGTCGGGACATCACATTAAAACCTTAATTCATTGACAATACATATGATAATATGCCTCGACTATCTGTAAGTATATATTTTAATATTTATTTGTAAATTAAATATATGTATACAATAATATGTTAATTATACTGTAGAAAGAAGAAATTGCCAAGCAATTTATGCTTCCAGAGCGTAAATCTAAAATTGCGACTCTACTTAAACAAGATGGACAAGCATATTGCATTTGTCGATCATCAGATAGTTCTAGATTTATGATGTGAGTATTAAAACTGAATGATCTTCTTTTTAACTTAAGCTAAATCATTAGGTATATAATTCATATCACTTATAGCCTAATTTACCATGAGTACATTTTTATGCATAATACAATTACATTACTTAAATTAAGATCTTGTCATGTTATTAAGTATTTAATATTTATTATTATGTTTAAAGTATAACACGAGCATAATATAAATATGTTTTTCCTAATTTTCTATAAATATTTTAAAATTAATAACTTGATGTCTGTAATGAACATGTTTTTATGTTGTTATGCTTGCTATTTAGAAAACTGCTTTTGATAAATATTTTTTAAATGCGTTTCATTTATTAATTATAGTGGCTGTGATGCATGTGAAGATTGGTATCATGGTGATTGTATTGGAATAACAAGAAAGCAGTCAAAACTCATCAAACATTATTTTTGTGATGTATGTCCTTAATCAATATAATATAGAAATTTTGTAAATTATACTAAATAATACTTTTACGAAATTGTCCATATTGTTTTAGAAATGTAAATCAGAAGATGCTTCGTTGAAAACTATTTTCAAAACTTCATTAAGTCGTAGTGATTTTAAAGAAAAAAATGATCACTATGTTGAGAGCAAACGAGGTGAATAAACTATATATTAAAGTCAAAAAACTTGGTATTATTTGTTTAAAACTGTGTTTTGAGCATCTTAAAAAATTAATTTTAATTTGTATATTTAATATATTCATTTTCTTTTGAAAGTAAATATTTAGTATTCAAGCACTCTTCATATTACAAAATGTGTAACATTTTTGGGAGAATCATTTAAAATATTTTTATAAATTTAAATATTAAGTGGGATATTTTATGCTTATAATAAAGTTGTAAGGTTATCTACACATGGTAAAATTGTTTTACTATTTTACTACTGGAATATCTAATTAGTTACATGAGTGACGGTTTGGTAACTTTACGTATGTAGGGAATTAGGAAACTGCACATTATTCAACTTAAGAGGACGCCACACCCACATGTGTTGTCTCCGTCTTACAAACATATAACATAGAAAAATCTGTTAAGCGCAGGACAACTTTACTCGCTTTGTATTTATAGTAGAATTACCAAAATTCCACAACGCATAGGTAAGAACTTTATCTGTATCATAGCGTCGTAATTTTTTTGATAACATAAATATAATTAAAGTTATAAGCTTAAGAAAATACATTTATTTTTTATTTTTTCATTAAGTTACTTAAAATTATTGGTTTGTGCTATCAAAAAAATAGCGACGCTATGACACAGATAAAGTTCTTACCTATGCGTTGTAAAATTTTGAAAATTCTATATAAATATTGAGGGAGAAAAGTTGTATCGCGCTGAACAGATTTTGCTATGTTATACGTTTGTAAGGTAGAGACAACACATGCGGGTGTGGCATACTCTTAAACTAAACTAATTTGTAATCAGATTCCAACTAATCGCGTGCAACTGTGCTTGCATGTCAAATTTTAATTTCAGTTGCGTGATTGCACGGAAAAAAATAGTTAATTAATTAAAATAAGTATTTTATATCTGAAGATCTGAAAAAATTAAACAGTTTAAACATATCATTTTGTTTCATTGTGATAATTAATTCACTCTCAATTAGTAAATATTAAATAAAAAAATTTAATTTAATTATTAAATTTGTCTAGGAGGTAGAAAAGCATAAATTTTGTATGATAACAAACGATTAGCTTTTTTTCAAAAGAAAATTACCGTAAAAACTTAAAATTTTCATTAATATTTTTGATTTATTAAGTACTAATATTATCATAACTACTACTTTATTTGTATATTAGATAGTCGTGAAAAATATCGACCTAAACACAGATCTTGCGGTCGTTGTGAAAATTGTAAACGAATTGAAAATTGTGGTTTATGTTTGGGATGTTCTGAAATGCGAAGATTTGGTGGTACAGATTTATGTGAAAATAAAATATGTTTAAATGTCAACAAACAAGTAAAATATTTAGTTATTATTATTTAGTACTAAAATTATAATGTGTTATTTATCATAGGAAAATAGGCCTTTATCCAAGTCAACTAAGAGAAAACGAAAGGATTCCAGTTCTGATGGTGATCATGTTAGTTTACCATTGTTAAACCGTGATCATTGCTACGGTCCTGGATGTACTCAAATAGCAAGGTTTAATTCCAAGTACTGTTCAGACAAATGTGGTTTAAGTTTAGCTAATGCTAGAATTTTTCATGTGAGTTTAGTGCTTTATTAACTATAAATATTAAATTGATTTATTGTTATTATTTTAGGTACTACCTCCAAGACTTCAAGAATGGGCTTTATCACCATGTGTTGCAGAAGAAACAAATAAAAGAAACCTAGAAGTAGTTAGAAAAGAACAACTAGAAGTTAGAGATATATTGAAAGAATTGGATAAAAGACATAAAGTAATTATGTTTTATTATTTTAAATTTCAACTAGCTCATCAGTTATATAAAACATGTCATTGATCCATTGATGTATGAATCACAATTGTGCGTGGAAAGTGTGAGAGTTAAGGCATTTAATTAGCATTGGTTTTTATAATTATTAAATAAAAAATTACAGAAAAATATGTTCTCAAAATCTCTTGATATTTTAACCGTTGTTTAATATCTAGTACACATGTGTTTATTTTTCACAATAACAATTTGTTTTTAATGAGAATGTAATATAGCTAAATCAGTATTGAATATAATAAATATTTATTCAATTTCAAGGAGCTTGATAAGTTATTAGAAAAAGCAAAGTTGTTGTCTGTTGATTTGAATCAAGAAGTGCAAGATATTGACGAAGAAATGAGTATGCACTGTGTGACATGTGGACATGAAATACACACAAGAACTGCTGTAAAGCATATGGAAAAATGTTTTAATAAGGTTTGTTTTTATAAATTTTTCATTTGACAATTAGTATAGTTACTTATTATTGTTTTTTTAAAATTGATTTCATCTTAACATTTTAGTATGAGAGTCAGTCATCATTTGGTTCAATTTACAAAACTAGAATTGACGGAAACAATATGTTTTGTGATTTTTATAATTCTTCACAAGGTACTTATTGTAAAAGATTAAGAGTTTTATGCCCAGAGCATTTTAAAGATTCAACTGTCATTAGCGATACTGAGGTAAAAATATTTGTTTTGATAATGATAGAATTTATTTTTTATTTTTTTTATGTAGGTATGTAAATTTTTTTTAAATATTTTGTTATTATTTTGTTTTTGTGTTAGTACAAAGTATAATTCATTAATATTTTTTATTGTTTATATTTCAGGTATGTGGCTGTCCGCTCGTTTCAAATGTTTTCAATTTAACTGGAGAATTTTGCCGCGTGCCTAAGAAAACATGCATTAAACACTACTGTTGGAATAAATTAAGGAGGGCTGAAATTGATATGGAAAGAGTACGGCAGGTAAACTAAATTTTTTTGTTTAATAATGCTTATCTATAGTAGATAATATAAATAAATAAATACTCGTGTGGCGCTATTGTCTGGGTGTACTAACCTAACCTACACCGGAGGCCTGTTTGGCAGAATTTCTAATGGGGCACCCGTAGGTTTCTGCCATACCCCGGAGTGGGGGATGGCGGCACTTGTTCTCCAGACACCGTAACTTGCCCGGAGAAAAATGCCGCCCGATGGTCAAGGATTAAACCCGGTCCGGCTGAGCCACAGCCGACGCGTTAGACCGCTCGGCCACCTCATCCCCCAGTAGATAATGAAAGAATTGAAATATTGCACAAGTGATTCAAAAAAATTGCAATGCACATAATACATTGATAATGGTATTTTACAGGTTGCTCATTCTTAAAAATCAATGATAAATCATTAAATATATAACACATTTTTCACAGAACTATCATTTCAGAATTAAAGATCACATTTTAATATGTTTTGAATACATAGCAATCATCAAAAGAGAATTTGAACACTGTATTTACTTTATGTCACAATTTTAGATTTTAAGTAGAATTTTAAAGCAAATGACCATAAATATTTTAAATTTTCAACAAATGTTTATATACAGTCAACTCTCGATAATTCGAAACCTTCGGTAATTCAAAGTAAATACTCGGTTCCTTGAAAACCACCCAGTAATTCGAACAAAAACAATTCATTTAAGTACACTTGGTAATTCGAAATTAAATTTTGGGAAAACTGGCCACTAACACTTGACAATTCAAAGTATCATTTGTTTAATGCTGGGAAATTCAAAGTATATTCACCAAATGTATTTTATCTGTATTCTTATAATCTTTTAATTAATCAATACTATACAATCGTGTAGAAATTTAGATTATTATTGTCAATAACTATAGAATATTATTGTAAGAACCTTATCGTTTTATTTCTTAATCATCTCTAATCGTAATTTAACTCGTTGAGTCATCGATAGCCATCAGTCGAATGTAGTTTTATTTTAGTTTCGTTTGGTCGGTTGTAAAGTCAAGTTCATGTAATGAGTGCGTCTAATTCTAAAAAATACAAATCTTTGACGATTTCGGAAAATTAACAATAAATAACTCTAATATGTATGTTGTATCACCTAATTTACTGAAATAATTAATATGTATGTATGTATGTACGATAATCAAAAACAAAATTTTTTTCTTAACTCTCTATAATTCAAATTTTTTTTGCCCTCTCGTTATTTCGAACTACTCAACAATTCGAACTCTCAGTAATTCGAAATTTTTCAGCAGTCCCGTCAATTTCGAATTATCTGTATTAGGGTTTTTTTATTGATGGTATAGTTATCAAAATATTTTTACTCTGATCTATTTTTAAAAAATTGACATTTTGGATTGTTAATAAAAAAATATTTGATTAATTTAATCTAAAAACAGATTAACTACGTACAATGTTCCTCGTATGTATTTACTATAACTATTTAAAAATACACGGGTTTGATTTATTTTAATAAGCAGTCTAAGCTTAAATTTGGACAAAATGTGTGTATTTAAATAAGTAATAACAACTAGTTATCACTTATTTTGTTGTAATTTATGAATTTTATTTGTGAGAATTTGAAACTTGTAACGTAAATTAATATTTATTATATTTTAACTCGCACAATACTTTCAATTGCAATGTTTTTGGGACAATTTTATTTAATAATTTGTATTATTATTTATGAATGCTAAATAAATTATATTAAGACAATATCACACCTGCATGTGTTGTCTCGGTCTTACACACATACTTACTATATAGTAAATTTTTGTTCAATAATTTCAATAGTATATGGTGTTAGTTTTGATATTAGAGTGAATTCACCCATTATCAAACTTTTACACTGGTTTTTTGTGATATTCTAATCTTTAAATGTGTTATGTGCATTTTCAAATATTTATTCTTGACATTCTTATTTAAAAATTAAAATGTTGTAAAGAACAAACAAGAGAACACTGATAATGTTCTAACCTAAAGTTTGATAAAGGATCCATTAAATTTAATATCAAATCTAAAAGCACACTATTATAACTAGTGAACAAGAATATGCCATGTAGTATATGTTTAACATACAGACAACTTATGCAATTGCA
This sequence comes from Diuraphis noxia, assembly GCF_037042655.1. Classification (NCBI taxonomy): domain Eukaryota; kingdom Metazoa; phylum Arthropoda; class Insecta; order Hemiptera; family Aphididae; genus Diuraphis; species Diuraphis noxia. The sequence continues at coordinate 14,607,414 of NW_028301712.1, read as the reverse complement.
ATATCCTCTTAATTGTAATTTAAATATATTATAATTCATAAAATATACTTTGAATATATGCTGATCATTGAATTCAAATTTAAGTAAACAGTAACTTACTCACTGACTAGGTACACTTACACCTACACTGTACTGCATAATGGTTATCTTATTCTCTTTTTTTTGTAATATTTCTTAAATACAATTTTTTTTAATGTTACAGTGGTTAAAATTAGATGAGTTAGTTGAGAAGGAAAGACAGATACGTTATAGAATGTCTTCAAGAGCAGGAGTTTTAGCATTAATGCTACACTCTACTTATGACCATGAATTGATGGAACGTCTATCTGCTGAAGCAAAGAATTCTCAACATCAACGTGAAAACAATTCTTGTGTTTCTTCAAAATCAACTAATGTATCTGATGAATAGGGTTCAATGTGAATTCAAAAAGGAGAACAATGACCTCTTTCAATTAATTCACCAAAATTTTCTTTAATTGTATTGATTTTTTTTTTTTATTCCGAATTTAATACTGCATTTATAAGTCAATCACATGGTTTGTCCATTCATTGACCTTGATGTTATATTTATTAAGTTCATGAATAATTCAATAATATGTTTTTTGATTGACTCTTTTTCACCCTGAACTGGGTATGTTTGTCATTGTGTTGCCGAGAACCTTCTCGGCACAACTTCAGTAATCGTTGGATCAATTTCAATTAAGGACATTTTATATATTTATCATTTTTTCATTAAACGGTAAGTTACAATAGTTACTAGTTATTTTTATTTTCTCATAGTATTAATATTTATATTATAAAACACTGTGTTATGTGTTTTGATGGTTAAACTTGTATCTGTACAAATTTAAATGTCATCAGTTTTGAAATCTTGAGTTATTTTTATTGAAAATTGTTTTTAAAATTTTTTTTTTTTTTTCAAGTAATTAAATATTTATGAATAAATGATGAACACTTAAGTCTTGACATTTATGATGAATGATGATCAATAAACTTAAGTTAATTAGAAATTTTCTAAATTTATTTAAGAATCATATAAGTATAAGATTATTTTATTGTTTTATTTGATTTTTATAAAGTAGAATAATTAATATTTGTTACTTACAAGTCTTCATGTATATATAGACAGAGTTGAAGTATGATACGTTTCATGTACTGAAAAATCAAAAGTATATTAAATACGGATTTTATTCTAAAATCTAAACTTATAGTATTTAGGTTAATTTGACTACATTGTATTACTATAATAATCTAGCTAAATAACTAGTGTCTTACCTAAACATATTAAAGATTCTGGATAGGTAATCATTGTCATTTTTTTTGAGACCTATTCCTTTTATATTTAAGAAAATGTGATGAAAAAGTTTTTAGTAAAAAAGACAAGTATCATAAAAATCCTTGACTACATTTAATCAATAAAAATACTACTACTTTACTTGTATTATTACTTCAATTTATTTTAAAAAATATATACAACACATTTAAATGAACGAGGGATTATAAATTAGAATAATGATATAATTTCATTTAATTGAATTAAATAGCATTAAATTTATTGGTATTCATGTCGTATGTGGTCTATCGCTCGTTTCTACATGTCATTTGCGGTCTACCGCACATTTGTTGTCTACCGTGCATGCATGTATGACAGTGTACCTATCACAGTTGATATGAATAAAGTCATATGAATGAATACATAAATGTAGGATTACAATATATTAATGTAGAATTTCAATATAATATTTAATAATATTAAAAAAATATATAAAAGTATGCATTAATTCATTATAATATGTAGGTAAATTTAATTAGTATATGTATTAAAAAATAACTGACAAAAATGTAAAGTTATATAGAGATATGCATTAATCAATTTAAATTAGGTACAATATAGTTTTACATCTCTTAAAAAACAATCAAATGTGTTGTCATTCTTGTTTTTTAGACGCCACCATTGTTCCGCTAAATACGAGGGCAGCAATGATTTGTGATGTACCATGCATTTTTTTAATAATTCGAAGTTTTAAACCGTAAAAATATATATATAGATACGCTACAGTAGACCGAATATGACGTGTAGAAACATACGTGATAGAATGCATACGACATGAATACCAATTTATACTTATACTAAAATTATCTATACATTTTCTCTAAATTATTAAATTATATACAAATTAAATCCATGAAAAATGTAGATAATGGTAAATTTATTAAAGTACAACTTTAAGCTACGACATTCCTATCCATAAAATTGGTTATTCTAAACCAACTTTCAATTTTTGTACCTATTAACTTAAAGACATTGATTAAAATAGGAATATCAACATCTTTGGTACAATAATGGACTATAGGTATCTAATATAGCCTTTTAGGCTATGATAGGTATAATAAATAAATACTTTGGCACTGTTTAATTTGTAGAACACAGGTACGAAATTGGTGTGGATCTCCCGACCTTATATTTATAATATACCTACCGAATCACATAATCTTTTAATTAGGTACCCAATATATTATGTAAATTGTATAAAAATGTATTATTTCGATATGTGGTATACTGGTATATATTAATAAATAATAATGCGTTATTAGTATTAAAATTAATAATTCGATTGAAAACCACTGAAAAATTATATTTAATAATTTAACTTGGCACTAGTTGGGAGGTAATTCATGCTAAGTATATTTAATGAAGATAACAGAGGAGCACAAATCGATGAATTGGTACCACCATAGATAATACATAATAAATTATGTAATATGTATAAACCTGTACCTCATAACAATTATACTGGTAGACAATATTCGTGTAGGTACACCGTAGCTAGACAGGAGTCTGGATAACTTGACAAACAATTTTCTTGGTCTAAAACATATTTTGTTTGCTTAGCAAGTTGTATTGAGTTTACAGTGTTTACACAGATCAATACTAATAAAATAATCAGCCTTAAAGTAATTATTTTTGATGGTTCGTTTTTTTCTCTACAGACCTCAATTGCCGTCTTTCCGACCAACCTTCCAACCCTGCCCTAGAGTCTTAAACAGATAACACATTATACAGAAAATTAGTAATTAATTATAATTAAATTTATTCGGTGGAAAAATTTTACCTTATTACTCCAGGCTATTCGAGTAGGTAAAACAATTTAGAATTAGCTTCAATTAAGTTAATTTATTTCGTGTTCTTAAAATTGATTTTATAATTAAGTACCTATCTACAACCAGGGTCGGTGTTGGGTTTTGTGAGGCCAGGACGGAATACATTCTGTGAGGCCTTACATTTATGGCAAATTTAAGTATTTGAGAACTCCACTCATCTCTAAAGAAGAAAAATAAACTAATAGAAACATTATACCTATTGGCTATTTTCATAATTATTTACCTGAATATATAGTTAATAATTATTCATACATTATACACTTATAATAATATTAATATAATTTTTAATGTTAGCGAAAATAGCGAAATAATATGCATTAATGTATCAAACAATTGTTTTTTACTACACTTTTATTTTTTTTTTAAACTATTTAGACAGTTTTTTTTTTAGTAACAATCTATACAAAAATGTATAAATATAAGATTTTGGAGTATTCATTTTCTACTTATCAATTATTTCATAAATTTTATGTTAAAGAAATACCTACCTACCTCATAAAAATAGAATAGATAACTTATAAATACGCAAGGTGGGTGTCAGGATATGCCCAGTTAAGTGTTTAATAATTAATAACAATTCAATAATAATAAACAATAGATATTAAATAGGCGTATGCAACCTAGCAACCATGCAACTATGAAATTAAATTCGTTCCTTATTGTTTTTTATTTGATATATTAATACCTACCATTATTTACCATACTTCCTACCGATAGTACATAATATTACTTAAATTTTCATTACACGTGTCATATGTAGATTTTTAATTTTCATAACTATTTTACTCAGAACTCATCACACATAACTACTCAACTATAATTATTATGTAAAAAAATAAACTTTCCTATTTAAATAATTTCAATGCATATTATACTATTATAGTTTACATTCGTGTATTATACATGCCATCTATAGTAAAACATAAATTATTCGTTTGTTGATTAAATGATCTACGACCTTAAGACCTTTAACGACTATATATACGACCCCATACAAATAGTTTTATGTTTATTGTGATCGTAATATATTATGCAAATCAATGGCACATCCTGTGATCTATTAATTAAATGAATAAAGATGTGTTTTTACATAGGACAAATGTTTTTTCTCAGTACTTATATAATATAGTTATATCCATATTGTTTTTTGGTGTGTTAGGAACTAATGACAATAATTCGGTAATTTTAGGTAAGTCAATATGTCGAGACAACAAGCTATTGAGCTTAAGATTAAAACAGATAGGGAGTTAGCGTTGAAGGCCGGTCGCCGTTTAGTAAAATGTGACCCGGGCGATGAAATCGTTATATCGGGGTTTTCTGGATCTTTTCCAGACTCTGATGGTCTTCCAAATTTTGCTGACAATCTTTTCAACAAAGTGGACTTAATATCTGATGATAACAGAAGATGGACTATTGGTAAAAATAAAAAATTGAATATTGCTAACGTTATGATAATTATATATGATTAAATAAAATGATGATTTATCTAATACCTATATATTATTTTAGAACATCCGGAAATCCCACAGCGAACTGGAAAACTGAACCAAGTAAATAAGTTTGACGCAGCATTTTTTGGGGTTCATTATAAACAAGCTCATACTATGGATCCTATGTGTCGTATAATTTTGGAAAAATCATATGAGGCAATAGTGGACTCAGGTATAACAAACTCAATATAATTGTATACGGTGGAATCTCAATATTTTAAATGAATAATAATTTGAAACACGGTTATTCGAAATAAATACTATTAGGCCCCTCGAAAATATGGTGGTAATTCAAAGAAAAATAATGCATTTAGTCCATTTAGATATCATCAATTCATCACTATATTATAGTCCATACCTAAATTTGAATCAACATTTAGGCGAACCAACTGTCAACACGTGATAATTTTTAGCTCCTTCTATTTAACTATTGTCGATTTAAAATACTGCGATTGAGCTTTTAAAGTGTACTCTTTTATCATTCATAATTATTAACTATTAGGTATAAACATAGATAGCACATTTTTTTCTCGAAAACCATCAAAATACTATTTCGTACATTGTCGTTACAAGGTGTGAAAGTGTCGTATATTATTGCTTGATTTATCATTGTAGTACCCCAATAAAAACTTTAGAACAAGGTATAATATTTCTAAAATAGATATGTATAATTGATTACAAATGTATTTGCATAAAATCTATAAATTAAAATTATAAAATGTACCTATGTTTATAAAATCGCTAAAGAAGGTCCTTTACGTCTATAACTTATATGACGTGCATAATATCTTATATTGTGTCTATAATAAATTCATATTTTTAATGTCTAATGATATAAATCAATTTAAAACAGTAACAGAAGTCAAAATATACACATTATAAATACGTTATAAAGTACAAATACGTTTATTATACGTACCTTAAAATAATCAACGGAAAGATATAAAAATTGAATTGACTTTTTTAGTATAATAAACGTTTACAAATAGATCTTTAATATACGAGACCACTTGGTATATACTATATATATATATACATACTTAAAATCTACTTCTTAAAACGCTTAGTGCTATGATTGGGTCGTGGTATTTTAAATTATGAGGTGACAAACCTGACAGTATAATGTTTATAATAAATCGGAAATTTTACTAAATACCAAGGGAAATCTTAAATGAATTTAATTTTTATGCGATTATTTATTATCCATCTAGCCTTTTAGTTAACCGCATTGAAATGTTACTTTAGTCTATTTCAATAAGTTAGGTGGATAATAAAAATGGAACATTAAAACTATATTTTCTTTTATTTTCATTTATTGCTATTCTATATAAAATGATTTATACCTAATACATTAATATGTAAAATAAGTAGGTATATGTGAAGTATTTATAATTTTATGTTCTTATAGATGCTATTGTTTTGATACATAAATTATAAAAAACTGTAGGTAATTACTAATTAGGCATGGTACTACGAGTATCCATACAAAATTAATAACAAGTGACATAATAATAAGAAATTTACTACCTACTTGTTATTAGGTACTTATTATTGTTTGCTGATATTTGATGAAACATTTTTTTTAAACACATTTACTTACAGGACGTCACTTTTCATACAACAATATAAAAATATAACTCCCATAGGTTTTTAACTTTAAATTTAAAAAGTAACGTACGTAGTACGAAAAACTTATCTTCATTGAACACTCAAAGTCAAATTTGTATTCAAATGTAAAGCCATTGCAAACTTATTAAATGCCAATTTCCAACATTTTGTTAAATGTTACTGTCAGGAAAGTGGTAATGTAACATCTGCGTCGGTATTTCTGTTTAAAAAAAAATAAAAAAATGTTAAATGTTCCAGAAAATGCCACCAAACAATAAATGTGACAAAAATAGCAATAACTATAAAAAACTAACATAAATTTCTAATTATAATATGACTTTTTTATTCAATTTTTATATTCGTATTACCATATCTAATTATTAACTACTAGGGATCGGAAGTTGAAAAACAATAAAAAATTCAAATATGATATCAAAATATCAATAAATGACTTAAAAAATTACAAATATTAATTTTAAATTAATAAAAATACATTTTTTTTAAATATTTTAGTTTATTTTACTATAAAATTCTATATAAATTTATCAAAGATTCGAATTGCTCAAAATATGACATAAAAATGACAAAAATATCCTTAGAAATGAAATAAAAAAATTAAAAAAACAATAAAATGTAGGTATAATAATATTCACTACAATACGTCGACAAATTTAATCGTCGGGATAAAATCGGATAGGTCTTAGTCTGTGATAATTTTCAATGTGGGAAAATGACCTAAAAATATCAAAAAATGACTTAAAAAGTGATAAACACCAAAAAATGCAAAATAAAAATTAGTTATTCAGATTCACATTCTAATGAAACAGATTTGTAGCCAGGAGAGCATCGTCTAAAAATTTCCAAAAAGATACAATATGCATCAACTTCCGAGCCCTAGTAATTACCAACACTTATTTATAATTTATGTTTCAAAACAATAGTATCTTAGAATACGAAATTATAAATATTTCACATTATAATGGTAGCATACTATATAGTACCTATGAAATATTTATAAGATTATATTTTTATAAGTTAAAAGTCAAGCGATTTTGAAATTAAATTAAGAATGAAATATTAATGAACCAAATTCTAAGAAGCAATAAAGTTATTAAAAACACAAAACATCTCAATTTTAATAATAGTTTAAATTTAAAAATGAAATAATATTCAATTTGTTTGTGTTATTTTAGGCAACTCTCCGAAATCATTAAAAGGGTCAAAAACGGGAGTGTTTGTTGGAGCTTGTTTCAGCGAGTCAGAAAAAACTTGGTTTTATGAAAAACTTCAAGTCAATGGATTTGGACTTACTGGTTGTGCTCGAGCCATGCTTGCTAATAGGATATCTTATTGGTTAGGTGTAAATGGTGAGTACATTTATTTTTTCAAACGTTCTTAAGAAGGCGCTCACTGCTGGACTCGCGTGTGTTGTCTATGTAACCTATAGCATATCAACTTTACGTCCAGTCGAATATATTTTAAGTTGTTAACTTTAATCCCAATGTGAATTGGTAGATTATTCTATTATAAAAATAAAAAGTAAGTATAATATCTAGGGAATATCAATAATATCATAGATTTGTATTGATTTTAAATTCTAAATTGAGTTTTAGTAAATATTAGTTATACTTATACCTATGTAAAATATTACAATTTTTAAATGCTCATAACTCTCTTTAAAATATAAATACCGATACCATTTACTATATATTTCATAGATTATATTCTTACCTTAAGTTTGGCAATATGACAATTCACTTTAGTATTAAAGCTGACAATTTAAAATTGATTCTGTCGAATCTGAACGCATTTTTGATATTTTATACGTTTATAAAATGGATACCAAACACACGATTCCTCTTAATTTTGAGTAAATATGACATACCTAATTATAGTATGTACCTATTTAATATGATTTAAACGAAACTTTAATTTTCTACATCTTTATAGGTCCTAGTTATTCAGTAGACTCTGCTTGTTCTTCAAGTTTATATGCATTGGAACACGCTTATAAGGCGATTAGAGATGGACACTGTGATTCTGCACTTGTTGGAGGATGTAACTTGTGTCTCCATCCATATGTATCTTTGCAATTTGCGCGTTTAGGCGTGCTTTGTTCGGATGGCCGGTGTAAATCTTTTGATGAAGCAGCTAATGGGTATGTTAGATCAGAAGCAGTTTGTGTTCTGTACTTACAAAAAGCGAAAAATGCTAAACGAGTCTATGCAAAAGTTGTGCACGCTAAAACAAACTGTGATGGATATAAAGAACAAGGAATAACTTATCCTTCGGGACCATTGCAACAAAGATTATTAGAAGAGTTTTATGAAGAGTGTGAAATAAAGCCAAGTGAATTAGCTTGGATAGAAGCGCACGGAACGGGGACTAAAGTATATTCAAATTTAATATTCAATAATACATTTAATTTATGATATCAATTACACATAGGTTGGAGACCCAGAAGAAGTAAAAGCTCTTGAAAATGTGTTTTGTCCTGGCCGTACAGAGCCGTTACTGATTGGTTCTGTAAAATCTAACATTGGTCATTCAGAACCTGCCTCCGGTTTATGTTCTGTTGCCAAAGTTATAATAGCTATGGAATCTGGTTTTATACCCCCAAACATCAATTTTAACACTCCAAGAGAGGATATTACAGCATTTTATAACGGTCGTATTAATGTGGTGGCCGACAAGACACCTTGGAATGGTGGTTTAGTTGGTATTAATTCATTCGGTTTTGGTGGTGCTAATTGTCACGTATTACTTAATTGGAACAGTAAAAGTAAAATTAACAACGGGCTTCCCGAAGACGATTTGCCTAGATTAGTTGTCGCATCTGGTAGAACTGAAGAAGCTGTAACCGTTATATTAAATGATGTAAGCCATATAAAAAAGTTTAGTTAATATCTTGATGTAAAATTGTATTTTACATTTTAGTTCTTGTCAAGACCATTGGATAAAGAATATGTTCGTTTATTACAAGATGTTCAAGCAGAGCAGATTCCTGGGCATATTTACAGAGGATATACTGTCATAACAAAAGATAGTAAAAAAAACCACTCAATGGATTTACAAGTAAACAAGTTATACACATATTTATTTTTGTTGCTTAAATATTTAAAGAATTACTAATCATACTTATATATACTTAGTATTATTCCGGCGAAACACGCCCTGTGTGTTTCGTGTTTTCTGGAATGGGTTCTCAGTGGACTGGCATGGGTACATCATTGATGAAATTGCCAATTTTCAATGAATCTATTATAAAAAGTCATGGTATTTTAAAGGAATTTGGAATTGACTTGGTAAAAATAATAACTAGTACTGATCCCAATATATTAAACAATACAGTTAACTCGTTTGTGGGAATTGCAGCTATGCAAGTAAATACTAAATTTTTATGCTATAAAAAATATTTAAATTCAAATTTATAAATATATAATATTATGCAATTTTTATAAAATTTAATTTAGATCGCTTTATTTGATGTTTTGGTTGCTATTGGAATTACTCCAGATATTATTATTGGACATTCAATTGGGGAATTAGTGTGTGCATATGCTGACGGTTGTTTAACATCTGAACAGACTTTAAAAGTTGCTTATTACTACGGCTTAACTATATTAAATTCAAAGATTCCTTTAGGGGCAATGGCATTGGTTGGTATTGGATATAATCAAATTAAAGACTTACTTCCAACAAATGTTGTAGTGGCTTGGCATAACTCGCAAGATAGTTGTGCCATATCTGGTCTAAAGGAATCCGTTGAACAGTTTGTTCTTAAATTAAAATCAAAAGACGTTTCAACGCAAATAATAAACGTACACAATATACCATATCATTCAACATCAATTAAAAAAGCAATCCCATCATTATTAGAATATCTGAAAAATATTGTGACGAATCCTAAATTACGGTCAGGAAAGTGGTTAAGTACATCAGTACCAGAAGAAAAATGGGGTGAAGATATAGCAAAGTATTGTTCTGCCGAATATTGTGCGAATAATTTACTAAATAGTGTATTATTTGATGAAACATTTGAACATGTGTCAAAAGGATCTGTAATAATTGAATTAGCTCCGCATGGTGTTCTTCAAGATGTATTGAATCGATCACATAAAAATAATATTACCAATGTAGACTTAGTTTCCAGGAATCATAAGGATGGACTTGATTATCTACTGTCAGCTTTCGGAAAGTAAGAATAATTATAATATTTTTGTTATATGCTTTAATTATTTCCATTTTATGAAGAATATTTGAAGCTGGTCTCAATCCAAAAATCAGTAATCTTTACCCGGATATCGAATATCCGGTAAGCCGAGGTACTCCAATGATAGCACCTCTAGTACGATGGGAGCATTCTGAAGATTGGTACGTGACAATGTATCGTATTCAAGATAAAATTAAATCTGGCGAACGAAATATTTCAATTTCATTAAAAGATGAAGAACATGAGTATTTATCTGGTCACGTGATTGATGGAAGAAATTTATTCCCAGCAACTGGATATTTGGTACATTTTTTTAATTATCTACACTATTTATTTTTTATGAAGCTTACAACTAAGGCTCTGATGTTTATGCACTTAAAACTACTGTAATATACTAATATGTATACTAAAAAATTACGAAATATGTAATAAAAATATGCTCTAAAAATTATAAAATATGAATTTTTAGCCAATAAAACACAAAAATATGCACAAAAAATTATTATAATTCATAAAACATAAATATTGTATTTTTATTAATATTATTTTTTTAAATTTACATATTATAATACACGTTTCGATCGACATCTTGGCAATTTAACTAATACGTTGTCCAGCCGTATCCGTATATAAAATTATATTATTGTCCGGAATATTAGTCCCAAACCAACACGACAATAAAAATTTATATTTTACGTCAATGCGTGGTAGATTGTAGTTACAAACTGTAAAACTTATATAGGTCTACAAATTTTAGAATTAATTGTATAGTTCGTTAATTTAAATTGTTTTTAAAAAATTTACTGAAATTTGCATTTTTTTTTTAAATCCCAAAATATGCAATTAAAATACAAAACCATTAAATATGCAAAATAAAAGCAGTATTATTTGATTCAGTAGAACATAAATTAAATTTGTACCTAGGTTAGAATTAAATTAGATAAGTAGAAAAAAATATGCAATTTCATAAACACCCTAGCCCTACTTACAGTTAGGTATTTAGTGGACTACAAATTTTTTTTTTATGTTTGTGTTTACCTTCTATAGTAAAATGTTTAAATAGAATTAACATTAGTAATAGTATAATTTAGTACATATAACTTTCTAATAATAAAGGGCTTTTAAATTAAAAACTCTAAATTCATTAAACAAGTTAAATTTAAAGCATTTAAATTATAACGTTTACTTTGTTGCTATGTATTCAGTGCCGGCCCGAGGTATTTTGACAGATAAAGACAGATATAGCAGTTGAAAAATAAAAGAAATTCATAGTCACAAATCATTTTTATAAGCATTCAAAGTTTGAATTTTGACAAAATACGTAAAAATCACGAAAATTCACAAATTAATTTTAAGCTAGAAATTCATAAAAAATTTTTTTTTTAAATCTAAGATTTAAAATTTTAGTACAAGATTCCTTACAAGTTTTTCAATCTTTATCACAAATAAAAAGTCCACCGGAAATTCAAATTACATTTTTATAAGCATTTTAAATTTAAATTTTTACTACATTGGATTATCACTTTTAGCGGTTTCCATATTTTGGTGTAACTCTAAAACAAATGACCGCAGATACTTGAAATTTTGGCTGAATGTTTATATAGGCATTTTCTATATTTGATAAAATTTTCAAAATATTTGAATTTGTTTTGAGCTGTTTACTGACATTGTAATTTTTAAACATTTTTAGTTTTTTTTTTCTATAAATATAGATAAAAAATTATTTGTTCGGTAGAAAAACTTGAAAATTTAATACAAGGCTTCTAACAACTTGTAACAATAGCAGTTGCAAAATAAAAGGAATACATAGTCACAATTTTTTTTTAAGCATTCCAAGTTGAGTTTTGACAACATATTATGTAAAAATCACGAAAATTCACAAATTATTTTAAGCTAGAAATTCAAAAAAAATTTTCTTTTTAAATCTAAGATTTGAAAATGTAATACAAGATTCCTTACAAGTTTGTCAATCTTTATCACAAATAAAAAGTCCACCGGAAATTCAAATTAAATTTTTATGAGCATTTGAAATTTAAATTTTTACAACATTGGTTTTTCACTGGATTTCACATTTAGTGATTTTCTTATTTTGGTGTAACTCTAAAAGTCTAAAACAAATGACCGCAGATACTTGAAATCTTGACTGAATGTTTATATAGGTATGCATTTTCTATATTTTTTGATAAAATTTAAAAATATTTAGATTTGTTTTGAGCTGTTTACTGACATTTTAATTTTTCAACTTTTTTAGTTTTTTTTTTTTAATATCCATAAAAATTTATTTGTTCGGTAGAAAAGCTTGAAAATTTAATACAAGGCTTCTAACACATTTAACAATAGCAGTTGAAAATTAAAAGAAATGCGTTGTCACAATTTTTTTTTACAAGCATTCAAAGTTTGAATTTTGACAACATATGTAAAAATCACGAAAATCACGAAAATTCGCAAATTATTTCATACAAGAAATTCATAAAAATTTTTCTTTTGAAATCTAAGATTTGAAAATTTTTAATAATCCATCTATAACATATCCTAGACAGATAAACCGTTTTCGCTCAGAATCGTTTTTCATATACAATGATATAATATCATTGGAGTCAAATTTAATTCCATCCATTACAGTAGTCAGTAACCCACTTGTAACCTACTGCAGTACTGCAGAGCGACATCCACGACTTACCCGCTTTTTAATATTGAAAATAAAAATTTAAAATCCTATGCAAATTTTTTTTGAAATATTTAAAATATTCAATTTGTAAATATGGGTTTTAAAAAAACATTTATTTAGTCCATGTAGTTTATTTTTTAAAATTTTTTAAATCTCAATAATGTTATTAAATTAAGTGATCCATTAAAAAAAAAACTTTTTAAATACAAAAAATATATTTTACATGAATTGTTAAGTAGACTGCACTTATTAAATTTTATTATTTAATTATTATTATTATTATATTACCTACGTACTTTCAAATTGATGAGTCTCATTTAAAAAAAAACTTTGTAAGACATTTAAGAAATCGTTAAAAACAAGACACTAGACTTAGATAAATATTTTTACAACCAAATGTTGTTTTAGATTCCGAACGGAGTGATGAATGTATTGATTTTACAATTATGTGTTTTTTTTTTTTGTTTTTTTTTTTTGTCTGTGTACAGCATAACTAGTCGATAAAATGCCTCAATTTCAAACATTGGGGGTGGTTTCTGATTGAAAAGTGAATATCCTTGGTGCATTATAGAGGTCAAAAGAAAACATTTCCCAATAGTTTTCAAAAAAATCGAGAAAAACAAAAAAAAAAATGACAGAAAAACGGGAATTTTTACGCAAAACCAGTTTTCGACCAAATCGATTTTTTTATATGGTTGTAATTCAAAAACTAATCACTATAAATGTTTGAAATTTTCACCAATTGTTTATGTTAGTGATATCTATATACAGTTTAATTTTGACTTTTTTTGAGTTATTTATAGACTAATGAAATTTTCGATTTTTATTAGAATTTTTTTTGAAGTGTTGGTAAAAAAATGTTGGACCACCAAAAAAACTTGAAAATTTAATACAAGTTTCCTTATGAGTTGTACTTATTGTAGCTAAAAAAAATTAAAAATCGTTAAAAAATTTTTTTTATAAGCGTTTATAGTTCAAATTTTTACGAAATCTGTCGAAAACGCGAAAATTTGCAAGTAATTTTGAGGTTGAAAAATCATAAAAATGTTTGTGTTTATAACTATAAGGATTTAAAATTTAACACTAAGTTTTCCATAAGTTTTCTTTCAATTAGCTTTATAGAGAAAAACTCGAAGCATCCTCATAGGAAAAATTTTAAGTGCGTTTGAATTTTAAATTTTTATGAAACAGCGTAACGATAACGATTTATCCTCAAACGATTTTAGATATTTTTTATTACTCAAAAAGTATAAGTCGTAGATACTTGAAAATTTTACCAGTTATTTAGATTAGCATTTTCTTTACATGATTTAATTTTTAAAATATTTTGAGATATTTATAGACAACTGAAATTTTCAATTTTTCTGAAAAAGTTTTTTTGGCCCTATCAAAATACTGGAAAATTTAATACAAAGTTCCTCATAAGTTATTCTTATAGTGATTAAAAAATTATAAGAATTCATTGGCACAATTTTTTTTTTATTAGTATTTGAAGTTAAAATATTGACAAAAATTCGTCAAAATCATGAATATTTGCAAATTATTTTGTAGTTCAAAATTCATAAAAATTTTTGTATTTATATCTAAGGTTATAAATTCAAAACTATGTTTTCCATAAGTTTTGCTTCAAATAGCTATAGAGAAAATTTGAAGCGTCATTATAGGAAAAATGTTTTGAGCGTTTGAATTTTAAATTTTTATGAAATCGCGTAACGATAACGATTTATCCTCAAACCAGGTACTTATATACATATCTATGATAATATAAAGTATTATGAATTATGATAACTACATGCAATGTTTTTGGAAAAATTGGATGCCTTATGCAAAATGCGTTCCAATTGAAAAATAAAATATTTGTTTCAAAATAGAATATTTGACAATATTTAAATATAATATAGTATATATAATATATTATAGGAAAAATTTTTTGAGCGTTCAGAGCGATATCCACTTACACGTTTAAAAAAAAAAATTAGTATCGATAAAAATGTATTTGTTCATTTTGTTGGGTAGAAAAGCTTGAAAATTTAATAGAAAGCTCCTAACATATTTTTACAATAGCAGTTTAAAAATAAAATAAATTCATAGTCACAACTTTTGTTTATAAGCATTCAAAGTTTGAATTTTGAACAAATACGTAAAAATCACGCAAATTAACAAATTATTGCTACAATGCACAAGCTAGAAATTCATAAAAAATCCCTTACAAGTTTGTCAATCTTTATAACGAAAAAAATGTCCAACGGAAATTCAAATTAAATTTTTATGAGAATTTGAAATTTAAATTTTTACAACATTGGATTTTCACTGGATTTTACACTTAGCGATTTTCTTATTTTGGTGTAACTCTAAAACAAATGACCGCAGATACTTGAAATGTTCACTGAATGTTTATATAGGCATTTTATATATTTGATAATGGCAATGATCAAATTATCTTAGATAGAAATTCGTAAAAGTTTTTCTTGTTAGATCTTTTTTTTTGAAAATTTAATACAAGTCTTCTAACACATTTGAACAATAGCAGTTGAAAAATAAAATAAATTCATGGTCACAATTTTTTTTTTACAAGGATTCAAAATTTGAATTTTGACAACATACGTAAAAATCATGAAAATTCATAAATTATTTTATGCTAGAAATTCATAAAAAATTTTCTTTTTTATATCTAAGATTTGAAAATTTAATACATGGCTCTTATTATATTTTTACAATCGTAATTGAAAAATAAAAGAAATGCGTAGTCACAATTTTTTTTTACAAGCATTCAAAGTTTGAATTTTGACAACATATGTAAAAATCACGAAAATCACGAAAATTCGCAAATTATTTCAAATTAGAAATTCATAAAAAATTTTCTTTTTAAATCTAAGATTTGAAAATTTTTAATAATCTATAATATATCCTAGACAGATAAACCGTTTTCGCTCAGAATCGTTTTTCATATACAATGATATAATATCATTGGAGTCAAATTTAATTCCATCCATTACAGTAACCCACTTGTAACCTACTGTACAGCAGAGCGACATCCACGACTTACCCACTTTTTTATTTTTAGCATTAAAAAGTAAAAAATATACAAACTTTTTATACATGTGATGCAAACATATATATATTATATAAAAATTATAATCAGAACAAAATTTACTTAATTTGTCAGGTCTTCTTATTACTTTCTCACTGATTCACTATAACTCGTAAATATGAGCTTGACATTTAAAAAAATTATTTTTATTGTATGTTATTTTTCTGGTTGATTAAAAAGAAAACATGCTTATCATGTATAAATATGAATGGTTTTATATGTGGTCATTAATCATAATAAACCTTCTAACATAGAACATATGAGTGGCACAGCTGTGGAGTGCCATGAGTGAAGATCCCTGTTGACATTTTTTATTCGTGAATTCGTGATGTTTTAATAATGGTTACATTAGAAATAAAACAATATAGTATTTAAATAGCCCCCATCCCCATGATTGAGCTACTGTCAGACGTTCACATTTTAAAAAGGAAAATAAATATATTATGCCATATTTTAAAAATTACGTACTGCGCCGTGTATAGGGATAGTATACCTAATAATTATGCTGTGGTCATTATTGTAGCTGTATCAAGACATTACATAGAAGGTTTATTATGTACACTTAAAACAAATAATAAATTAAAATATATTTTTCTCAACAATTTTTTTTTAACATTATTGTTTATCGGTCTTGAGTTAATATTTTTTTGATTCATGTTTATATTTGTATTAATTTAATAGGTAATGGCATGGGAAACACTTGCATTGATGAGAGGAGAACTATACTCTGAAGTACCAGTTGTATTTGAGAATGTTCGTTTTCAAAGAGCAACTAATATTCCAAAAGATGGAAATGTAGAATTTATTGTAATGGTACAAAAAGGAAGTGGTACATTTGAGGTAGTTGAAAGTGGGGCGCCAGTTGTTACTGGTCGTTTGTACATTCCTACTGATGTCAACAATGAGATGATTGACATGCCTCCACATCCAGACGAACCTAATGATACATATTTAAATATAAAAGATATCTACAAAGAATTAAGACTCCGAGGTTATAATTATAAAGGACTGTTTAGAAGTTTAAATAGAGTTAATCTTGATGGTGAGTTAAATAACAATGTCGAGTTGTTTTTCATATTTCTCATTGGTTTGTTTGTTTGTTTTTTTAACAGCGACTGTTGGAAGAGTTGGATGGTTTAATAATTGGGTTGCGTTCATGGATAATATGTTACAAATACAAATATTAAAAGAAGACACAAGATCCCTTTTTGTGCCTACTTCATTACAAAAACTTCTTATAAATGTGAAAAAACACGCTACCGTATTACAAACTCTCCCGGAAGATAAACCGGGTGATTGATATACCTATTTCTAATAAATAATAATATATAACTATATACATAAGTGATTTACTTTTGATCATACAATCTCAGCGGTTCCCAACCTTTTTAGTTTCACGGACCACTAATTTTGTAAAAAAACATTTGAGGCCCACCCATAGCATACCTATATGTATACGTTTTCATAAAATTATAATATATATTATATACATATATAGTTATTAGGAATAAAAAAATTTTAAAAACGAAAAAAAAAATGTTTATTACAAAAAAACTTAATTATATTATATATATATAATATTTAATATTATACTTATGGCTCGCGGCCCAGTGCCATGCTGTTCAGGGCCCACAAGTGGGCCACGGCCCATGGGTAAGGAATCGCTGTACTATGCTATTCATCGGAATTCCGACGTTCCGCCAAGACGTTAACAGACGGTTAAGATGGTTTTCTACGCTTTAGTGAATTCATGTTTAAATTAATAAATGAGTATACATCACATATATACAATTTTATACTTATTACATAATATTATATAACATTTTATGTATAGATCAAGATTTTATTTTAGCCTTAATAAAATAATAAACATACGATTAATATATAATATAACATATTTACCTAATAATATATTCGTTATTGAATTTTCAGAGTTTCCTGTTTACGTGTACCCGGAAATAGATCTTATTCAATCTGGCGGTGTAGAAATTCGAGGACTTCACGCAAATGTGATTGCTAAAAGGAAGCCATTAGCTGATCCAGTTTTAGAAAAATATACGTTTGTACCATACGTTATTGAAATGGTAAATCGGAATAAACTATTTACAAACCATAGTTAATAGTTAATATTAAAAACTATATTATATTTTTAGGGTTATACATTGGAAGAATTAGTGCGCATTTCTTTGCATATAGTGATTGAAAACCTCATAAGCCTTAAAGTAAAAACTGTAGAAATTTTAAATAAAACTTTTAACCCGGATGTAAAAATTCTTAGCCCAATCATACTTGATGCTTTAGCTGACCTACCACTCATACAGGTTTTAAATTATATTTATAAATTTATAAATAAAAATTTAGTATACAAGTAAACATTTTTTTTTCTAGCCCGAAGTATCTGTTTTATCTGATGGGACTCACCCTCAATTAAAGGAAATAGGATCCAATTTAACAGTGGAAGATAAAAAATTGTCTTCAGATCAATCGGTTTTATTAGTTGTTGGATCAGAAGTTTTACAAGATTCTAAATTACTGGAACAAGTTTTTGCCACGCTTAAACCAGGTGGATTTTTACTGACACGTGAGAAATTAAATGTTGAATACTCACGAGGTTCTGTAGAAGTATGTTTAGATGCTTCATTAGAACAAGAACGATTATTGCTTGTTAGAAAGGTATGTAAATGAAACAATAATTAAGAACATAAGTAATAAGTCTAGGGTTTGGAAGTTATAGGAGGTAAAAAAGGAAAAATATGCATGAAATTATTGTAAAATATTTATGAAACGAGAAATTTAAATAATTAAAAAAATTTTAATCATAATTCCAAATAAATCATTTTATATTGTTATTAATTTGTACTAAAAGAATTGTAAATATGGGAAAATAAATTTAAAATACTTAAAATATGAAGGAAAACTATTTGTATTTTGTCATTTTATCGAATTGAAAAAATAGTTCAAAAGATAGTACATCAGAATATTAGTGCGATTATAGAGATTAAATGTACATCCTACCGATTTCATTAAATTAAAAGTCGACTACGATGATAACAATAGGTATTTTCCTATATTAATTAATATTGAATTTTATACTCAACATTATTATTAAAATCCACATCTTAAGAAAGAAAAAGATTATTTTTTTTTAGAAAATATTAAATATGCATTATGTGGATTTTAAATTTTCTATTTTTAAACTTATCATTGTATAGCTTAAATTTCTAGTTTAGTCTGCTATAAATCGATACCATGTAAAATAATATGCAACTGCTACAACTTCCGAGCCCTAGTAATAATATATCATGATAAAAAATATATTTTAATATTGTAAAAACTGCTATAGCCTTTGGAACAAAACATTGTTCCAATTGTTGTTAAAATATCGAGCTCAGAGTTTTCTTGGTTACCTGTATTGCAAAAACTATTAAAAGCCGATGATGCATCAATAAGCCAAAAAATTGTTCTTCTCGGTGAAAAAAGTCCTACGAATGGTATAATTGGACTATTAAATTGTATCAGAAAAGAACCAGGTGGTGACAGAGTTAGGTATGTCATTTATATACAATATATATTCCATATGGGTATTTTTAAATTCAATAATCATATATTAATCATAGATTAAATAATAAAAATAACTCATATTTATTATTTAGAAAATTTTTTCTACCATATTAAAATAATCTTATACACTTTTTCACCAAAAATTTAACCTAGCTGTTATTCTTACCATTTCCGCCTAAAAGTGTACTTTACCAGTTTCAATTTTCTTCCAAAACTCGAGATTTCGCCAAATAAGAAAGTATTAACCACGTTTCCACCCTAATAATTTCTATTTTCTATAGTTCTATGCCGTGTTTATATTATTAAACATGCATTAAATTTTGTTTTTAGTTTTACAATAATGGTTATTTTAGATTTTGATAAATTTTCCCCGGAAAATAAAAATAACTTTTAAATGCTTTTTTACAGTATCTACCTACCTTAGTTTAAAATATAATAAAATATTGAAAAACTATAATATGCTATACATTTTAACAAAAACAATGTATGTACATAAAAAAAAATTGAAACGCGTTTTTAATAAAAGAATGCTGCATAATTAATATATTAATATATTATAATAAGAACTTCCTACTGGTACCGAAATCGTGACTCTTAATTCAACATGTAATATAAATTGAGAAGTCAATAAGAATAAAATTGATAATAATAATAAATGCATACATTTACATGTATGTATATTATAAATTTGATTAAAAAAAAACAATTATGCTTTAAAAATATGATTGCGGGTGCTTTCTTTAAGTAAATCTGTTTTTTTTTTGCAGATTGTACATAGATTCATGACAAATTGAAAAAAAAACAGTACCTATCACATAATTATTATGTCAATATTTTTCTTATTTTCTTGTAACATAAGCTCAGAATAATTCTCAGAACCTAAAAGTGTGAGCTTTAACAATTTATTTTATATATAACTATATAAGTATCTATGTATGTTCTTATTAATCATCGAGATATTATAATGTTTAGTTACAAATCTCAATAAAAAAAAAACCTCAGAATACTAATAGGATATTATTATGCCAAACATATTGCGTTTGAGGATAAAATATAAATTTCAATAACGAGAGTCTTTTACATAAAATGTAATAAATGTATTTATGAGATCTAAGAGTGCCTTGTCCTATTATGTAAATAATATAATAAAAATAATATTTAAATACACAAAAGTGGGAAATTGGGTAACCGTTCCGCCACATCAGGTATCAAGTGTAGGTATCTCGTCATTGAAGTTAGCTTCTGTAAAAGGGGTGGGTTTTATCACTCACCAAGGGGGGGGGGCTAATAGAGGTTCAAGAATTTAGTTAGTTGTTTTTTAAATCTATATAAAATTTAAAATTACAGATTATGTTTTTGAGTCCCTCATAAGTAAGTCATTTCTTTTTTAACAATAGTGACAAATTTTAAATAGTTACATTATTGGTATCAATATTTATCTGAAACAATTTAAAAAATATATGTATATGTATACTATACACATATAATTAACAACAAAAATAAGTCATGTCAAACGTCAGTCGTCGAACGAAAAACAATTATTAATATATCAATATATTATCATAATACTTGGCTTTGTAAAATAGTTAGCTTAGTCCCAAGGGGGGAGGGCTACTGCCCCCTTAAACCCGCCCCTGTTCTGTAATGGATTGGTAGATTAGGTACTCAATGATTTGAATGAAAACGATTGTGTCAGCCATCTATATTACTAAGCATATTTGATATTAATATATTATATCAATTACTATTGCGATCGGGCGCGCCCCCAGAGTTTTTGTTGGGGGGGGGGGCTTAATAATAACACACAATTTTTGGTTTAATACTAATGTAATTAAGGAGAGTACTACTAGTGCCAACTTCAGGTTTCTTTCGTTTTTGAATCATTTTAACTCGGCTATTTTTACACATAAGCACATTCGACACAGCTATCACAAAGGAAAAATCGAACAGACTGAATTATCTAAACGAGTTTTTCATGCCACGAAAGACAGTCGAAAGACATAACACTCAAAAGTCATAACTAGCATTGTTATCGTAGTTACCAATCAAAGTCGATCCTAAATTCCTACATAATTGCTACTCGCTAATATCTATAAATTTAAAATTAATTTTCAACGAAATCGGTGATTCCCATAAATCTTATCGCGTAATATTGAACTATTATTATATATATGTGTGTATCTAACATAATAAAATTTGAAAATATTATAGGTAACATTATCATTTATCATGGCTTTACAATTATATTTGCTATAATAATGTATAATTTAATGAAAAATAGATTGGTATCATCATAGTTAAATAGGTTTTGCGAAATGCGCATCTCCTTCACATCTGATCACTGTCGTACACTCTCAACTTTTGATTGGTTCATTTTTTTCTATATTTAATACTCATTTATATGATTGATAGCCATTAAGAAATTGAGAACTACGATAATAGGTAAAGTAAAGATCGAAACATGCGAATCAAAAACTTGAGGGATTATGTGATACCTAGTTTTTGGTCTTGGAGTATCAGAGTGTAGCACTTATACATGGAGTAGGGGCGTCAAATATTGTTGTCGTAAGATGTCGCTGGTGGTTAGGATGGCACTGCACATAATTTTGACATAATATAAAAAAAACAAAAGCATACAGATATAGTCCACTAAAGTACTAAACAATAAATATGAGTAAAACAATGTTTTTTTTAAATTTAACGTTAAGATATAAATCCATAAGCGATATTATCTCGCCATCTCGGAGCGCCCTTGAGTACTTATCTACTTAGTCCGCGTGGCCACGTATAAAATATCCATTTACTGATACCATATTGACTTAATATAAAACCATTCTTACATTGAATATAAAAAATTTTATAGTATATTAATATTTATTTTACTGTTTATTTTAGATGTGTATTTATAATGGATAAATGTGCACCCAAGTTTTCTTCAGAAGAACCTTTATTTAAGAAACAATTAAACAAAGATTTAATATTAAATGTTTACAAGAATAAAGTTTGGGGATCCTACAGACATTTGTTATTAGAACCTCCGTCTTTAATCGAAGTTCAACATGCTTATGTTAATACTTCGATCCGCGGAGATTTATCTTCTTTGAAATGGTTTCAGGGATCTATTGTTCCGTTTACACAACAGCCAGCTGAATCGAATTTATTGCATATTTATTATACTGCTTTGAACTTCAGGGATATTATGTTAGCTACAGCTAAATTAGCTCCTGAAGTTTTAGCAAGAGGCCGTATTAATCAAGAAAGTGTAATCGGTTTTGAATTTTCCGGACGCACTGAAAGTGGAGAGAGAGTGATGGGAATGATTGGATCACGAGCTTTATCAAATATAGTTGTATATGATAGATATTTGACATGGAAAGTACCGGATAGTTGGTCATTAGAAGAAGCAGCAACTGTACCAGTGGTTTATGGAACAGTAAGATATTATTCTAGTTTATGTTTAAGCTATTTATTAAAGTTTTATTTTTTTTAAGGTCATATATGCTTTGATTGACAATGGTCGAATGAAGCGCGGCGATTCAATACTTATCCACGCCGGAACTGGCGGAGTTGGTCAAGCTGCTATAACTCTAGCACTTTATTATGAATGTGAAATTTTTACAACAGTTGGGACACCAGAAAAAAGGGAGTTTATCAAAACCCATTTCCCACAGGTAAAACAATTGAAAAAATGAAATAAAGAATGAAAATTTTGGTCAAGGGTAATAATATTTATTGTATCTAATATGTTTATTATATTTAGATCCCTGAAAGCCATATTGGAAATTCAAGAGATTCATCATTTGAGCAAATGATCATGATGGAAACTGATGGCAGAGGTGTTGATATGGTATTAAATTCATTAGCTGAAGAAAAACTTTTAGCTTCAGTCAGATGTTTAGCAACTGGCGGTCGATTTTTAGAAATAGGCAAATTCGATTTAGCCAACAACAGCATGATAGGTTGAGTATTACCTATATTTTCTAAATTTAATATTTTCATTACACTTTTTTATTTTTATGGTAGGTATGGAATTATTTTTAAAAGAAATAAGTTTCCATGGTGTTATGCTGGACACATTGTTTGAAAGTCCAGACGAATGGAAGAAAGTATTCCAGGGTCAAGTACAAAAAAAAATTGATTCTGGAGCAATAAAGCCATTAATCCGCACAGTTTTTGATGGAGAGCAGGTAGAACAAGCTTTTAGGTATATGGCTGCAGGAAAACATATTGGTAAAGTATTGATAAAAGTTCGGGATGAAGAGGAAGATCGTTTTATAAAACCACAATCTATGAAACTAAAAGCATACCCAAGAATAACGTTTGACAATAATTCATCTTGTATTATTTGTGGTAATATATAATACATATATAATATTATAATATTATCTAATATAATATATAAGAAGAGTTTATACTAAAATTAAATAATGTAAAGGTGGTCTGGGTGGTTTTGGTCTTGAACTGGCTGATTGGATGGTATTAAGAAATGCAAGAAATATCATTCTTACTACAAGAACAGGTATACGTAATGGATACCAAGCATTGAGAAAACGCGTATGGGAATCTTATGGAGCTAAAGTGGTAATTTCAACTGTTGATATTACTACAGAAGACGGAGTTAAACAATTGCTTAACGAAGCAAACAAGTTGGGACCAGTTTCAACCATTTTCAATCTCGCCGTAGTGAGTACAATAATTATATGATTCTTAGAACATACATACATTACCTAATTAATATTTGATAAACAGAATATTACACAACTATTAGCATAACTAGTAGCTAGTAGAGCTCTGCATTGGCCTAAATTTTAAAGCCCTAGCTCGTTCAACATTTTGTTTGGGTGCGTGTAAATTCCACTGGTACATACATTTTACCTGAAAAAAAAAATGTAAATTCCGTCGGTATGTTTTTTTTACATGAAATAAAAGTATCCAAATCTAATCTGATTAACTAAGATTAATTTCGAGGGTATAGGTTTATTATAATATATTAATTGTATTTAAATACAAGAATTTAAAAATACTCGTAAAATCATATAATGATCAAATAGAAAAAAACTGAAAAAATTGAAAAATATATAATTGTTAATAATAATTAACATTACATAGGTAATACTTACCTTCAAGATTTATGTACAGATTTATTAGTCATACATATTATATTAAGATACTTATATCGTTTTTTTACCCAATATATTAAAATAAAATATAAAATAATCAATAGACAATATTGATCACTAATTTGTATGTGAGTAGTTAGTATATCAGTATATGATGTTATCTGCGGTCGTTAAGATGAACTAGATGAAGTTAAGATAAGTTAGTCGAGAGTTGACGTGTATAGCTATACTAAAAATAGTCGTAATCCGTGGATTTTACCATTGGTATTTGGTTGAGTTTACCTGTTTTCGGATCAAAAATACGTATTGGTGGAATTTACATTTATTTTTCAGGTAAAAAAATGTATCGAGCTTCGGTGGAATTTACATGTTATAAATACAACCCTAAAATTAACTATCTGTAAATCGATGGAATTTACAATCGCCCATTTTTTAGATTCTGAGCGTAGCGATGAATGTATTGATTTTACCACGATGTGTGTTTTTTTTTTTGTGTCTGTCATCACGTTTTGGGGCAGTAAAAGTGCTTCGATTTTTGACTTCAGTACCTCGTTCGATCAGAAAGTGAATCTAGTTGGTACTTTGGTGGGGGTTCAAAAGTGAAAAATTCTTAATACTTTTCTAAATATTCGAGAAAAAGAAACTAAAAATTAAGGGAAAAACGGAAAATTTTACGCACACTCATTTTTCGACAAAATCGATTTTGGTTTTTGATGTAATTTTAAAACAAATGAACATAGATACTTGAATTTTTGTTTCCGAATATTTATATAAGTATATTCTACCACCATGCAATTTTCAAAAATTTTCGACCTAAGTTGAACTATTCATAGGCATTTGAAATTTTCGATCATTATTAGTTTTTTAAAAATTAATATTGATAAAAATGTATTTGTTAGGCAGAAAAGCTTGAAAATTGAATACAAGGCTCTTAACATATTGTTACAATAGCAGTTGAAAAATAAAATAAATTCATAGTCACAATTCTTTTTTATAAGCATTTAAAGTTTGAATTTTGACAAAATACGTAAAAATCACGAAAATTCACAAATTATTTTAAACTAGAAATTCATAAAAAATTTTTCTTTTATATCTAAGATTTGAAAATTTAATACAATATTCCTTACAAGTTTTTCAATCTTTATCACAAATAAAAATTTTATCGGAAATTCAAATTAAATTTTTATGAGCATTTAAAATTTAAATTTTTACAACATTGGATTTTCACTTTTAGCGATTTCCTTATTTTGGTGTAACTCTAAAACAAATGACCGCAGATACTTGAAATTTTGACTGAATGTTTATATAGGCATTTTCTATATTTGATAAAATTTTCAAAGTATTTAGATTTGTTTTTAGCTGTTTACTGACATTTTAATTTTTCAACTTTTAATTTTTTTATTCTATAAATATCGATAAAAAATTATTTGTTCGGTAGAAAAGCTTGAAAATTTAATACAAGGTTTCTAACAACTTGTAACAATAGCAGTTAAAAAATATTAAAAATACGTTGGCACGATTTTTTTTAATAAGCATTTAAAGTTTAAATTTTGACTAAATACGTAAAATTACGGCAATGTTCAAATTGTTTTAAGCTAGAAATTCATAAAATTTTTTTTTTTAAATCTAAGATTTGAAAATTTAATACAAGATTCCTTACAAGTTTGTCAATTGTTATCACAAATAAAAAGTCCACCGGAAACTCAAATTAAATTTTTATGAGCATTTGAAATTTAAATTTTTACAACATTAGATTTTCACTGAATTTCACATTCAGTGATTTTCTTATTTTGTTGTAACTCTTGAAATTTTCACTGAATTTTTATATAGACATTTTATATATTTGATAACATTTTCAAAATATTTAGATTTGTTTTAAGTTCTTTACTGACATTTTAATTTTTCAACTTTTTTAGTTTTTTTTTCTATAAATATCGATAAAAAATTATTTGTTTGGTAGAAAAGCTTGAAAATTGAATACAAGGCATCTAACACATTTGAACAATAGCAGTTGAAAAATAAAATAAATTCATGGTCACAATTTTTTTTTTACAAGGATTCAAAATTTGAATTTTGACAACATACGTAAAAATCATGAAAATTCATAAATTATTTTATGCTAGAAATTCATAAAAAAATTTCTTTTTATATCTAAGATTTGAAAATTTAATACATGGCTCTTATTATATTTTTACAATCGCAATTGAAAAATAAAAGAAATGCGTAGTCACAATTTTTTTTTACAAGCATTCAAAGTTTGAATTTTGACAACATATGTAAAAATCACGAAAATTCGCAAATTATTTCAAACTAGAAATCCATAAAAATTGTTCTTTTTAAATCTAAGATTTGAAAATTTTTAATAATCTATAATATATCGTAGGCAGATAAACCGTCTTCGCTCAGAATCGTTTTTCGTATACAATGATATAATATCATTTGATTCAAATTTAATTCCATCCTTTACAGTAACCCACTTGTAACCTACTGTACAGCAGATCGACATCCACGACTTACCCGCCTTTTTTTTACATAAACTGAGCCCAGCCTGACTTGATTTTAGTCAAATAAACAGCCCGGCTCAACCTTACCTTATTTCACCTAAAATTTGATGTTTATAAACTTGTGAATGTTTTTTTTTTTAAATTTCTAGTTTTTAATGAATATATTATTATTTTTATTATAAACTTAAATAAGGTACACTTGTCTTGCTTAAATTTATGTTTAGCTGTGATTGTCTCTTATAAATAATAATGCATCAATTAATAGTCATTCGCAACCATATAAAAAATAAAGAGTTCAGATCTTGTTTGAAATGTGAGCTCGAAAGCCCAGCCCTGCCTGTACAACCCACACTAATTTCATAGTTCATACCCAGGCCCCATCGAGTAAGGTCGAATTGCACTTATTTTAATTAAATTGAACTTGGGTTAATATAAGGTAATGGTTGAACTGCACCCGAGTTCAAAAAGTTTCAATTTATTTCCCTTTCCTCTTAAAGGCTTAGATCTAAATTCATTAGCGTGGTTCATAATTAGCTTTTGTATATATATGTAATGTTAATATAATTCACATATTGTGTAATAAACGTGTAATATTTTATTTTTAATTATTTATTTGACATAATTTTAAGCGAGAAGGGAAGATAGTGTTCCTACAAACATATTTTAAAATTATCTATACTTTTTGTTCAACGCCCTTTTTTGAACACGGATGCAGTTCGACCATTTAATATTTAGGTTAAGAGTGCAATGCGACTATCCCGGCCCAGTCCAACTGAAGTTCCAGGACTCAGGACAGGTTCCTATGTCCTACATGAGTTATGATTTTGTATTTTTGATATATACTACAGGCATGAATTGTTTGAGTACGAAATCATAAATAATAAATAACATCAGATTTTAATACCTCAATATTTTGTTAGTATTTTATATTTATTTTATACGTATTCAAAAGACGACGGTGGTCACTGTATGGTGTGTGAGTATAAAATTATAAAATATCGTTTATAGAACAGTCAACAGTATAACCTCTTCTCAAACGGTTTTTTTTTTATTATTAGTAAAGTATAAGTTATTTATTTTATTTGTTTCTTAAATGGTTGTTATTCAAAATGAATATCTGTTTTGTATTTTCGTATCTCATATAATACTATTTTATATAACTAATTTGTTTTATAATATTATGTTTGTACAAATGATTTGGATAAAATATTATAAAATATTTAATAATACGTACAACATATTATTATAATCGTTAATAATTTGTAATTTCTACAGGTTGATATAATTATCATACAATATCTATAAATATTTTAGATCTGAATACTTTAGGCAATATTTATTTCTCACATTTTAATAAAAATATAATTTACATTTACATTGTTAAATATATATTTATCTTTGTTTTTGTATTTATTTTAAAATTAAAATGATCTATTTTCAACTTATTTTATTTCATGATAACTTATTTTCACTGTTCTTGACTAGGTTTTGAAAGACGCTTTGTTCGAAAATCAAACAGAAGAAGATTTCATAGCATCAGCTGGACCAAAATCTATTGCTACGTCATTGCTTGATAAATATTCTAGAACAATGTGTCCGGAATTGAAACATTTTGTAATTTTTTCGAGCGTAAGCTGTGGTCGAGGAAACGCTGGTCAAACTAATTATGGTATGTCAAATTCAGTAATGGAAAGAATATGTGAAATTCGTCATTCGGAAGGATTACCAGCTCTGGCCGTTGAATGGGGAGCTGTTGGCGAAGTGGGTCTTGTGGCTGATATGGCTGAAGACAATCAAGAAGTAGTCATCGGTGGTACTTTACAACAAAAAATCGGCAATTGCTTAGAATTATTGGATGATTTGTTAACTCAGAAAAATAACCCTATTGTTTCGAGCATGGTAGTTGCTGAGAAACGTGCATCTAGTAGTAATGGAGGCACTATTGTTGACACTGTAATTAACATACTTGGTCTTAGGGATTTAAAAACAATTAGCTTACATTCAACTTTGGCCGAACTGGGTATGGATTCAATGATGGCTGTTGAAATCAAGCAGACCTTAGAAAGACAATTTGAAGTATTTTTAACGCCTCAAGATATCAGAAGTATGACATTTGCAAAGTTGCAAGAAATCGAATCCTCGGATGATAAAGAAAAGAAAGTCGATGTTGAACCAAAGTCAATGTCTCAAGTGTCTGATGTAGGATTGAGTTATCTTATTCGAGCTATAGGAGAAGAATCTTCTGCTTATAATTCAGTTATGCGTATCCCATCTTTATGTGAAGATGGTTCTTTAGTCGAACAACCTACTACAAAACTACAAACATTATTCGTTATACCAGGCCTTGAAGGTATTTCATCAATGATGGAACCTTTGTCCAAAAATTTAAATATGCAAGTCTTATGTTTACAATATGACATTTTGGGCACAGCAACTTCTATTGAAGAAATGGCTGCTACTCATTACTCGGTAAGTAAAAGTTTCAACTAGTTACTAGCTTTGATTCAAATGTATTTGATTGCAGTTAATTGAGCAACGATTGTCGGCTGATCAAGAATTTTCAATTGTGGGCTATTCATTTGGTGGACTCATTGCTATTGAGGTTTTAAGACTATTGGAAAAAAATAATCGTACCGGTAAACTGTGGTTGATTGATAGTGCTCCGCGGTTTTTGAAAATGACCACTGAATTAGCAATTCGTGGCGATAAAACACAAGACCAAGAAATTCAAGTACAACTAATAATGAGGTTCCTTGATTTAGTTTGGCCACACAATAAAACTAGCGTGAGTTAATTTTTTTTTATAGTGTAGTTACATAGTATTGAAACTTGTTATGTATTTTTGTTTTATAGATTATGACTGAACTGTACCAAATCAATTCATGGGATGATCGTTTGAATTATTTCATTAAACAAGTCCCTGAAGATACTGTATACAGTACAAACTATCAAAAACAATTATTAACCAGTGTTTATATTAAGTTGAAGGCAATTCTTAATTATGACGGAAAACCTAATGGTAGCTTAAAAACTCGTGCTTTGTTAATACGCCCCACCGAACAAGTTCTACCAATATCTGAAGATTATGGACTTTCAGAAGTAATTTTAATAAAAGATGATTATTACAAAATCATAAAATCAACATACCTAATCGTTTTTTTTGTTGTTTATGTCAATAGTATTTTAACTCAGCAGTCGTGGTACACTTTGTAGAAGGAAATCATTATTCAATATTAGAAAACAAAAAAGTTGCTGAACTTATTTTGCAGTCCTCGTCATCAAAAGATTTATAGATAGTTTTTATTTGAGAACTGTATTCAATCAATTTATTTATTTAAATAATTTAAAAAAAAATATAATATATGGATTAAAATAAGTTTTTAGCATGATTTTTGGTGATTTTTTTTATTTGCTTTGCTACTAGAAAATGGTCGTTATATCGAATATATTATCAACTTGTAATTTATTTTACTCTTAAGGTCTCTGCTATAGTACATGGCATATATGTATATAATTCTTGATAATTTAGAAAACTATCATTGTATATGATGATTACTTGTTATAAAATTAAATCGTTATAATTTCGCGTTATATTACTCATATAGTTGGCACCCAGCAACTAATGAATAAAATAATTATGATAATACCACACAAATGATTAAAAAAATCTACTCACAAAACCTAAATACACTCTTTTTTCATTCTTGAAATTTTATCAAATATGCAAATTATTTTGAAGGTGGAAGTAACAAATTTTATCTTATATAAAACATTTTAAAATTCAATGTAACTTTCTTCATAAGTTTTTATAACCTAATTACAAGGGAAGTAGCGTATATAGAAATAATTTTTGGAGTGGACTATAAAGCTATAATGTATAGTAATAACAATAATGATTTAGCCCCTAGACTCGGTGCTACTACATATTTAACAGTTAAGACTGGAATTTCGGGAAGGGCTGCAGGCTGCAGTTCACTATACACTTTATACATGCCACTGCACTAGGAATAATAGTTTAATTTATAAAAATAATTATGGAAAAGTGACAATTTTATGATAGTTTTAAGTTAAAATAATAAAATATTTACGACATTTATAAGAATATTCATCGGTAAAATCACTATTTTTCGATAAGTATTTGATATTTTTTTGTAATTTAAAAATAAGAAATAAGTATAACCATAGATTGGTACATGAAATTTTATTAATTATTTTCATTATCATTTTAGATTCATTATAATCTAAATGTTTTGGTTATTTATAAACATAAGAGATTTTTTTTCTATTAATGCTTTAAAACAAATAGTTTCGTATTTCAAGTTCCAGTGAATAAACCATTATTATTAACTTTTTTCTACGACGCGCAACAATTTTCCTAAATATAAAAATCAAACATAAATCGTTTACAAAAAAAAAAAAAAATTAACTGAGAGGGGTTTAGTAAGGTGATTTTTAGTTAAATATTATTTAATTTCAATCTTTTTACTATAAATTTGACAACTATCTAGACGATAATTTTTTGTTTTTTACGTTTTTGGTCATTAATATTTATTATTAATTAACAATATAGGAACTGATATATATTTTATATATAATATATATATAAATATATATTTACTCATTTACATAATTATAATTTAAAAGTTGTAACAATATAACATATAATTGAAAGACATTGTACTTAAAAGTCTTCTTGGACAAAAACTCTTAATGGGCGTTAATAACAGAAATTTTGTTACCACCTCAGGGGCCTCGGAACCCCAGGGGTCGGCAGTAGTTGGTGGGTCTGTCGTAAAATTCAGATCTAACGTAGCGGGCTCACTACAGTCGTCATCCAACGACCGTGAGGGTGCGGAGGTGGCAAGTCAGATCCCCGCCACTCTTTCTAATACTAGAGCTGAAAAACCTACCACAGTGTCATGCATGCCCCAGACTACGCGAAAAAATGAGCCAGAAGCCTCACAACCCACTCAGAAGTTCAGCAGCCCAAAGCGCCAAGCCAAGCTGACGACGTCGGGTACCCAGAAAGAGAAGGATATACAAACAGTAATGGAAAATCTAAAGAGTGCCATTAAACAGTAGTACAAAGTCCTTAACAGCCTACTTTCAAACACGGAGCACTTGAAACTTACCAGAGAGAAAACCAAATCTCCGACGGTCCAAGGTCATAGCTTCTACCGAAGCCCTGAAGGCAACCACAAATAGTGTACACAGTGCCTTCCACGAGGTGGAGAAAGCAGCCATCAGGACACACACTAACCACCAGAACGCAGTGAGCCTTGCTAACCAAGAAGCAATACTCGAGGCATGTGAGGACCTCAAGTCCTGCGTTATCAAACAGCAGGAGGACATTACAGAAATAAATAATACACAGACCGCACCGGTATCCAGCTACTTCGCAAAAGCAAGATCATATAGGGGGAAAAACCGAGACCCCTCCCTACAAATCATCACAGATCGCACGGCTAGGACAACACCAATTCCGAGGTCGAATGTAGCATCAGATCTGCACTAGGACTACCCATTGACGACACATCGGTAAAAATAAAAAAACATCCGACAGGCACACGCGGGTACGCAAAGAGCAACGGTGAGGCTAAAGAGCACAGACGCGATTAAACTCGTGAGGAAGCGCTGCATCAGGATCGGATGGATAAATGCGAGAGTGAAACTAAAAGTCACCACCACCAGATGCTTCAGATGCCTCGGATACGGGCACACTACCCATACGTGCAATGGCCCGGATCGCACCAAAGCCTGCAGCCTATGCAACAGTGAAAACCATAGAGCGTCTGCCTGCACCCATAGACATATAAAACAACTAGACAGCCGACTACGGGATAATATTGAAGTCAGCCGCCATATGCCAACAGGGCAATGTTTACAAAATCGCATGGTTGATAAGAATATTTATTAATGACTTCATAACCAGGCTAGAGAAGTCGATAAGAAGCGAGGCAACAGAAGTCCTCCTCACGGGGGACTTCAATGATAAGCATACAGACTGGAGTCGCCCGAGGAATGACACAAGAGGAGACATACTGATGGACATGATCAACTCCGTCGGTCTGGTGATCTGCGACAAGGGGAAGCAAAGCACGTTCCACAAAGGGTCCATCATCGATCTAACCATAGCAACTCCCCGCACAGCCCAGAGCATAATAAAATGGTAGGTCCTAGACAGATAGTCACTGAGCGACCACTACTACATTCTATTCGAAACCCAACCACTGCGATATCGAGTGCCCTACAGGAGAAAGAAGTACCTGGATACCTCAGACACATCATCAACAGCTACCAGTAAGACCGCACCCTCAATATCGATGAAGGGAAAACTGGCACGAAAATCGAAGTCTCGTGCGGCTCAGTAATAGGGCCAACACTGTGGAACATCCTCTATGACGGTTTACTTTGAACGCGACGTAGAGTATCTAGCGTTCACCGATGACGTCGCGATAGTCGCCAGGGCAAGAGACACAATCAAACTCTCAAACTCACCACCTCAGCACAGATAGTAAGTGACAGGCTCAAATGAACAGGCCTAGCGATTGCGGAATAAGGAGAGGCGTACACACAATGACCTGAACATCGTGATAAACGAGCATGTGGTATCCTCCACCAAAAGTATAAAATATCTGGGCATCCAAAAAGATAGCGGATGGAGGTTCACGGAGCATGACAAGACTGCTGCCGCAAAGGCAGGCAAGGTAGTCCAAAGGCTCTCACGCATTATGCCGAACATCAGCGCACCAACGCCAACAAAGCGGAAACTGCTTAGCAACGTGGCCCATTCTATTATGCTGTACGGCTCGCCAACGTGGGCGGAAGACATGAGTGCCACTGAATTGGTAGCCCTCCACAAGGTGCAGAGGCGCATTTGCCCGAGAATGGCCTCAGCCTATTGCACAACATCGTATGACGCAATCGGGGTCATCGCGGGAATCACCCCACTAGACTTGGTCGCTAAGGAAAGGAAAACGATGCACGAGAGGAAAAAAAATCCGGAACTGGCTCCACCAGTCGAAAACATACTGGAAACCTGGCAGAGAAGATGGGAAAACAGCGATAAGGGAAGATGGACATTCGCCCTCATCCCAAAGATCGGACCTTGGCTGACATGGAGAAACGAACTTCCACCTCAACCAAGTGCTGAGTGTCCACGGATGCTTTGCGGCATACTTAAAGTGGTTTGGAAAACTAGAGAGTTCCGAGTGTTGGTACTGCGGTGACCCAGTGGATGACGCGGCGCACACCGTATTCAACTGTGACGCCTGGCACGGCAGAAGGAGACAAACGGAGATGTCGTTGGATACGGACCTCAACCCAACGAACCTGATCCCGACGATGCTGACCTCAAGGGAAAACTGCAACACGGTAGCTGTTATGATCCAAGACATCATGAGAAAGAAGGAAGCAGAAAAAAAGGAGAAGACAGACATTGCAAAATGATTAGCTTAGTTAAGTTTAAGTTGTAAGCTGAATGCGAAAATAGAGGGAATAGAGTCCCTCAACTATTGTAAATATACCAAACTGTGAGACTACAGGCAGGGGGATTGTCCCAGCAGAGGTCAAATAAAAACATGTTGTATTGTAACAAATAAACGATGGGGCATAGGGGTGAAATGACCACAAGGTTAGTACCACCCCATGTCTCGGTACCTTGTAAAAAAAAAAAAATGCCCATCATTGGACTGCCTTGGAAAACTCTTCGAAAAAATCCTAGACAACCGTCTAAGGTGCTACCTGGACGAAATGGAGAGCCTAGACGGCCGGCAGTTCGGATTCCGGAAGGGACGATCGACAATATATGTGCTACGCTCACTGGAAAGTATGACCAAAGCTAATAACCAAAAAACGGAAATCCTTACTATGGATATAAAAAATGCATTCAACTCGGCCCCATGGCATGCTATACTCCGTGCTATGGCAGAAAAGGATGTTCTGGTGTACCTTCAGCGAATCATAAGCAACTACTTAGACAACAGAAAACTCCTTTTCGAGGCTGCAGGGGCCAAAGAGGAGCTCGAAATTTCCAGCGGCGTCCCACAAGGCTCCATTCTGGGGCTCACACTGTAGAATGTTCTGCATGACGGACTATTGAGATCACGCCTTCCTGTCGGTTTGTTGTTCTTAGCCTTCGCCGATGACATTGCCCTAGTAGCCAAAGCCAAGGAAAACTACCAACTAGAAAACATACTCGCAACCGGTGTGGAAATAGTGCAGGGTTGGCTGAACGACTCCGGCCTAAGCCTAGAACTACACAAATGTGAAGCTATGATCGTATGCCGCACCAGACTCCATAACGAAATGGACATCACCATAAACGGCCATCATGTCACCAACGGCAAGAGTCTGAAGTACCTCGGGCTCCAATAAGACGCCAAATGGACATTTACTGAGCACACCAAAATAGTAGCCACAAAAGCAGGGAAGGTTGCTCAGAACCTGTCCAAAATCATGCCAAACATCAGCGCCGCGAAGACACGAAAAAGGAAACTGCTAAGTAACATCATCAACTTCATACTCCTCTATGGAGCACAGATATGGGAGGACCTGAGCACCTCTGGATGGACAGAAATGCTGAAAGTTCAAAGACGAATTTGTCTTAGACTGGAAACTGCGTCTACACTGTCTCGAGAGACGCAGTAGGAGTAATCACGGGCATAGCGCCTCTAGACCTACTAGCTAAAGAAAAAAGGTAACAGTATGAACATCGTATCAACTCAGATATACACCCGCCAGCCAGCCCTGTGCTGCCGACGTGGCAGGCCAGATGGGACAACAGCACGAAGGGACGACGAACTTATCAACTTATAACAGACCTAGAGTCATGGTACGGCAGAAAACATGGTGAAATGAACTTCCACCTAATGCAGGCCCTGAGTGGACACGGATGGTTCGCCGAATACCTCAATAGGATTGGGAGCTAGAAAGCCCAGAGTGCTGGTATTGCGGCCATCCTATGGACGACGCCAGGCACATAATATTCGAATGCGATGCGTGGTATTCAAGAAGGAATGCAGCGGAGATTGAACTATTTTTAACCTAACCATAGTGGACAACCTGATCAACGCCATAATGATCAGCAAGGAACAAGAGGGGCGAAGGAGACAGTCCATTCAAGTACAATAACGTAGTTAAGCCAATGAATGTATGCTGAACAGCAAAACTCTGGGTTGTTAGAGGCCCCCTTTTTTCTGGTTGTTAAAAACTTCTAGATTAAGATAAATAAGTGTGTTATACTGTATTTTTCTTTGTCGTACAATAAACGATGGAGTATGGGGGTGAAATGATCGTAAGGTCAGTACCACACCATGCTCCGATGCCATGTAAAAAAAAAATACCCATCATGGCTCCCCGACGGGACCCACCTTGCCGTGGTGGAGGGCTCACCGAATTCGGTCGGTGCCAAGAGCTACCCAATTCCCTGGCTCTGACTTTAAGCAGTTGGGACCGGAGCCTTCAGAGCCGCCTCTGACCTTAACTGGATGTGGGTGGCAGGTATTGCAACCACGTGCTAACACCAGCTAAAGGGCACAGAAGGAAACTGTAAACTACCATGAGAAGAACACTCCAAACCAACCGATGGTTCAAAACTGGACGGAAACTATACCCCTGACCAAGGCCCCCACGGATTCGAGGGGGGTGGCCATCAAGAACAAACAAACTGGAACTAGGAAAACGGGATCCAACGATTATGAAGATACAGACACAACGACAACAGACGCAAAGAAAGATAGCTCAGAACTAGACGAAAACATCGAAGACAAAGACCTCAGCAACTGGATGCTTGAAGAATGGGGCAACCTCGACAACCACATTACAAAACTAGTAGAACTCTCTTGCAAGATGCACGAATTCTCATCATCCACTAAGAATCTGCACAGAGACATGAAAGTGTGGTGCAAGGAACTGAAGGAACTAGCCTACAAAACTAAGAAGGGGAGTGACGTGCTCGGATAATACGCAGATAGGCCTGGAGATAGAATCACTGATTTATCTTCCAGTCTACTAGAAGCGAGCACTACGACAAGTAAAGTGACTATCACTACAGCTGACAAAGGGACAGGCACTGAATCAGTAGAAAAGGAAACGGCCGGACTTAGCGATATAAATAACAATACTACACGAAACGCTAAGAACCCACATAAGAAGAAATATGAAAATAGTCAAGACACTCAGTTGAAGCTTCCAGAAGGTAAACGTAAGAAAGCCAAGATGAAATACCCGAAGACCACAAGACGCGAGGTGACTGAGGAATTCAAGATATCCCCCCCCTCCTCAAAGGAAGATCTAACAGACAATCCACAGGTAAAATGGTAAAATCAGAAATGGTGGTCATTTGACCATCCGTTGGAAACCCGAATGCAGATGTGGCCAAGATGCTTAAGGATAATATTGACGTAAAGAAAGTCAACGTCAACATCAATACCATGAAGAAATCTGAGAAAGGTGAAATGGTACTCCAACTAAGCCGAAGCCCCAACCAGGTTGATGCAGCGGACAGATGAAAAAAGGCAATGACTCAGGTACTCGGTAACGAATCCGTAGTAGAGCATGAGCCGAAAACAGTGATTATAGAAATACGAGATTTAGATTCAGAAACCACAGAAGAGGACGTGTTAAACGCTGTAATAAATGCGACGGGATCGAACAACATCGCCTCCGGGGAGAGTTATCAGAAT
This sequence comes from Diuraphis noxia, assembly GCF_037042655.1. NCBI lineage: Eukaryota > Metazoa > Arthropoda > Insecta > Hemiptera > Aphididae > Diuraphis > Diuraphis noxia. The sequence goes on along the minus strand of NW_028301712.1, from coordinate 14,569,312 downwards.
GCTCCCCTCCTTCGGGGGAAATCAGATGGCGATTGTTAAAATGAGTTGTAACGAAGCCCTCCCACTGCTGACGGAAGGCCGATTGGTAATTGGACTTGTCTGATGTCGTGTTAGGCTTAAAGTCCAAAAAATGAGATGTTTCAGATGTCATAGTTTTGGACATACCAAGACAAGGTGTACAGGTGTAGATCGTTCAAGCCTATACATGACTTTCGGACAAGGTGAACATAAAGCCAAGGATTGCAGAAGTCAACCAAGGTGTGTATTCTGTGAGGAGAACGGACAAGAACATAACCTCTACCCAGGAAGCTCAAAGTGCAACGAATTCAAGAGCGCAATGGCACAACGCAGAACAGACAAAAAGAGAAATTTTGTAAGTCTACTAATGTAGGCCGAAGGCCAAAGCAGGGTGGTTAGAGGCCCCCAACATTGTAAACCTGTAATTTGAGTAATTTGCGTTTTTAACTTGTTATTATTTAACTATGTTTTTCACAATAAACGATGGGATGGGGGGTGGGTGGAATGACTAACGTCGGTGCCACCCCTTAATCTCGATTTAAAATGTAAAAAAAAAAAAAATACCCATCATGGGGATCATCATATTAAGTTAAAATAATCGTTCATCAGAACTATTCAGTTCCACTTAACAGGAACGCTGTTAATAAAATACTGTAAAAAGCATAGATCTATAAAGAAATATTCATATTAATACATACTAAATTATTAACTCTATGATTAAAGTTGTTGATTTTTAAACAAAGTCCTTCCAGTTTACCTGTTTTGGGTTTTTAGGAATAAACATATTTTGGTTAGTAAATAAAAAAGACGGTTCTGCTAATAATTGCCAGTGAAATTTGAACGGTTACCTAAGTTAGCTTATCCACTTATGCACATCGCATCAATTATACCTGAGAGCATATCCTCAGCTCGCGTAAAACAAAACTTAAAACAGTAGGGTGACTTATAAAAAATATTAATAGACCTCAAGTCAAATCATAACTCTTATACCCATGCCCCATGGCCCATGTCTTAATTTAGTCAGACTTATACCAAGACGAACTAATGCAATAGCAAGTTGCAATAACCGATTGGATTTGGATATATATAGTCACCAGTTGAATTTCTTGGAATCTAGATAATGAATATTACATAATTACTCAAGCACGAGTAGCACGCATTACTTTTATAAATAATTGAGCAGTCTTTTTTTCTCGGATTTTACATTCTCGACATCTGGACTTATGAGTTTTGGTTCAAACTTTTCCCCCAGTATAGTCGTGAATTTGGGCCAAAATCCGTTCTCTTAAAAATTATAAGAACAAGAAAAACGAACATATCAATTAGTATCTCATACCAACTAAAACTGAGGTTAATATTCCAAATAATCAGTCTGTGTGTAAGTCTGTGCTAAAATACATTAATAAATCAATGCTGTTGTTTATAATAATGAGATAATAATTATAACTACTTGGTAATTCGGTTATATTTTTAAACTTATAAATAAAATAATATTATTTTAATTGCAGGCTACAGCTGGCCCCGCGGGTTAACGCTAAAAAAATATTATTTCAATACAACATTAATTGAACATTGCATGAACGTTAATTTGTAGCATTGCATACCTACAACAGTAAGTTGTAACAGAAAGGCTACACACTCGGTGAATTTTGGTAAGGTTGGTATTGTTTCCTATCATACTTATTGTTCCATGATTATTTTTAATGGAAGAATACCATATACATTTAACCTCTAAAATGTATACGTTGATAAAACTGTACTTTCTAACAATAATTGATTAATCGTATTTGTTTTGTTTACAAATGTGTAATAGTGTAAACTGTAAGTTGCATTATTATATTATTAAACTATTTAAGTTTTTGTTTTATTAAATTTACATAATTATTACGAACAATATTAGGCTATAATAAATAATATTTTTTCAGATAAATCATTCGTAATATCTTTAAATTAATATTCATACACATAAATTTAAACAGATTTGATATAATTGTTATATATAGTAGGTATATAGAATTTAACATTCAAACTGGCGTCGTTCGATGAAAATAATGAATTTGAAAGCAAGAAACGAAAAAAGCATAAAAAAGATAAATACGAAGGTAATTTACATTTTGATTTATGATTTGGTTATCTGTATTTTAAAAATACATACAATGATTCATTGTCATTCCTTGCTGTTAAATTTAATTTTTCTTAATTGAATATAAGTACAAATAACTATTTAGATTTGTAACTTTATTATTAGAATGATTTTTTTACTTAATTCTGTACCTATTTTTCAGATAAAGAAAAGTCTGGGGGCTTGAAGTTGATATTAAAAGTTGGCAGTGGAAGTTGTTTGCCTGCTGATGAAATAGTTAATAATACTAATGGTAATCATGAAACTAATGATTATTTATCTAAATCCCATAAAAAGAAAAAAAAGAAGCACAAGCATCATAAAGAAAAGAAAAAAAGAACGCGAGATGATATCACAATTCATGAAGAAATAAGTTTAGGCGAGGAGACATTAGCAGAAGCTCCAATGTCGAAACGTCCTACAAGTTTTGAAAATAACTGTAGGGTCACAACAAATTCTACAGAGCCTCAAAATGGTGAATTTTTTTAAATTTATGTTAAATGTGTGTACTGTAATATTTATGATTTAGGTGAATGGAAATCAGAAGAAACAAACAACCCAAATGAAAATCGGCAAACATTGCAACAATTATTAACACATTTGCTTAGAGCTTTGGAACGCAGAGATCCTCAACAATTATTTGCATGGCCAGTTACAGATCGTATTGCACCTAATTATTCTCGTCTTATATCTAAGCCAATGGACTTTGAAACAATTCGTCGAAGCATTCAGAGTGACCTTTATCCTAGTTTGAATGCATTTGTTGTAAGTATTCAAGTATAAATGCATTTTTTTGTTAAGGATTTGTGCTCCATGTAGAAAAAAATAAATGAACAAGATATTTTGAATGTTGAATTTATTTTTCAAGAAGTTATGTATCCCATTGAACATATTCACATTACAGTTGCATAAAATAAAGATACATTAAATTACTTTAAGTAGATGCTATCAAATATTGGTACTTCAAACTACCACTGATGACTATTATTATATATATGTCATAAAATTTAAAAATATAAAAATAAAATAGCTAAAATAAAAATTATTGAAATAATTTTTCAAGAAAAAATCAATAAATTTTTGGTATAATGTTGATTATTCAATAATTATAAAAAAAATCAGTATAATTTACACCATTATTCAATTTACAGGCTGATTTTAAATTGATGTGTGAAAATGCTATGACATATAATCAACCAGAAACTATTTATTATAAAGCAGCTAAACGACTTCTTCATGCTGGCTTAAAATTAACTGGTCCAGAAAAATTGAAGACACTTTTATCGGCATTACCTGGAATGGCTAATATACCTCCATCACAGCTGGGCTTTGATATCAACCAAGAATACCATGGAGATACTTCAAATGATACAATTATTGAAAATATTGAACGATCTTCTGAACGTTTGCATGATAATGACCCATTAAATAAAAAAATAATGTAATTTTTTATTCTTATTAACACTATTAATATATAATATATACTATTAAAGATTCTGTATTATTTTAGATCAAAATTTGAGGCGATACCAGATAATTTGACACCAGATGAAATTCTTAAACACGCACAGAATGCAGCTAAAATAGCTTCTGAAAAATTGGCTACAAAAAATACCAAGGTATTTGAATTTTAGATTTTTATTTCAAAAGACTTGATAAAATTATAAATTTATTCAATGTATTTAATTAATATATTTACTTCATAATGTGCTAAATTTTTTAAACTTATTAAGTTCTATGACTAGTACAAACATCAACTAGAAGGCAATCAAAGTTTGATACTTTGATTACCTGCTCAGAAAATTATTTTGATGTGATTATTTGTCTGTTTTATTTTACCTATGTTATTTTAGATTTAATGTTTTTTTTTTTTTTTTAATTTGGAAGATGGGATTCTTAAAACAACAAAACAATGGATCTACATCACTTTCAATTTTAGTTCCAAATGATGGAATCAACCCTGAAACAGGTGAAAGGCCTGTTCTCTTGGGATCATTAATTGGAAAGCTTAGTCATGGAGTAGGATCAATTTCAGGTTTCCGCGAAGACAGACGTAACATGGTTAAAACTGGTGTGTACATTAAAGTGGTTGATATTAAATGCTTATGATAAACAGAATATACTAATATAGATTATCTAATTAATATTATTTCAATGTATATACAATTAATTATAGTAAAACCATTATACTATGGCGCATTTGGTTCTTATGCTCCAACATATGATTCAACATTTGCTAATTTAACGAAAGACGAATCAGATTTAGTTTTAAGAACTTATGGCGATGAAGCATCTGCACAGTATGCAGAAAGGTAATTTTGTTTTCTATTTCATATTTACTTCCTTTATTGTTTACTAAAATCTTTTCACTACAGTTTTATGCTTATTTTATTTGAAGTACCTACATTTGTTTTTAAATGTATTTTATAATCAGTATTTTTCTTACCAACTGAAGAAAATAGTGGTATTTATAAAACTTATCAATTAATAAGTTATAAGTAAACTCCAGTGTAGAGATTTTTTTTGTATAATTATATCATATTATAATAAAGTAATTATACATATATTATTGCGTTATATAAAATATATTATCATTTTTTTCTCAGCATTTTAAATTTTACAAAAGACTCAGATTATGCAATGACCATGGCAGATAATTTACTTGATTTAATGACTGGTGGTGATCATCGTAAAACAAAGCGTGCATTAGACGAGCGAAAAAAGCAACAAGTTGTTTTAGATGATAACAAGAAATCAATTAATCAGTTACATCAACCATCATCATGTCAGCCCTTAGCAACTTCACTAATTAATACTGGAAGTTCAAATACTACAACTGCAAACCATCAAAACAAATCTGCTCCAATACAAATTGATCAGTTAAAATCATTATCAGAACTTGGAATCGATACAAAATTTATAGATTATTACCGTTAGTATATATTGTTATTTATCATTATTTATTTCTAATGTATAAATATTTTTTGGGTTTTAGAAGAACAAAGTGTATTTCAAGATAGATTGGATCATGTTGGTGGATTGTTGGGTCGTTTACAAAACGTACAAAACCAACGATTGAGTGCTCCTCTTCCTCAACATCTTTCACAAATAGCACATCCATCACCACAAGAAATGCAATTAGGTAATATAAATGTGATATAATATTATTAATTAAATAATAATAAATGTTTTGTTTATTAATATTAGCGGATAAAATAACTGAATCCCTTGCTGAAAATTTGAAAAGAGTCCCACCATCAGCTGTGATGTCTGTCACAGGCGTACGTAAAGCAATGGGTATTGCACAAATATCCCATTTGGAAATAAATCAAAATAACTGTCATCCTCCGAATTTAGTAAATCATGGATCATCCCATCAACAGACACAGGTAATATATTATATTTTAAGTTTGCCGGTAGTATTTCATTTTAATTTTTAGAAACTAATTTACCTACTATTTATTAGGTATCATTAATAAGTGATGGAATACAAGACCGCGTGGAAGGTGTTGAAGGTACTGTGTCTGGTGTTGATTTAGAATCTGAATTAAGAGAATTTCTCGAAAGTGATCCTACTCTAACTAGCTTTCCATTGCATGACGAAAATGATCGAACAATTGAAGAGATATTATCTGAATCATAATTCTGTAATGCTATGAATTATTGGTGTTTTTTTATTTTTATTAATATTAAATTATAAAAAGATGTTGAACTTAAAAATTTGTATGAGAAATGAATTGAAATAAATTTCGTAACTTGTAAGTACTGTTTCCAAACTGCAGTTTGATTTGCATTTAATTAATTTATTTGTTTTTAACTAAAACTTAAATTATAACTCATTGAATTATGCAATTTATACTCCTGCTACCAAGAGATTAAATACCCCCACTTGCAACACAGCAGCAGTTACTGTGACGGTGGTCAGCAAAACGTGAGGTTTGGTGGTGGGAATGCATGGAATCGAAACAGATTTGGGTGCCATCCAGTAGCAGTCTCTCTCAGTGGTCGGAGTATAAGTAAATATCTTTTAAATGCGTGATTTATTTCCTAAATTTTCTAATATAATATATTAATATGTTATGTGAATTTTATAATCAAGAATATACAATTTGTGTGCATTGTAAATGTGTGTAAATAATAGTAAAATAATTTGTATAAAGTTAAGTAAATAATTAATTAATTACTATGTATTTTATAATAGTAATTAAGATATTACAAGTTTATGCATAAATAATATGAACTAATACATTGTTAGTCACAATGAATAATTTTGAAAGAAAATTGATACTTTAAATGTGTTTTTGTATCTTAAAATAGCGTTAAATTCTGATATCAGATTTACCTTTTAAGTAAAGGATAATTATTATTAGTATAATCAATATTAAATGTGCTATATAATATTTCTTAGATGTAGATTATATAACTCAAGAATAAACTTCATTTTTTTCGTTTTTTAAATTTTAAATAGATTATTTCTAGTAAATAATTAGATAATTTATAATATATTACTTTTTAATTCCAAGATTTAAAATTAAATTATGGAAATCTAAACTGAATAACTTGATTTATTTATTTTACTCTAACCAAAAAAATTAATTTTAAGTATATTATTTGTATTCATATATATATACATGTATATTTAGACTTAAAAAAATTATTGCTGATTCCTAGATATTTATATTTATAAAATAGATGTTTAAAATGATTTTTGTGTGTGTACCAATAATTTTAAGCATTGGATCTTAATTTTATTTTAGTCTTAATATTTGTTTCAATTTTTATTAGTAGTTAAATTTAAATATCTTAAAAAGTCATTATACAGTTTTAATATATTACATATAATTTTCTTTAATACCTTTGATATAGTAATGGGATTATAAGTTACAGTTTTATTTGGGAAGGATGGAGTGCACTCAGAAGTTGTATCGATAATAGCCAAGTTTACCCAATAACGTAAATATATTACAGTATTTAGGCATATTTTCATTATTAGTTTCTTAAGTCCAAGCCTTGTTGTAATAGCCATTTATGTCTGTCACAATGTGACAGTTACATGCTGTTCTCTTAAAGTGTTGGTAAATTACCTATTTAACCCATATAACGGAAGATTTCTGCAAAAAAGGATTTACTAGGGATGAGCATGAAATTCTAATATCCGGGTATCTAAATAAAGATTAGAATTAAATTCGAAAACTTTTCCGGGATTTTATCAGGATTTGTGGATTTGCTTTTTATGTGACTTATAGTTATTTTAAATGTACGGTAAAATGAATTATTTTATTTTATATGATGAAAATTTAACAGTAAATTAACACTTAAGTTTTATGATACACTGGTACTTAAAATGCGTTCGAAATTTAGTAAAAACCTATGTACGAAAGTTATGTTATAGAATTAAAATAATATTAGTATATAGAAATGAGTCATTGAACAGCAAAATCAAATTGAATAATCCGGATTTGACGAATCCGAATATGCCCGCCACTAGGATTTACATGATCATCCCCTAGTTTCTTAACCATTTTCCCTTCCATGATTATGGTAATGAACTCATTGTGTCTTTGCTGAATATTAATATATTATGTTTAATTAGCTTTTTATTTCTTTTCATATTAGTGTTCATCATTGTTCTTCAGTCTTCTCTCATTAACCTCTTTGGTTCTTTCAACATTGCTTCATGTTCTTTATTGCATTATTCACGTCAGGCTCACTATCAGAAGAGCTGTCATTTGCAAAACGGATGGAGGAAAACTGGTACTCATCCATTGTCCATTGATATATGTCTATCTCTATAGAATGATCTTTCATCTTATTTATTTAAATAAAGAAAATTGAACAAATGCGGAGATTAATGATAAAAACGCTTGCCTAATCAATATAATTGTCACATTAATAAGAAGAATTTGTGTAAAAAAAATTCTTTGATATAATTTATATATTATAATATGTCAAAAAAATATGAGTAAAAAAAGATACCGCTATTCTATACAATAAGCATAGGTCGATGAGATCGAAATAATTGTGACGTTATCAAATGTATTCTGTGGATAAATTTAGCGATTAAGGGTAAAAATGATGTAGCAGGATTTACGTTCATTTATTTTAACTTTCCAGCTTGACATGAAGCTTCTAAAAGAGAAAGGTAATAATAAGATTGTAGTGATTGGGTTTTTTCTGGATTGAAAAAATTCTTTTACCATTGGTATATTCTGCGATAAAGGTGTAGGAAGAAGTGATCAGCTAAGAAGATGCTGAAGAGAGTAGGTTCTGTCATTGTTGTGAATTCCGGCTTGTGTGGTCAAAATTAAAGTGAGAATTGAGCGGTCTCGAACAGCGAATTGACGCTGGTTGAGATAAGATTTGAAAAATACCGGGGTACGACAACTTTAATGAGGATATTTTTTGTTTATGTCGCTTTTAACTATGAAGTTATTAAGTCCTAGTTAATTAAAACAAATGTTCAAAATAATCAAGTGCTATTTTATGTCTTAGATGACAATAGGCATGCAGTGGCTATTGAGAGGGAAATATGGTTTATTCTTAAAGAGTTTTTATAAGATAATAGATTATTTGTATTGTAGGTAGGAGAACGATTGAACTGGATAGATGTGCGAATAAAGATCGCAGAGCTGTGCCATCCGAGTGGTTAAAGGTAATAACTTGATAATCAGGAATATTTATTCTTGAATTATTAGTGAGGTGAGATTCAGCAATAAAGGCTTTGTCAATATAGTATATTTTATAGTTGCAAATTTGCAAAAACAAATAACAATAACGTCAATAACTCAAAATTTTAATATATATCATATAAACGGCCATGTGTGTTTGAAATTTTGAATTGCGCGCGCTTTCTGTTCCACATCGATGACGAGATGCCGGTTATGTTACGCGTGTCATCGATGAGTCAGCTCGTACCAATCGTTACTAGTGTAAGCGAAACAGGGCCACATTAAAAGAGTGGAAAAAATAACAAAATGTGTATGTACTCACTGCTCACTGCTTATCGACTTTAGGAGTTTTATCGTAACACATTCGCTATACGGTATTACGGTCGATTTCCATCATTTTCCGTGCATCTGTTAATTTTTTTTCGTGTCCGCGGTCGCAGTCCCGTCTTATTAAACACTCTCGTTCTATCTTTTGTGCAATTATAAATTTGTTATTAATAATACGTGGGAGATTGCTTGACTACGATATTACGGTAATATATTGGACATCCGCACACACGGATTATAATAATTGACAATTGCATTAAAAAAAAATAAACTATCCAATTTATTTACTAGTACCCATTAGCATCAGCACGTTTTTTCTTTCAGTTCTTTTAACTGCGTTTCACCGACCGACGAAACTCACCTGACATTTGGCGTTAGCATGATAATGGCCTGGCAGCCGCAAGAAGAGGGATTACGGCAAATCATACAGCTGCTTAAAGAATCCCAGTCGCCTGACACCGTTATACAACGGACTGTACAACAAGTATCCTTTTTTATCTAAAATTTTTTTACTACCGCCACTACCGGCCAGGTTTGTATGTTGGGTGTGTTACAACCACCTGTTCCAGAGTTAGGTATACAGATTTTCTAATTAAGTTAGGTATATAATATTTGTTCAATAATGTTACTAATGTTTTAAAATTATTTATCTAATTTTTTCACTAAATATTTAGTACTTAATAATTAAATAATTTATTTAATAATTATAGTAAATTATCATTACCTACCATTTAGGTATAGAAAATAATAAAAAGTACAGTGTAAAAATCCTAATATTTTGATCACCTAGGCTTGCATTTAAATTCAAGCATATATTATATTCAAGTAATAAGTATTTGGCTTGTGTTTTAGTGAGCACTTATATATCTATGACTTGTTGGTTGCATAAAATATCACTTTAAAATGGACATTTTTTTATTGATGAATACAATAGTTTGCTAAAATATATTAACTATAAACTTATTTTAATAATTAATAGGTACCTATATCATATTTTTTTAATACTTTTAAAAATTTTGGTACCCATTGCATTCTAAATCTGGTACTTTTCTGTTCTCCTTATATACCACCCGATTCCACAACTACTATATTAAGTACTATGTAATATCTCTATACTACCAGCCAGACTGTACAGTTCAGTCTTTTAATACATAATACATATGTATTTCTATTTATATAATAATGTATATTAGTATAACATTTACTATCAGTTATCACAGTGGCGGAGAGTTATAATTTAAAACATAAAAACATTACCAAACATCTAATTAAAATTTCTAAAATTATCACAGCAGTGGAAAATTATAGTATAAAACATAAAATTGACGTTGCATTTCCAAAAAATTTAATTTTTGCCGATGTATAGTTATAACTGTTTTTTGCATTCACAAGGTCTCAGAAGTAAACCTTTCTCTTGAAATAATTCAAGAGCATCTTTTTCACTGTTCAGTGAACTCCAAAGACCCATAATTTATTATTATGAATAAATACAATGATGGAAATATAACAACGGACGGAAATAGGTAATTGAGTTAATGGCATATAGTTGTGGCATCGAATTGCTAGTCAATGTAACAGAATTGAAACTTGTGATAGTAGAGATAACTGGAAAGTACCTGTTTATAGTTTAAAACGTAATGTCTATTAATAATTATATATTAAGTAATAAGTACACTAATATTTTGAATGACATTTGCATAAATTAATATAAAACAGTGATAGGTATTTTATATTATTCCTAAATTCTTGGAGATTTTTATTTTATATTATAAAAAAAAATACAATGATTTAACAAACTTAATATCATTTAGTAATTCAATATGTTAAACAATTTATGAACATAAATATATTATATTTAAAAATATATATATAATGAGTCTTTGAGACGGGGTTGTCCAACCTTTTATGAAGATTAAGTCACATATGGGTAGAAGTTGTTGTAGGCCACATGTTTTTTTAATAACAATACATTCTTTATAATTTTACAATACCTAATAATAAACAGAAAAATTTTTATATATGCATTTTTTCTCGTAATATTAATATACTTTACCGATATACAATTAACTAATGGTTTTTAAATTTAAGTGTGGGCCGCATCAAAATTGACCATGAGCCGCAAGTTGATCACCCCTGCTTTAAGACATTTTATGTTTTTTGCCACAGTGGTTGTTTTAAGGAGGATGGAGGCCCTAGGGTCTAAGTTATCTATTTTTCTAAGACGAGTTTTATGATTTGTCAATAATTATTATAAAATATTGTCATTAAAGAATATGGTTATTTAATATTTATGAACATTCAAAGGCTCTCTAAAATAATACAATTAGATTACTGCCATAATAATGTAATATAAATATTTTAAAAATAAACAGTTCATTTTTGTTATTACTACTTTTATGCGTAAATATTTTAAAGACGATTAAATGGTTTCGGATGAAAATTTAAAGCAATATGACTCATTTGAAATATTTTCCAATTGTGAAACAAATATATTAAAAAATGATTTACATATGAGTAAAAACATATTATGAAAATTAAAATTGTACGTAGATTTAAAATACAACTAAGTAAATTCTTGAACTTCAATTGCTAATTCCCCCTCCCTTCTTGGTAAGTCATTAAACCCACTTCTGGTTTACTAAAGCATATCTTGCTTTTAACGAATTATTAATTTAATTATGTGTCATTTTATATTATTATAAATTACTATTTTTCAATGACTTTGGTTATCTCATATGTGTAACGTTTCATGTAATTCTATATGGAATCTAACTCATATACATATTTAAAAAACAATTTTAATAAATATTGAACATAGAATAAGAATATAAATATTTATTTTAAATTTATAATGATATACTTGAACTAGATATGTTCATAGATTATTTCACAGAATAATATGTACCTATCAAATAAGTCTGCTGCAGATTACTTAGTTCAATTAATATATAGGTCTCTCTAATGGTCGTTTAGTTATTATTTAGGGATTAGTGATGAACTATTTAAAATTATAATTCTTTGTACTATATAATTTATATTTAACTTTTATGTTATACAATATTTATATTTAACTTAATTATTTTTAGTACTTATAATTTAAAAATAATTTTTTTTGAACAATATAAAATTTCCTTAATAAAATAATACAGAAATTGGAAGAACTAAATCAAGTATCAGATTTTAACAATTATTTGATATTTGTGTTGACAAAACTCACTTCTGAAGGTATAATATTATCAGTTTTTTCATTTTAACTTGTTCGTTTTTAATTTAGGAATAAATGTTCTAGAATTATAGAAGTATTTTAAATATTTAATTTTGACTAATTAGATGTATAAAAAAATAATATTACACTAATTAGCTTAATTTGTTTAATATATCACTTGATTTACAATTTTATTAACTAATTAGTAAATAATAGTAATTTTTTTTTTTTCAGATGAACCTACAAGATCATTAAGCGGTCTGATATTGAAAAATAACATCAAAAGTCACTATGAAAATTTACCCCCTACAGTAACAGAGTTTGTAAAAGCTGAATGTCTAACTGCAGTTGGAGATACTTCAGCATTAATAAGAGCAACTGTTGGTATTTTAATCACGACAATAGCATCACGTGGTATCAACACCTGGCCTGAACTTTTGCCTGCCCTTTGTCAAATGCTTGATTCTGCAGATTATAATGTTTGCGAGGTATCTAATTAGTAATTATCAAACAATTTTATTTTTAAATTATTGATATTATAAATACATTTTTATTTTGAAATAATTTTGATGAATAATATTTTAAATAGAGATGCTTTAAAGTTAAGCTTTTTTGTTTTTAATTTTAATTTTTCGAAACATAATATTAATTTTTAGTGAAATAATTTTATTATTATTAAATAATATAATTTTTTGAGTTAATTGTATTCTAAGTAATTTCAATATTTTTGTTTGTGTTATAACAGGGGGCTTTTGGAGCTTTGCAAAAAATATGTGAGGACTCATCCGAGTATTTAGAAGACGATCGGCAAAACAAGCCGCTTGATATCCTCATTCCAAAGTTTTTACAATTTTTTAAACATTCAAGTCCAAAAATTAGGTAATGTTTCTTGAATTTTTTTTAATTTTAGATTCTGTTGAAGTTAGGAATGTATTGATTTTATAATGATGTTGGTTTTTTTATTTTATTTTTTTTGTGTCCATAATATTTTTGAGTAGAAATAATGATTTGATTTTTTTCTTTGAAAAGGAAAATTTATCTAGTCGGTACTTTGGGCATTAGGGGGTCAATATCTCAACGTTTTCAGTAGTTTTCAAAAGTGTCAGAAAACCCCTAAAAAAGTAATGAAAAAACGGGAATTCTTACGTATAATCAGTTTTTGCCAAAATGAATTTTTTTGTTTTGTTACAACTCAAAAAATGAATCATTGTAAAATACTTAAAATTTTATCCAAATGTTTATATTAGCGTTATCTATTTATGATTAAATTTTCAAAATATTTTGACTTAGTTTTTTATAGACAAGTAAAATTTTTGATTTTTTTTGAAAAGCCTATAAAAAAATTTGGCTGTCCAAAAATTCTTTGAAATTTAATACAAGATTTATTATAAATTGTATTTATCATAATAACAAAAAAATTAAAAATAATTTGTCACAATTTTTGTTTGTAAGCATTTAAAGTTCAAACGTATACAAAATATTTCAAAACCGCAAAAATTGGCATGGAACTATGAAGTTGAAAATTCACAAAATTGTTGTGATTTAAACCTAAGATTTTTTTAATCTTTCTGGGTTTTTTACCCAACAACATTTTCCCAACTTTTTCTTCAAAGAACTATAAAAAAAACTCCAGGGTTAATATAGAAAACATTTTGTAAGCATATAAGATGTATATTTAATTTTTTTGTGCTTATAAAATATATTATAATTTAAATATAGGTAATATAATATATCCTAGTCTGATAAATCAGCTCCATTCCGAATCGTTTATCGCATACAATGTACCTGTATATTATTGCATTCTACTTTAACATATCCATTATAGTGTCCTACTCTCAATCTCTACTATACAGCAGAGCGATACCCACTTGCCCACCTTTTTGTTTTTGTATTTGTATTATATTTATTTGTAAATCTAAAATTTTAAGAGGAGGTTAGCACATCATTGGTTATCTCTCTGATTCATGACAACATAGTAAGTAAATTTATGATAAGCAAAACCAACCCTGTGTTATTTCTTACTTTTGATATAAGAATGGGTTCACCTATTATGAACCTAAGAACATACCTGTGTCTCCATGTCAATTTTTTTACACTTTAATTTAATACAATTTATTATCCTTTTAAAATTATTATTAATTTACATGCATATAACTTACATAAAAATAAAAACATCATATAATAGCTGACATAAGGACATAGGTGATGTTCTGTTTTTATGTTAAAGTTTAATAATTGGTGAGGGGATATTAGTTTTTAACTTTTCTCAGACCACTTATATATATTTGATGCTTTATGATATATATCGTTTGATAAAAATAATCCATAAGGTGGGATATGTTATCCTAAACCAGAGCATGCCTCTGCATAGGGTAAGTTCTGCTTAACATAATTTGGTATGATTCACAAGGATCTAAAAGAATTATGTGCGTTAACATCCTTTTAATAGTTAATTATTCATAAAATATAATATTCTAAATTATTTTATTATTTTTGAACATTTATGTTATTTTTACACTGTTAAACATCTATATAGATCACATGCTATTGGATGTGTAAATCAGTTCATTGTACAGAAAACGCCTTCCCTAATGAATCACATTGATGTGTTTTTAGAGGTAATATTTATTTGCTATTAAATTTTGCGTAATATCTAAAACTATAAAGTAATAAGTTGTTAATAACACATTTATATTTGTTTTAGAATTTATTTCATTTAGCTGTTGATGATGAAGCTGAAGTTAGAAAAAACGTTTGTAGAGCAATTGTTATGCTTCTAGAAGTAAGAATGGATCGACTACTTCCCCATTTACATGATATCATTGAGGTCAGTTAATATATTTTTATGTCTTAATGTTATTTCAAAATAATAATTATAACATTAATATTTTATTATTTTGTTTAGTATATGTTATTAAGAACCCAAGATCCAGACGAAAATGTTGCATTAGAAGCATGCGAGTTTTGGCTATCAATTGCTGACCAACAAATATGTAAAGAAGCACTAACACCATATTTACCTAGACTAGTACCTATTCTTGTTAATGGAATGCGATACTCAGAAATAGATATCATTTTATTAAAGGTAATTCTTAGAAATAATTATTTTTATAACTTACATTTACAATTCTAAATATATTATTTATTATCCAGGGTGATGTTGAAGAAGATGAAAATGTTCCTGATCGTGAAGAAGATATTCGCCCTAGATTTCATAAGTCACGTAATACTCATGGTAATGAAGAAGATAATAATGATGATGAAGATGATGATGATAATTTAGGAGATGATAGCAGTTTATCTGATTGGAATTTAAGTGAGTTTTATACTAGTAACCCTATCCGTGCTATGGATGTAGGTACAGGTCATGTATACAGTTTGTTAGTTTTGTGTTACTGAAGAATACTGTAAATAATAAATATGTGATGACATCTAGCTTTTTAAGTTTCTTAATGTTTTATAATATAATAAATTAATAAATATTAATGGAATAAATCAATAATATTCCCGGATCACAAATTACAGGGATTCCCAAATTCTGATTTTAATAAAAAAATTTAACAAATGATTACACATAAGTAGGTACACTAAAAGGGTTAAAATTAAAATTATTTTTTATTGCTTACTTAATTACAATTGTCATAATATAGGAAAATGTAGTGCTGCTGCTTTAGATGTATTAGCTAATGTATTTAAAGAGGACATCCTTCCAATACTTATGCCTATTTTAAAAGAAACACTTTCATCTACTGAATGGGAAGTTAAAGAATCTGGAATCTTAGCTCTAGGTGCTATTGCTGAAGGTAAAACTTTTAATAATGTTTTAAAATAAAAAATCTTAATCATTGACATGTCAACATAGGATGCATGAATGGTATGATACCGCATTTAAATGAACTTATACCTTACATGATTAATCATTTAAGTGATAAGAAAGCATTAGTTCGAGCTATCATATGTTGGACACTTTCTCGTTATTGCCACTGGGTTGTCAGTCAACCGCATGAACAATATTTAAAATCAATGATGCATGAAGTAAGTGAATTAAATTATTTGTAAAATAAAATTCTTATTAACATTTTATTTAAAAAAGTTTGACATATTAAATACCAAGAACTGAGCAAAACTACAAAAAGAGTTTTTTAAGTTTGAAAAATTACAAAAATAATGGATTTTGAAACAATAAGACCTTTTTTTGTATTAGTGATATATCAAAATAAAAGTGATATTTCACAGATAATAATGTTCTAAACTATATTGTATATCAATTTAGAGTCTTAGGTATAACTACTGCCTGAGTGGTTTTAGCTGGCACATAAAAGTTTTTGCTGTTGTACATTTGTTAGATGGAAACAATACATGCAGTTGTGTAGCACCCTCTTTTAATATGAAAAAATAATACTTGAAATGTCTTATTAACTAAACCAAGAGTATAATATATAGATACAATAATATTTGTACATAATTTTATTGCAAAATATTTTATGGATTGATATTAAGTAATTATTATTAATAATTAAATCATCTTTAAATAAATAACCTTCATTATAATTTAAACTTAAATTTTTATTTTTATACTGAAGTATTGATGAATTGTAATTAGAAAACCAGTGAAAATCAAAATATTATATAATTATTACATAATATTATTTTATACAACTTTTTTTAGTTACTTAAACGAATATTGGATTCTAACAAAAGAGTTCAAGAAGCTGCATGTTCTGCATTTGCTACTTTAGAAGAAGAAGCAACTACTGAACTAGTACCATATTTAGGATTCATATTAGAAACATTAGTGTTTGCTTTTAGTAAATATCAAGTAATTAAAAATACTATTTTATTCTAATGATAATGTAAATAACATATATACAATTAAAATTTATATTTTACTATTATAGCACAAAAATTTATTAATTTTATATGATGCAATTGGGACATTGGCTGACTCAGTTGGTCATAATTTAAATAAGCCAGAGTATATTCATTTGTTGATGCCTCCATTAATTCAAAAATGGAATGCACTAAAAGATGAAGATAAAGATTTATTTCCATTATTAGAAGTATGTATATATTTTTTTTGTTTTTAAATAAAATATAATTTTTATTTGATTTTTGTTGTTAGTGTTTATCTAGTGTTGCTACTGCTTTGCAATCTGGATTCATGCCATATGCCGAGCCAGTATTTAAAAGATGTATTTCCCTAGTAGAACAAACATTAAACCAAAATATAGTAAGTATAAGCATTTTTTTTTATTATTATGATGTATGCGACCAACTAAACTATTTCAAGTAGGATGCATCTACCGAAATTAATATTAAAATAGGTATCTCATAATTTTTTTTTTAGATTACTAAGATATTTTTATACACTTTATTTTTATTTAATCACTAGTATAATTAATGAATTTATATATTATTATGATGGTTGTTTTGCCTTATATTTTTTTTTTTTCATGACTCATCAAAGAATTTAGATAGATAGAGTAAAATGTTTGCTATGATTCACTGTATTTGTAAACCCGTATTCATTAAATGTGACGTATATCACTATGAATGACATTCTGTATTCAACTTATCTTTGAATAATTGGCAAAATTATTTAACTTCCATTTTTAAACTAGAAAATATCAGTGTTTTAAAAGTTTATAGTGGTGCCAACGGGCGATACCCGTTTGCGCACATTTATCCTTTTTTGCAACTGGTTTGCGTACAAATGTATAACTCGATTGCGCACACAAATTTTAATACCTGTGATAAATGACCCAAAACGTAGGACTCGTTTGTATACCTAAAGTATAGCAAAAGTCTACCCTTAACAAAAATAATGTTTAAGATTGTTTTCAAACATCTTCCTTCTTACTTTTACAGGCTTAAGACTGTCTGTTTACAACTGGCATGATTAAAAATGTCTTTTTTTTTGTTAATTTAATTTAAATTAAATTTGTCATGTTTTTTCAATGTTATGTTTGTATTTACTATTTTATTAATTTTAATAATGTAATGCTTCTTTAGAACCGCACACTAGTTAATCAATTACGTGTATCTTATCGAAATTTGCTCACATGAACAATACAAGTCTAATTTAATAGATTAGCTGTGCGCAAACAAGTCGTCATTTTCAGGTCAAAATTAGTATTAACCTGGTTTTCACGTTATTGATGTACGCAAACGAGTTGTCAGTTTACGGGTAAAAAATTGTGTATTGTGCGCAAACAAGTATCCATCGGTTCCAACATAGACAATATATCCATAGCCATTAAAGGCTTAGACTCGTGAACAACATAATTTTGTTGATTAGTGTCATTTTCATATACGAAATATGTAAAACCCTTAATGGATATCATTAAGGCAATACATCTAAATGGTTACTAAATAAAATATGTTGTATACTTCAGACCCCAGTTCTTATATAATTAATTTTTTCTTAAACATTTAATTTATTTATTGAATTATGCTACATAATGGAAAATATAGGATAGTTATAAACATATACATGTTTTCATCTTTTTTGTAGATCAATTATTTTGGTAGATTGTATAAGACATTGGGACCTTTTTTGTAATTAAATATTTATTTTATGAATATTGTAATTTATAGGCTAACTCTCAAAGTCCAGACCAGTTTGATGCACCTGATAAGGATTTTATGATAGTTGCTCTAGACTTACTATCAGGTTTAGCAGAAGGATTGACAACATTTATTGAAAGTTTAATAAATGGTTCAAATACATTACAATTGCTTTATCAGTGCATGCAAGATCCATTAGCTGAAGTAAGGCAAAGTTCTTTTGCTCTTCTTGGAGATCTGACAAAAGCATGTTTCCAACATGTACATCCTTGTATAGGTATAATGATTTAATACATGTATTTATATTTAAAAATAATTGATTAAAATTTAAATTGCCTACTATATGTTAATTTTATTAGCAAATAGTACAAAATATTAATTATAAACTTTGCAATGTTGAATATCTCTGATTAGCTTTTAAAATTCAGATCAGAGGTTGATATAGTGAAAGAACGATTATACGGGAATTTTTATATTAATAATATAACTTAAATAGTTTTATACTTAGCTATTTAAATTCTTGAAAAAAAAAAATTGCAAGTAAATTAAAATCTATAATATATTTTTAATTTTTTAGCTGATTTCATGCCAATATTAGCCCAAAATTTGAATCCTGATCACATCTCAGTTTGTAATAATGCTACTTGGGCAATAGGAGAGATTGCTGTAAAATTGGGTAATAATATTTTAAACGTTATTATATAAAAACAGGGTAATTCATTTTATCAAGCTTACCAACGATAAATCAACCTTCCTTTTTTATCCTATATGCATTTATTCAAACAAATAAATATATTTCTATTTTACTTAAAGTTCATATTTTACTACCATTTAAGAAATGTCAACAAATTTTTTTTTATCATAAAGTTTTTGTCGTCACATGACACTTATTTCATGATGTATAAAAGCTGTTAAGCATTTGTCAATGTGGCCTTTAAGAATACTTAAATATGTCATGGATCAGAATTTGAGTAAATGCATAGTTAAAGGAAAAAAAGAAATGATCATGCTTGGTAAATATTTATTTGGTTATAATAATAAATTTATTTGTAAATTCCAATAGGTACTGAAATGCAACCTTATGTACCAATAATTTTAAATCAGTTAGTAGTAACAATGAATCGAACAAATACACCCAAAACTCTACTAGAAAATACAGGTAAATATGAATAGATTCTGTGAATATTAATTACTCAAACAATTATGTTTTTGTTATATTTTACATTTTTTTTTTTTATTTAAATAAAATAAATGTATGGATTATAGTTGACAATGAATGATGAAGAACTGAATATCTACACAATCTACTTTTGATATCATCTTATAAAAAATATTCTATCGTATTTATAAATTGTTTATTTCACATTAGATACCTAAATATTCAGTATAATATTAATTAAATCACCTCGTGTATTAATCATGAATCATTATCAATAAACCTTTAGTGGTCAGGATAGGTTAAATTGTTTTGTAAATTCAACATTTTTAAATTGTGTTTAAAATTATTATTTCTATTAGAAGTTTTGCTTATTATTCAATTATATTATTTTATCATCTTTGTAAACATTTGTTCATCATATAAGCCAGTAAATTGATGCCAAATGTTTTTGGGGCAGTTCATCCAAAAATGTGATAATTGATCATAAAGTCACTTATTAGTGTAGTACCAATTAACATATTAACATATTATAATATGTATATTTGTCACCTATCATCTAAAATATAAAAGTATTTAAATTGTTTATTGTAGTTCCAAGTAATAAAATATCTAAAACTATTATCTTTATCTTCTTAATAACCATACAATAATAAACAAACAGAAAATTACATAATTTAAATTTTAAAAACTTGTTTTTACATATTTTTGTTCAAATAAATAATATATTATTGATGTCCCATAATATATATTGATAAAAATTAACATTAAGTATGGATAAATCATTGCTTTACACCTTTACGTCATCTT
This sequence comes from Diuraphis noxia, assembly GCF_037042655.1. Lineage (NCBI taxonomy): Eukaryota > Metazoa > Arthropoda > Insecta > Hemiptera > Aphididae > Diuraphis > Diuraphis noxia. The sequence continues at coordinate 14,548,439 of NW_028301712.1, read as the reverse complement.
AATCAATCAATATTAAGCAATATTATTTAATACTCTTAAGTTGTAATTGTATATCCTCAGTTTTGATCATTATTAGGTGTATTAATTTGGTTTTATTTAAAAAAAAAAATATTGTGTACTTATTATGGTTTACTATTTTATTTGTTATTTGATGGATTTATTTTTTATTAGTTTTTTCGTTTTTTTTTTGTTTTTTTTTTTTATAGCAATTACAATCGGCAGACTAGGTTATGTGTGCCCTCAAGACGTCGCCCCGCTGTTACAACAGTTTGTACGCATGTGGTGTGTACCAATTTTTTTTTTTTACTTTTTTTATTACTCATTTATAATATATTTTTATTATTTATTATATTTATAATTTTATAATTTTAATTGATTAATTAAAAACTTATTACATACTTATTGGTTTGGGGGACATAAAATGAGTGTCTTATTTACTAATTACAAATATTTATGACGATTAATTTTAAACTTTTTTTTGAGCTACACTAATATTATTTTTGTTCTAGGTGTACTTCTTTACGTAATATCCGAGACAATGATGAAAAAGATAGTGCATTTAGAGGTATGTGTCAAATGATAAGTCTAAATCCTGGCGGAGTAGTTCAAGATTTCATATTCTTCTGTGATGCTATTGCTTCATGGATAAATCCTAAAGACGACTTAAAGGATATGTTTTACAAAGTTATTATTTATTTTATAATATTTTTCATAAATGTCCATTTTATATAATTAAATTTTTTGGTAAAATATTTTAAACTTAAATTGTCATTTAGATATTACATGGCTTTAAAAATCAAGTAGGAGAAGAAAATTGGACTAGATTTACTGATCAATTTCCTCAACAGTTGAAAGAACGCCTATCAACTGCATATGGTATCTAAGAAACTCTGTAAGCATTTTTTTTTCTAAATTAAAAATATAAATAATAATTTACTTATGTTTGATTAGGAAATTTGGGGCGCAACATGGGTGAATCCAGCATTGCATCTTTTGGGGTATTTTCAAACAGACTTCGTGCCGAGACCTGGCTCGTCTTGTAGGACCTGCGGGAGGGATGGGAGGGGGGATAATTACAAAATCAGTTATACCTAACAAATTCTTTTGTTTTAATATTCTAAAATTTGTTTTATGTGATAATTTTTTCACAACCAAATTACATCTATTTTGTCAATTTAGAGTGATACAACTGTTTGTATGATCAAATTTTATAAACTATTATTATTTTGTCTTCTACAGTTGGTTATTATTATTATGAATAGTTTTTTTTTTTTTTATGTTTACTTAAACAATTATAAATTATTTTTTATTTCTAGAATGCTTGATAACGGTTTTTTATTTAGTAGCATCAGGCCTATTAAACCAAAATTCTTAAATAATACTAGTCACCCATTTGTTAATTCCTTTTTATTAGGGATTTTAAATTCCCTATAGAATTTAATCCTCCATTATTCATTAATTCCTTAAAGTTCCTTTATTACCAACATTCCAGAGTGGATCCCTCTTCCTTTTCCTTATAAACATGACCATCATTTTGGGAAACAAGTATTTTGAAATTATTAATTACTAAACATTTTACTAATTATCATTCACTATTGATTAACATCATAATGAAATCAGTTTCTAGTCTGATGTTTTTTGTAAACTATCTTCATTATAATTATTGTATTTCTTTTTTTAAACGAAATGTTATTATTTTATTTACTACTAAATTAGATTAATTAATTAATTATTTGCTATTATGAGTTAATTTTGTTGAATATGAAGGCCTGTTTTAATTTTACATAATATATTAAGTTACAAAATCAGTTAATCTTATGTAAACAAAATTATAGCATATGACTTTGAAGACTATTTAATCTTATTTATTATAAAATCATTAGCATATTTTTATATACTTATGTATTTCACTATAATAAATATTTTTCTTGTTAATTAGATTTATGATAATATCTGTCCTCAGATTGTTGAGATTAAATTAATAAATAACCTTAGAACAGCGGTTTCCTACTTCTTATGAGTGTTACACTAACATTTCATTTTTAGCCATTATAATTATTTATAATTGCATACTCAAAATGTATTCATGAAATTTATAGGATACATCAAAACTCGCCTGTCACATATCATTTATGTAACCTATTTAAAATTATTTTTTTATCAGAATATTTTAGAACTTTTTTACTTGAAAATGAAATGAAGATAATATAACTAAGTGAATGTTTTTGTGATGACCTACCTTAAAAACCTATGCTACTCTAATTTTGGGTAAGACCTGAAGTTAGGAGCATAGAATTGTGTGGGGCAGCGGGTTGTATCATATCATCACCTCTCTGGTATATGGTATTTGAATGCCAAACCATCCTTGGAGAAAATAAGTGTCACTTGACTCTAATGTTCTTGCCATATTGAAAAGAGTGTTTAAAAGTACGTAACAGTGTTATTTGTTGTCTCTGTCTTACCAGTGTGTAATATAGCAAATTTAAGCTCATCAGAACATTTGTAGCTCCTTTAGTTTAAAAATTACAGTGCATCGACCTATTATGAAAGTGTATGGTAAGTACATTATCTATGTTTGTACGTAAGTTTTTTACGATAATTCAATTTTTAAGTGAGTTATGGGCATATAATAAACTACATTAAAAATGCTCTTAACTCACTTAAAAATTGAATTATCATAAAAACCCAACGTACAAACACAGATAATGTTCTTACCATCAAGTTTCATAATAGGTCGATTCACTGTAATTTTTAAATTAAAGGAACTACAAGTGTTCTGCTGAGCGTAAATTTGCTATATTACGCACTGGTAAGACGGAGACAACAAATTCCACTGTTACGTACTCTTAAGATATTTTTCACATTATTCAGTATCATAGTACAGAATATAATACCAATCACTAAATAATTTAATTATTTATTACTGATCAATTTATCAAAAGATTTTTTACTATTTATTTACATTCATAACATAAATCAAATCCAATACGTGCTTTTTACTGTTATTTTTAATTAAGTCACAGCTTTAAGTTGCATGCATACCAACTAATATGTCATGTTTGACTATGAGCAATTTAGTATACTCACAGTAGACATTGTATATCTTCTTGTTTGCCAATGACTATGGTATAAATATTAAACTATAAGAATATTTATTCACAAGTGCATCATATTAATATTTGCCAGGGTAGGGCATAATAATGACCAACTCATCAAATTTAGACTTGTTAAGTACATGTATAAAAAAAAGCCGCTTACTAGGTTCCCCAATTACCATTATATACGCTAAAAGTGCTATAATTGTGATCTTCCTCTATGGTGAACAACTGACTTTTGGTGTTAAACTGTGAGCATCACTCAAGAAATAAATATTTCTGTACAGTGTTGAGTAACATTAATATCTTAAATTTTAGTACTAAGTTATAATACATTGTATATTCTTTATGTTGACATACTTTGTACATTTGTATTCATCTTATCGGAGATTACTGATAAATGATTTTTGATTCCTAATGATTTTTATGTTCTATCCTGGTGTGTATTGACTATTGATTAGTCATATCCATCAATTGTAAACTAATGACTAGTTATTCATTTTAGCAGCTTCTCTGGTAATTTAAAATACTTTAGGGTTGAAATTTTTCTACATAATATTCGGTGTTTGTGTAGTACTTTATATGTACAGGATTGAATGACACGTAAAAGAACATTTTTTTTTTATATAATATCAAATGATTTCAAATACTAATTAGTAAATTTATAAATCTATATTATCTTTACAATATAACATGTAATATACACATATAGTTAAAATATAATAATCATTTATAATTTTAGAAAACAGAGTTACGATGTATTGTATTGGTAATGTATTTAAATAAAATCATTAAAAAGTATAACATTAATATATTAATATATAGGTAATAATGCTTATAAGTCATATATTAAACTGAAGTTACTGAAAAATTAAATAAATAATGTTTGTTAATATTAATATAATAATTAAAAATAAAATATAATGTTAATTATTAATACTTATTAATGACTAGAAGTGAGCCATAACCCAAAGGAACAAGAATATTATGTAAAAAGTTACTAAGTTACTAGAAGTTATTACAAATTGTAGTTCATATAAAATAAAATTGACCCATTGTTGTGTTTTAGTTTAAACAAAATGTCAGGACAGATAGATTTTTAAGAAAAATTTTTCTTATAAATTAAACATAATATGTATAAAAGTGGTGAAAAAAGAAAAAGAAATAACTGTCTTTTAATTGGGTCATTTATAAAATTTAGACTGAGTTTAGTGTTCAATATAAATTATAATATTATAATTCGATAAAAGTTATTTTAAAATTTCAATTGTATCAAAAATAAAATAAAATATTTTTAAGAATGCTCTGCATTATAACATTATTTATAGAAAAATTAATATTTACAGCCATGTATTGTAATTGAGATTTTAGGGCAGTGAATTACATTTGGATATCATCTCAGTCTATTTTTTTTTCCACACTTGAACATCACTACTTACATATCCAACAACTAATGTATCATTTTGATAGTCAATCTAAAAATTAAATACAAGTTTAAAGTATAAGAAACATAATTTTAATTCATAGATCTACTTACTGAGGTTATTTCAGCACCGGAATCAACAATTTTAGCTATAACTTTTGGAGGATTTGTTGGAGTTAAAATGTAAACAACTCCTTCATTCCCTCCAGTTATAATACTGCCGTAATTAGTACATTTAATGCAATTAAGTTTGTAGTTTCGGCAATCATCTACAGGCTTTACAAGATTCAAAGTCTGTAGAAAAATTTCACTAAGGTAATTTAATAATAAAATTAAATAATAACACAAAGACCTACCTCAAGAACATTATATAGCCCATCTGAACAGTCCAACCAGTACATACAATCTCGATTGTCACCGATAAATAGTATATTGTCATAGTAGGAAGCACACATTGGAAAACTACTACCTCGCTGCAATAAAAGTAAAACAAAAAAAAACTGTTAATACTTATTAATTTAGGTAAAATGTTTACAATGAGTTTCTTTTACTTTAGAAAGGTACAAAGATTTGACAATATTATTTGTGCGCAAATCCCAAATAGATGCAGTTTTGTCTTCACTTAGTGATATCAAATAATGATCTTCTATTAAGCATAAATCAATTATACTACGTGTATGAGAATTTAGTAGTTCAAATAGTCGTTTTTCAGGTTCTCGAGGATCAAATGCGATAATCTTAGGGCAATAAAGTCCGGCAGCAATAAAATTTTCTTTGCTAGTAATTGACAACACAGCAGCATCAGTACTACACAAAAACCAATAGTATTTAAAATATTATTCATAAAATAAATATAAATATATTTTTAAATTTCAATTACCTAAATGTGAGTATTGGTTGTGAAGAAGATGTGAAGTTGCTCGTATTCCATAATTTGACTTTTGAATCCCAAGAACATGATAAAAAATGATCATCATCATAGATTCCTAAATCCCACACCCATCCCAAATGGCTATCTAATTTTTGTACGACAAGGTTATCTACTGTATCCACTGTGTTCCATAAGCATATAGAACGATCTCTCGATGCAGACATACAATGTTTACCGTCCTGAAAATATTGTTGATATGTGATAAAAATGTCTAATGGTTTTGTCATCTTAAAATATTTACTTTTGCCATAATGACAGCATCCACTTCAGAAAAATGAGCTCCCTTAAAAACAGTGGTAGTGGTTTTTGTTTCATATTCGCTCCAACAACTGTCTTCCAATTCAGTGTGCCAAGCAAATTTCTTCCAATCAAATGTGTTTTCTGTGAAATGGAAACAAACAAGGAATACCAAAATGTATTTTCTACATCTATGCACATTGACGTCCGCCTAGCCTCACCGTTGTAAGCGCTTGACAACATGAACGCCACATTGCAATCGTTAAATTTACGCATGGCTCTTTTCTTCCACAGGTAGTTGTCACTGATTATGTCGTAGAACTGTTTGTTGACGTACATCAATGACCTAATTAGTGTATCAGCATCAATACGTTCACAGATCATCAGGAATACCTGAGGAGTAAGAATATCAATGTGAGTAAAATAATGATTTATAGTACTCAGTAAAGCCAATGAACTCTACAGTTATTTGCAGAGCAAGACTCTGGAAACACCATCGGTTGAACAAATAAAATAATGTAGATGTTATAACTAAAGTATTTAATTAATGCACTCATTGTCTGATGTATGATCCGTTAGTGCAGGAATTGAAATAATGTCTAGCAGTTAAGAATATACAATAAGTACAAGTAGACCAAAAGCGTGTCACATCGTACGACGTTTTTAATGACTTATATTATGGATACTGTTGATCTACTTTACATAAATATGGTTATGAAATTCCGTAGTCTTACCCTAACACCTTAAAATGTCCAATGTTCTCCCTACACACCCAATAAATACATCAGTCATACAATTCGTAAGATTCGGAACCATAAACTAAATAATTCCAACACGGCGGGCACTTTCTACTCATCCTAAAAACGACGTCCGTGACGTGTTTACCTCGATGGGAAGCGAATCCAACGAAACTGAAGACGGCGTTCCGGCCGCAGCGGTTCTCTCGTGTGAACTCATTTCAGATCGGTACGTGGTAGGCACAGACGAGTTTTGCTAAGGGCAGATACTTTACGAGATCGTGTGCAGATCGGGTAGGACGGTCGTTCGCATACGATGTTCCTGTGGGCTAATGATCTGCAAATATCGGGTTAGCCTCGAAAGGAAACTTCTGGTGTACGTCATCTGACGTTGATCAACATTTGGTCATCAGTCGACCGTCAAGGTTCATGGCCCGTGACGACTAACAAAGAACAAACTGAATACTGATTAACTGAAAGTCCAAGACCTGAGTTACTCACTCCATTGAGTCAATGGACTATGTAGGTGCCGAGTACACTGACAGCTTTACAACTCGATAAGCTGATAACGACGTAACATTGTAATCATGTAAAGCACGGTCTTTGAACAGCTAGAAAAAGTAGAAAATCTTCTAAGGCCGTGATGTAACGATGTAAGGATCGTACACTTTAAAGTTTATACTTTTTACGATTTACCATTGGGCATTGGTAATGTTTACATAATAAACGAAATAGTATGAATTATGAGCTACCCGCCACAGCTGATGATAATAGATAATAGAACAGCTGATGTCTGATTTAGCACTTAACTTGTTGTCGTTACAACTTAAAAAGCATGAATTAATTATAATAATATGTTTTAATACTAGCCTTAGGTTAATACTAGCCTTAACCTTAGGTTTTAATACTAGCCTAACCTAACCTTACCTTTCATGTTATGATGCTAGCAAGTATATTTTTATACATATAGATAGTTAACGGTTAAAATCACGGACTAAGATAGAATCTATAAATATAATTAAATATATTATAATTAATTAATAAATATAAATTCTATCTTAGTCCGTGGTTAAAATATATCAAGTAATAATCTTAAACGATATTCAATTTCGGATATCATTATGTAATTTTCTTCGTTTTATCAATATAATTCTGACAATTCAAATATTCAATTGAATGATATTTAGGCCTACCACTTTCTAACTTACCCCATCTTTTGCTCATAGATCTAATAAAACTCTGTACCAAATTTCGTCGCAATACATCCAGCCGTTTAGGAATGTATATAGGACAAAAAGATATATAAAAACTAATTTCTGTCAGTTCATTTTATTTAAATGCTCTACAATATACGCATAATTTGTACATTTTTCTAATAACCACACTTGGATGAATACTAAAAATTAGAATTACATCAAATTTTATTGCAATCGGTCCACCAATTAGAATTGGAATGCATAAAGGATAAACAGACAGAAATCCATTTTTATTTTCATATTAATTGCCCATTAAAAATACTAACACTTGTGCTTTATTTATTTACTTATTGACCACCTTTAGTTATTCTTTACTTGAATTAGGCAACAGTGTAGATCACAAATGTGATACAATTTAAAACAGTTTTAAAACAAATTTGTTTTAGCTATGAATATTAAATTCGAACTGGTTAAATTAAAAAAAAATTCTAATATTTTATGATACATAACATGATTTGACTGATTGCCATTTATTTTCAGGATGTTGAACTCAAGTTAAACATATTTTATGTTTTATCAAAATTCAAAACTAGATATAATTTACCTAATTTACCTATTGAAATTTACTTGGAAATGGAGATTAAGTTAATATCAATCTCTTGGTCTTGATGATAAGATGATAAAGAATGATTTTGATTTATTTGATTTTATTTTCCATCGATTTGATATTAATTTTATATCGATAATTGAACCACTTTAATAGGACATCACACCCACATGTGTTGTATCCATCTTACAATAGCATAACATACAAAGTTTTACACTCAGCAGTTCATGTTAACCTCCATATTTTAAATTTAGAGTGAATTGACCTCATAGAAAAATTAAAGGTAACATTATTACCTAGGGCATTAAATGGGCTTTTTATTTTTAAAGTGAGTTATGAGTATCTTAAAATACTAATAAAAAAATAATTCGGGGCAAGGGGGAATTTATTGAGATTGAAGAGGAGGTTCTACTTCTCTCTATAGTTCTATTATGTAAAATCAGAAAATAAATTATATAATACACTCAAATTACATTTAATGCAAATTAAATTTGTTAACTTTTAAGTCCTACAGTAAATCAATATTATCTAATAGTTTTTCACATTTAATCAACCTAGATGCTGTCTTTCGTTGTTTTTTAGCATTCGCCTTTTGTAATTTTTTCAATTTTAAGACACCCGGTTGTAAATCAATTTTCATTTCCATGGGCTCCGATTTCTTCTTTTTCCTCCATCGTAATTTTCCAGATTTTTTTGTTTGTACACCATCATCAACTACTACCACTGATTTTCCATCTACATCCATTGTATCTGTTTTCACTCCTTCACTGGTTGATTCGGGTTGTAACTTGGCAAGTTCTTCCATGAATTCTGTTTCTATTCGTTGCACATTATCCAAATTAAATACATCTGTTACATTAGTAACAATTTGTGCACTTAAATGGACTGCTTCAATTTCAGGCGGAAGGGTGTGATATCTTATTTTTCCACTAAAATAAAAAGTTTATTTTTATATTAATAATAAATTATTAGCCGATTTAAAAATTCTAATAAACTCTTGTGAACTTTATAAATTCTTGGTTAACTCGAAGTTGAAAGTATCAACCAAACAGTTCCAGTTATCCAAGGATAATAAAATAAAGGAAATCTTAGGGACTGGGAAAATATTTGTGATATTGAAAATGTTGAGTTTTTCTACAATAGTTCAACTGTACATACCGATTCCAATCTTCAACCAAGCTACGGGCTGAAGTAAATATATCAGGAATTCCACCACGGCCAATGTTTCCAAACCGTCTAGCTTTTAAATACAAAAAGTGTTCACATGAATCATATTGTCCAATTCCATAAAGCTTTTGCATCTGTTCAAATACAAAATGTATTTCATTAAAGATGATAAATAATAAAATAATAAATGAGGATGAAATTAACATTCACGATGACTTTCATATTTTAATTATTTTTTTTGTTTTAATTATTTGGATTCAAGGTTTAATAGGTCTCTGTACTATTTTTGCTCAAGGCGACGAGAACGATTACCAGGGATGGTTAATGCAGCTAGATTTTTTATAAGTTTGTTAGGATGAGAGTTAGGGCGTAAGTGGAAGTGTTTATATATATATATTTTTATACCTTTATGCAGGGTGTGATTTGATACGTATGGCAGAGAATTTGTAATTTTTCTTAGTGTATTATATTGGAACCGTTGAATTTTATTTAATTCAAAAACTTTTGCATTGCCTCATAGCTGTAGGCCATATGTCCAAATTGGTTTTGGAAGAGATTTATAGAAGAGTAATTTAATATTTAGTTTTGAGTGTTTTTTATAAATTAATTTAAATGCAAATTTTTAAACTATTTATCAGACTAAATATCTTTATTTTTATATTTTATATTAGATAAACTTGATAGTTGGTCTATATATATATATCTGATATAGGTATCTAAAATATTAATGCACAAACTAATGAAAAATATTAGTGATGGGTCAAACTGTTTCAATTTCGAACCAAACTAAATCCTTGATGTTTGGTTTGGTTCAAAATTCGAACTTGATAAGAAAATTCAAACCTTTTTAAGCATATTTTATTGTTCAAAAATCAAACTTGAAAATATTTGTTGAACTAGACTTCAGACTTAATAGCTAAGATAATTCAAAGACCAAATTTGTAAAATTCAAAAGTTATTTTTAAAATATAAAAATTGATAGTAATTATTTAAAAATGATTACTATATAATTATTATATTAATGATAATATTTTGAAAATGAATAATAAATATATCGAGTTCAAGTTTGAATTTGACTTAAACTGGTACGGTTTGGTTTGGGTTTGATTTAAAAATCATGGTTCGACCCATTACTAGAAAATACACCTATTTACAAAAGTAATGTAGATGTAATGTTGAATTGATTTTCAAAATGATTTCATAGATTTTTTAATTCACATCAAAATCAGTTTTTATATGAAATTCAAATTTTTATACATGAAAATTTTAGAGCCCACCTCAAACAGTAAAAAAATTATCCAAAATTAAAAAAAGTTTGATAATATTAATCAAATTTGTAGTTCGAAGTGATACTCAGTAACTAGTTTACATAAAAATAAATTATATACCTGATCTTTAGTTACACGTCCCACAATTGTAGCAGCACAAGCGATAGGATCTTCAATATTTCCAGAACTTACAACATTTTTCAATCCTACACTATTGGTAGTAGATGTTTTGTCTAAAACTACACCTGGACAATCCAGTAGTTTAATATGTTTATCCAACTGAATCTCTTGCATGTTTCTAAAATTGAGTTTTTAAATAAATTAGTTTAATCAGTAATTTAAATAAACCATTAAATTTATATTATGTAATATATACAAGCAAATAGTAATATTTTGTTCCATACTAATTATTAATAATTAAATTATTTTGCATACATTGTACATTGTACTTTGAATAAAATATCAAAAAATAATGGTAAATTATTGCTTATGTATAGTAAAATTACGTCATTTCGTATTACTTTGTATTGTTGTTGTTCTTGAGTGTTAATTTAATTTTTATACCTTTTTCTTTCATTTATTAGCTCAGTGGCGTAACTATGGGGTAGCGAGGGGTAGCGGTCGTAACCCCAAACATTTTTATGAGGTCGCAAGAGTATCATTTTGCTACCCCAAAATTATTTATATAATTTAATAAAAAAAATCAGTGTCAGTGTGTATTTACTATTTATTTATCTTTAAATAGTTGTCAGGAAAAAATACGTTATTTGTGAATTTTCGTGTTATAAAACTGTATAAGTATAATGATTATTTTAAAATAATTTAGGAGGAATAAGTTATGCGTATAAGTGGTACTCACCCATTATGCTTATTGGAGAAGATGAAGCATATAAAAGTGTTCGCTACCCCAAACATTTACTGCTAGTTACGCCCCTGTATTAGCTTAACTATTTTGTCTGTCATCCAAGGCTTTCTTGCATCTATTTTTTTGGTTCCTATTACTTTACCTGGCTCTTTAGAATTTTCTTAATATTGTTCTATTTATTTTCCTCCAAATAACAGTTATCAATTAGTATGTTGTTAAATGCTTTCTTACATTTCTCTTTAAATTCTATTCTCTTCTCATCTTTCTTAAACACTTCTAAATTCCATTTTTTTGTAAATCCACCTTTAATTTTTTTGTACTTTAGATTTGTTTCCATAATAACTAGATTGTGATCGCTGTCAATATCAGCACTATTAACACTCAAGAACAACAACAATACAAAATAAAACAAAATGACGTGCAATGGAAGATAAAAAAAAGCTAAAGAAGGGCTAGATGAGCAGTGTAAGGAAGCAGAAGAATTTTTAAAAAGAGGAAGAAGTGACTTGGCATTTTCAGAAATTAAAAAGCTTTTTCGTGAAAGGAAACAAAACGCAAGAACCCTAATAAACAAAAACGGCGAATTAATACTAGAAGCTGACCAAAAAACTAAAATATAGAAAGAATATCTAGAAGAATTATACAAGGATAATTCAACTATGATATTTGAGGAAGAAGATAATGTAGATGACATAACTGACATGAGGAAGAATAGTTATAAAGAACTAAAGGAATTGAGTAATGATAGGGGCGCATGGAAAACTGCAGCAAACCAATCTAAGGATTGAAGACTCAGAGAGAGATAGTAAAATTAAGATCAAATTATAATACTTGGTCACACCAGGGACAGCTCCAACTTGACACGCTCTGGACCTTTTCAAACTATTAATCAAACTACTTTTGCCAACATTCGGCATACCTAAAACATATTTTTATGTTTAAAAAAAAGAATTTTGCATATGTTATGATGATTAGCAACTGTAGTAACATTTTTACTATACATTTTATTATTTTCTTTACCTACAACACCTACAACGATTGATGTCTTCATTTTTTCACTACGACAGTAATTGGCTAAAAGTGTCATGACTAATTCTGCACCAACACAAAGGCTAATAGCTTTTTCTGTATCTTTTTTACACTTGTTCATTTTCCTATGACCAATTCGCGAACCAGCTTGTTGAGTACTAGCTTTGAATGGCACTGCAGGGGTTCCTAATTGTCCTCTAAAATAGGACAGCCAATCACGGACTATTTCGGCTGGGACCAAGTCGGTTTTATTTAATACCACAACAAGTTTTTTCCCCAAGTCTTGAGCTGATTCTGTCACTCGTTTACATCTGGTGCCTAATGGATCACGTGCATCAACTACCTCTAAAACAACATCAGCAGCACTAACCACCTAAATAATTAACAACTTAATTTAATAAACATTAAAACATAACATATAATTTGAATAAAAACACAATACTTTTCTGAATTCATCTTTAAAAGTCTTATTATCCAATTTCACAACATTTTTATAACCCGATTCATCTTCAACATCTTCAACTTCAACAAATCCGGCTTGCATTGATTCGGTTTTTTTTACAAATTCAGCCAAAGTCTGGGATAAAGGAAGTGGTTCAGTTGTTTTCTCAGGTTTCTTAGGCGCAGAAGCTTTTTGAACATTTGCTGTTCGTATTGACTCCAATTTTTTTCCTATTAATTGTTAAATGACATCATAAAATGTACAACTGATTATTTATTTGTAAACCAATAACATTTATAGATAGTAGGTGCATGTAAAATAGTAATACACCATCATACAATAAGTCAACTTAATAATATTTTAACAATTTTAAAAAAAGAATCGACAAACCTTTTTTCCATTTAAGAAATGCTCTTCTATTTTTTGATTTATCTAAGTTAAAAATAAATTGTATTCATTTAAATTAATATAAACATACTGTATAAAGAGAATTAGTTTAAAAAATTCAATATACTTACTAGCTTTTTCAATACCCATATTGCAGCCGTTGCTGTTTGGAATTAGTTCTAAACACGGACTAAGATATCTTAGTTCTTAGTCCGTGGTTCTAAATAATAATCTTAATAGTCACTAATTCTGGTATAATAATATCCTTTCTGTGATCTTAAACCATGCTCTTTTGGCATGTGGGCAAGTTCTTATCACTGTCGGTTTTATCTACATCGTGATTTTAAGAGGACGTGATACGTGCATGCGTAAGTTGTCTCCGTCTTGCAAGTGCGTAACATGATAGTTTTTACGCACTTATAAGACGGAGACAACACATGCGCGTATCATGTCCCAAGGTGGATTTATAGGGTGAACAAACTAACACCCTACAGCCTATGCGTAGGGGTACGCATTTTTCACTACAGATGAGATTATAACACGATTTAAGATAGTATCTTAACCGATTCGTGGATTATAATAATATGAGAAATCCACCTTGTTATATTATTGTCTTCTTTAGATTTTTTAGTCTCAGCAAAGTTAGCAACGTAAAAAATAAAATCCATTATTCTATTCTATTTTAATAATTTATTATATTGTTCTGTGATTCTGCGTGATTCCATACCACCACAGAGCAATATAAAAATAAATAATATATCTTAGTCCGTGGTTTTGGCCCATGCTATAATTATTATAGAATAGGATATTCTCGACAATCGATATTATTGTCTTATCATTTACGATTTTACGACGATAACTTCTTTTGGTGCGGAACTGGAAGCAATTTATCGGATCTCGAATTTTAATTTATTCAAAAAGTAATTTCGACACGTTTTTTACTCTAAAAGTCTGAAGGCCATATCGGATTATTCCGAAGGGTTTTGGAGTCAAGGTAAACCTTGGCCAAGTGCGTTGGACAATGACGAAGTTATGTAGAGGTGGGCAAATTCAGATCATTTGAATCGAATCAGTCTACTAACTTACTGATTCGGTCCGTGATATTATCTATGGGACTATCGAATAATTCGATAGTTTGATACTACCCATCGATAGTCGTATCACTCGTATCAGGACCGAAAGATAAGTTTCATTAAAAAAATAAAAACCTCCAAAAGACCTAAAGATCGTTATTTGATTTGATCGAATATTTTAAGTACATCTGACATCATTCGGTCGCGATCCAGTCACTCGACAGATTTGTTCATTTTGATTCTATCAGTCGCAACCATCACAACTCTAGAGTCATGGACACATTTGCAGAATTTATCGGCAGAAAAGTGAATAGAGTAAGATGGAAGCCAGATGATCTGATGGCATCGACAATGTTTGTCACCGGTTCGTGGGATAATGAAGATGTGAGATTAATTTATTGTCATGTTGATTTATATACTCAATCCTTTCATTTTTATTTTTCCTATTACAGGACAACGTAATAGAATTGTGGGGACTGACATCGGAAGACGAAAATTCGGCCAAAGATTTCCCTCCAAAACTTTTGGATTGTGTACAACAAAATGGAAATGTTACGCAAATTAGAGTATGCATATTATATTAGTGTAATAAATTATTCACATATCACGTTTACCTTAGTTAGTATAGTTCATAGTTAGTTGATCAAGTTTTTTGATAGGAAAAATATGAATGATATTTATTTCATTAGTTGCTTATGTGTACTCCTTTTATTTTATTTTACTATTTATTTGATATAATTATAATGACAACAACAAATTTAACAATCTATTGATTATTTATTGACAGACATTACTATTATTATTTATTTATTTAATAATAATAAACACCATACAGTTTTTATAAACTAACTAAATATTATTTTTATTATTTTAAGTTTTTAGATAACAAATTTGTTGCTGTTAGTACAGAAAATGGAACAGTTAAAGTATATCGTGTCATTGGCGAGAATGAAGATGTTAATATTCATCTTAATGAAGTCATGGCTTGGGAAAATCTACATTCATTTGGGTAAGATTATAATTTTATTTAACTTCATCATTTCAACAATAGTTTTGGATCATTTATACATACTATATTAAATTACGTTGATAAAATAATCAAATTGTATTTAAAGATTGTCATTTATTAAATAATTATTTAAAAAAAAATTAATACCGTATGAATTAATGATGTGATTCAATTTATACTTAGCCTAGTAAAACTCAGAATTAATATATTTATATTTACAGTAAAGGACAGAGATGCTCTTGCAAGGATCTTGCTGTATGTAATTATTCATTAGCAACCATTGGTGATGATTATAAACTTAATGTTATATCATTGAACACCAAACAAATTCATCAAGTTCTAGGTAAATGCCTAATTATTTTGTGATTGATTGATAGTGTATGATATATTTTCTTTTAATGTATTTAAAAGTTGAAATTTTTGATATATATTTACATGTAATATGGATGTTTGGTTATTTAGAAGGAATAAGTAGTTCACCATTAACATGCATTTGTTTCTTAACGGACACTGAAGTTCTCTGCTGCAATGCACTTAGCCAGATGAAACTTTGGGATTTACGAATTGCTAAAAGTAGTATAACAGCCAATATCAATAATTTCACTCAGGTAATATTAATATTTATCATGTTGTATTTGACACAAAATATTTTAGTTATATTTTATATATCTGAATTTCAGACTCAAGTGCCAATAACATGTGTTGCTCAACACCCTAGTCAAAAACATTTCATATTCACGGGGTCTGAAGAAGGAGATGTTGGTGTTTGGGACATGAGAACCAACAGCTTATTAACAACTATGAGTAGTGGTGACTCATCATCACTTACCGAAATTGCATTTCACCCTCTAGAACCGGATCATTTGTTTACATGTTCGTTTGGAGGAAGATTACTACAATGGAGCTCTAAAAAATCATATATGTGTCGTATTGACCCAGGTATAGTGATTTATGTATGAATAATGAAGTAAATGGGAGAATAATATAATTTTTACAATACATCATATCTACCTGATATATCATACAACATAATTTTTTTTTTGTAAAGTTTAAAGTATAAATTAAGTAGTACTGAATTAATCCTATTATTTAAAACTAGTTTTATGAAGTATTTATATTAAAGTTAAAACTATATTGTTAGTTTATACTAGAAGTCCATTGAAAGGTTGCAAAGAGAGCATATAAATTACATAATATCTTCAATATTGTAGACTACATTACAGAAGTTTAGAGACATATTTAACAGCTTCTATGAGATAGATTAGGCCCAGATTTATCTATATTTATCCTTAACATACTTTAAATGCAAGTCAAGATAGGAAAGACTGGGTATCAATTATATAACAAATAATTTAAGATATTTTTCTATCAATGCAATATTGAAATAATCCTAAATTCTAGTATGTATAATTTGGTTATCTAAGAATTTATTTTTATAAACATATAATATTGATGAATGATACAGTTTTAAAATGTTATTGAAATAATTAATTAATATTCTAGGAGATTTGGAATATTCAAATTTTTGGGTAAACACAGACAAGGTAAAAACACGATTGTCGATCAATGATGTAATACAACCGATTTATATGCCAATTAACTCATTGGATATACAAAAACAACAACTTATTTGTGGCGCTGACAATGAAGCAGTTTACTTTCAACGTAACCTTAAACTTTAAATATAACCATAATTAAAAAAGCTCGTTATTTATATTAAAAAAACATTGTATGAATTTTTTAAATTCCAATATGTTAATTAATAACAAATATAAATTAAGCAATTTTTCATACAACCTTGTTGGTTGATTTTTTTTTATTAGAATATAAAACATTCAAGATTTTCAAGGAAGAAATTGGAGTGTATCGATACGTATCAATTTAATTTTGAGTGTTCAAGAAGATACAAGTTCACTATACAAGCGATACGTACCGGCCTGTATTGGTCTTAGATTTCGATACGAGTCGGTACGTAATGATACGCATCGAATTCTTCTTCTTGAAAATCTTGTTTTACTATCTGTATACACAATGATACAATAAGTAAAATTGAATTCTTATGTACTAATTGTGGTGAAAAGATAGAAGGAGAGGGCGGTGGTAAACTCTCCCGATTTTTAAAAATAGTAAACTCTCCTGATGGTAAACTCTCCTGGGTTAATATTATGTTTATCTGAAGTAAATGTGTAAACTCTCCCAGGTCAAAATTTTGTTTACCTTAAGTACATGTGTAAACTCCCTGGTTAACTTTATAGTTACTTGTAGGAAGTATGTTAACTCTCCCGATTGTTTTAAATGTTAAAACATTTTTTTAGAAAAAAAAATAGATTCCCTAACTTTTTTAAAATCTGTATGTTCTTATATTATTATCAAAAATAATAATTTTAACATTTTTACGTATATTTTGTATTTGTAACTTATATCATTATTATTATTATTATTATTGACTATTTTTAAAAGAAACTTAAATGTATACTAGATTTATTGATATTTTATTTTTTATTGTATTTTGACTATAATATTATAGCACATAGCAGCTAAAGACATTAATTTATATTGTTATTATATATGATTGACTATTTTTAAATGCAACTTAAATGTATATTTAATTTATTTTATGATTTTTACTAGACCCGGGAGAGTCTACATGTTTCCATATCAGGTAGTACAGGAATAGACCCGAAAGAGTTTACATATTTCCGTGAGGTAGTACAGGAATAAACCTGGGAGAGTTTACACGTTTCCGTCTTGTAGTACTGGAGTAAACTCGGGAGAGTTTAAAATCGCCCGAAGGAGACATCTATTAACACTACTTCATTAATAATTCTTTAAATTTTGTACTAAGTAAGTAAATCTGGTAGATTTTAGAAATTTTTGAATAGTTCAACTTTATCTTTCAATTATTAAGGTCTTAAAAATAAACCTCTACTACAAGCAGTGGCGTAATTACGGGAATGCACAACGGTGCACTTGCACTCCCTGGTATTATGTAGCAGGTGCAAAGATATGCTTTTGCACCTGCAGATGCTGAACTTTATACCTATTGAAATACAATACCAACTGAATTTCATTGATTCGTTGATTTTTTTTTACCTTATTTAAAAATTTTGTTATCATTTAAATCAATTTCATATAAATATTATATTTTTATATGCATAATGTATCATATACTATATGACATATAGTACAGACACAGCACGCATATTATTATAGTGTTTAAAATATAGGTACATACAGATTTTGATATTTGTTTATTTTTTACTGTTATCAAATATAAACAGATACCTATAATAGTACTCGCCAGCCAGTATTGGTGAGTTGCGGCCTAAACCCTAAATATCGTACGAGTTGCGGCCCGGGTTTATGAAAGGAACGTACGAATTGCGGCCCGGGTTTATGAAAGGTACGTACGAATTGCGGCCATACAATAATGTATATGGGGGTGGAGTGGCCGAGCACGCAGTCGCCGGTTCGAATCTCGGTCACGGGCGACATCGCTCTTTGGGCATTTCGCGATGTCTGGAGAGAGAGGCCGCCGGCCCCCAACCGGGCATGGCAGAAACCCACGGGTGCCCATTCAAAATTCTGCCAAAAAAAAACCCACGAGTTAAAACCTTACAGTACCTTCCCATAGGCGCACATAGGAGGGTGCTAGGGGGAGCTTAGCACTCCCAGGTTTAAAATTAGCACCGCATAAACTATTTAAAATATTTATTACATAGTCATATCTTTTGAAATATTATTATATAAATCTGTCTATGTATATCAGGATATTTTGAAAATATCAACAGTTAGTTTATCAGCTGAAATGATGGTTTTAATGAATAGTCTACCAGCCAGCTTTATATATGAAGGCATGAAAAATCAATGTTATAAAAGTTCGTTTCCAAATGTCTGTAAGCTATTGGGAATAACAATTCCAATTTCTTCGTCAACGTGTGAACGCTCCTCAGCTATGCATAGATTGAAAAACTGGTTACGCATCAATATGGGCCAAGAAAGATAGAAAGATTTACCAAGCTATCTACGCTTAGCATTGAGAGTGATCTTACCAATAAAATAGAGGGGGGAATTATATTGCAAACATTTGCAATATCAAACAGAAAATTAAATCTTGTCTAACATTAATAATTAATGATTACATGTTATTATAACTTGTAATATAATTACAAAATATTTATTTTTATTTTTAATAACATTTATAATTATTGCAATGCAATTATTATAGTATTAGGGTGGTGTAGTGGGGGGCTTCGCTCCCCACGGGTCTGTGTACTATAAATTATTTCAGCACCCCCTAAATTCACACCCTATGTGCGCCTATGTACCTTCCCCTACAGTTCCTCAGGCTAATGACCTCAGTTGTCGATGCCCCAACCAAAAAAAAAAAAAATAATGTATATATTACATATATATATATATTATATTATATTATATACTATATGTCTATTTTCTAGTATAAAATTGTCGTACTTATATTAATATTGGTCGTAATGACCTATTATGACATTATATTAAATAATAAATAATAAAAAAAATAAAAGTATAATTGGTGTAATATATTATGATAATAATGTCCAAAAAAATCAAAGCATTCATAATGTAAGTCATATATGGCAGATAATACGATAAAACTATCTATATTATCTGTATCATATTATATACAAAAATATAACTTCCCATACGTATTGAACATTTCGTTTATACTTTCGTTTACTTGGGCCGCAACTCACCTATCGCTAAAAGGTCGTATCCCATTTCGCCGCCGTTTAATTTCGCCGCGGTACCATTTCGCCGCCAAATTAATCCCATTTTGCCGCCGACCCATTTCGCCGCATAAAATTATTTTTGTCTTAAAACATGGTTATGAATTTGCGATTTGAAAAGTGATAAATAGACCAGAGAAATATTTATCGTTTGAAATGATCTAAGTGAAATACTATCTCAATTCTGAAGTTATCAATTGATAAATCCCCAATAGTTATATAAATAAAATAGAATGAATAGTATGTTGTCGCAGTGATAACTGTAAAGTCAACACAGTCAGTGTCGTATGATTATCACCTGTACGTATTTGCACATTTACAGTTCACAATTTTTAAATAACAATGTCGAATATTGAATATATTTCTACACAGCGAAAAGGGGAATGCCCTATTTTCAATAACTATTATTTTAGAATTGATAAAAAAATAAAAAATATTGGAAGTGTATTCAAAATTGTGGAGCTCGTGTAATAATTTCAGATTACATATTACATGGATATAACTAATTAGAATGTAAATTTTAATCTTAAGTTTACTTAAAAGAGTTACTTAAAAAATAAATTCGGCGAAATGGAACTGCGAAAAAATAAATTCGGTGAAATGGTACCGCGGCGAAATGGGAGCTGACCATATTATCATCGGGCCGGAATTGGTCCAATTTGTCTCCAACACCGGAACGAAAGGTCGGGCCGCAACTCACCCTCAGCCCGCCAGCAATGCAATTAGCTTTAAATATGAATAATATGACTTAATTGATCATTACGATTATTGGACCGATAAAATTTTGCATCTGCTGAAATTGAATGGAATTACGCCAATGACTACAAGCATTATAAAATTTATTGAAATTGATGTCTATTATTGTGTATAACACTGAAAAGGAGTTAAAATTATATTTTATGTATCTAAAACAATCTAATTTACTTTTTAATCTTGTTAATTATCATCTACATACATTTATTGTAGTTATTATAGTACCTAGTATACCTATATTGGCTATATTATATTTTGAAGTACCAGTACGTCAAAAAATTCTTAATTCATAAAATATATTGGTGAACTATATTTTTAAAATGTTGTGAAAAATTATGATTTTTACTTTTTACATAAGTGTTTCTGAGTTCAGAATTTTGTTGAATTATAGATTCCAAAGAAGCTTACAATAATTTCAACTAGAACATGGGCTTACTAATTTTAAATAAAAATAAGTTTTAGATTATAGTTCAATATTTTAAAAATGTATGTCGGTAGTGATTGGAGATGGGGTTCATGAAGGTGGTATACCCTTTAAAATACTATTTTTAAGTTAAGTAGTTTTCTTGATAGTTATATACTTATATATATATAATCTAAGTTTCTGAGCGAAACTATGAATGTATTGATTTTACAATAATGTCATGTGTGGGTTTATTGTGAAAAATTGTATTCATTATTTGTATATTATGTGTGGGGAAGGGTGGGTACATTTTATTGTAGAGTAGAAAAATATTTAAATTTTCAACTTATTAGGGTGATTTCTGATAATTGGTATTTCTATATTACAAGAACGCTATACCCTTATATGTTGTCTCAATCTTACAAACGTACAACATAGCAAAATCTATTTTACGCTGGAGAGAACCAGCTGTTGTCATAACTAAGAAACAACATGTTCACACTATAAAAAGGAGAACATTTACTGTGCGACATCGTTTTTATTTTTTTGATATCGCAAATACAAAAAAAATGTATTGTTTAAAAATCATTATTTTAAACTTAAATAACTTTTTTTTTATTTGTGATATCCAAAAAAAAAAAAAAAAACGATATTGCACAGTTAATGTACCTACTCCCTTTTATAGTGAGAAAATTTTGTTTCTTATAGTTATGACTACTGTATGAGTGGTTCTATCCCACGTAAAATAGTTTTTGCTATGCTGAAGGTTCCAAGATGGAGAAAACACATGTGGTGATGTGGATGTAGCGTACTATTAGTTTAAATGTGTAATTTTTATAAATAATTGCATAAATAATAAAAATAAAAACGATCACACCAAGGGTGTCATTTTAACTTTTTTGAAAGTATGCTAACAACTAGGCAGGCCAAATAAAAATTCAGCAGGCCAATCTGTTGTAGGTATTATATTTTACAATAGAATATTATTACAAAAAAATTTGCATATGGTCTGGACCCCTCTTCCTCCCGATTGACAATAATAATAATAAAACTAATATAGGTACCTAAGTTGAAATTTTGGTAAGCCTTAAAATTGCTAAAAAAGAGTCAAAATATTTTTAAAATTGTGTGGTGTAGTTATATAAAATCCTAATATGAACATTCGGTGAAAATATCAATTATCTACGT
This sequence comes from Diuraphis noxia, assembly GCF_037042655.1. NCBI lineage: Eukaryota > Metazoa > Arthropoda > Insecta > Hemiptera > Aphididae > Diuraphis > Diuraphis noxia. Next base: position 14,525,863 of record NW_028301712.1, on the reverse strand, counting down.
TCATGTTTATAGAACTATACATACACCTAAAATCAAGATCGAATTTATTGAAAACTGGCTCTGCGTAAAAATCTGTTATCCTTATTTTTTTTTTGTGTGTCCTTCCCGACGCCGGACGCTGTTAGATTCTGTTAAAAAATGGGCTCGTCTCTTTTGGTCTTATAAGTCCAAATGGGAGTTGATTAAAACATTTCAAACTTAACACAATATACCATAATATTATTTGTGATATTTTGAAGTCGACGAGAACGGTTGCGGGAAACTTATAACGTTACAGTATTATAGTTTCGCCTCTGAAGAACGAAAAATAATGGCGTATTAATGTTTCGACGGCAGCGGGTGCGGCTGACAGAAACTAAACCTCGTGCGAATCGATCTGCAGACCCGCCGTGCCCGCCGTGGTGACACACTAGGCCAACGCACACGAAACACGAGCGCCGGATATTTTTCCTGAGCGTGTACGATATTTATCGTAAGTACGTTTCTGCTGCCGACCGTTAATTCGCTATCATCTACAGCAGTGGTGCGCAACCTTTTTTGATCCACGACCCCCCAAAATGATTTATTTTGATAATTCGACCCCCCTTCCTACCAACATTATGTAAGTGTGTAATATAAATTTACTTTTTCATTTGGTGTAAAATTATTGGCGACCCCCTTATAAAATTTCGCGACCCCCAGGTTGCGCACCACTGATCTACAGTCGTATTCAGGTATTCATAACGATATGAGTTCCTCCGGACAAAGTTTTGAAAAACAGATTTGTGAATCCTGGACAGATAGGTAACCTGATAAACCTGATACGGTTATTATACCACATAAAAATAGTAGTTATATGTATTTTATGATGCATATATATTAATATTAGTAATATAGGTAATAATTAGGGCAGAGGTCTTGTAGCTCTAAAAAGTCACCAAATATGCATTTAAATATACAAAATATGCACTTAAGTATAAAAAATATGCGTTTTAAAGTGGATATTTTTGAAAAAAAATTAAGAATTTTTCTGTTGGTACTTATTATTTTTATGATAAAATGTTATTTACAACTTTATTTAACAACTTACATTTAATTATTTGAATTATTTGGGTTAGGAGAAAATTAAAGAAAATTAATAACCCGACAAATTGCGGCATTAGTTCGGCAAATCTCGAGAAATATGGTCGATAATATCAACGTTATTTTGGATGAATAAATAAATAAATAAAAACGTCAAAGAAAAAATATTGGTAAACCTATAAATTATTTAAAATATGCATCTAAAAGTATAAAATGGAAAAAATTTGCCCTAAAAACCAAAAAAAAGCAAAATATGCCATAAAAACGATATAAAAAAGGAAAATATGCCCTAAAAACCAAAAAAAACGCAAAATATGCATTTATATGCACAACAAAATTTCAAAACTAGTTTTGTGGTAGCATGAAACGCATTTGTTTCGCACTCTGCTATTTTTGTGACTGTGCAAAAAAAATATGCAAATGCTACAAGTCCTCTGCCCTAGTAATAATGTAACTTACACGCACCATGTTTATTTTGACATCGTTATTGTCTTATAAATTATAATATTATGATATTATATCTTGTTATATTAAAAAAATCATTTTTTAGATTGACGACATCGTAAGAAATGGTAATGATATTTTGATTTTGAAACTTTCACGTAATGCCAAAATATTATGATATGTATCAGGCGGAACCTTTATGGCTTTATGAATATTTTGGTTCTAAGGTTCTGATACGGTTGATAGAAATAACGAAATTGTTTTTTGGTTTTTTGAAATTTCAAGGAAAATACAGGAGATACCAATTTTGACCAGCTACAATATAAATTCTAAGAACGCATACCTAACTCGGTTAAAACAAAATAAACCAAAACGGTTAAAGTTATGAAAATATAAGAATATATAAATATATGTTTATGTTACATTATACAACTATATTGCTTTTATTTATGAAATATAGAATTAAGGTTTCCAATTTTTAACATTATTCCAACTGTTTATTTTCGATAATGTATTTAGTAGTGTTTTGGGCATTGCATGACTGTCGTAGGTAGGTCAAGGGCACCCGCAGGGGGGGCCAAAGGGCCATTGCCCCTACTGGGAATATTTTAAAACTATTGTTAATTTAATGCCATGCATATTAAAGACATTGTTAAAAAGCAAAAACAAAATATTATTGAAGACGTTTTACAATCATTTTGTTACAACCAAGACGCATACAACTTTTATTTGATAATTAATATAAATATAATGAATTTGTAACATCTACAATAACATGTATTTAAAAAATATTAGTATAATGTATTGTAAACCTACACATATAAGGGACTTAATATGTGATGACATATAATGTTGATTTTTTTTCTATTTAGGTTATGCTATTTTAGAATGAAGACACTAAAAATATATTAAAATTTAAAATAATCTTTTTGATTTGGTTTTAGAATTTTGATCTTGCCCCGGGTGGGATTTTATCCTGCGGGCGTGCTTGAGGTAGGTACATGATTTGTGTTGAAAACGTGTAAAATGATACAATTATGTCCTTATTGTCACAAGCATATTGAATCATAATAAATTCATAGCAGAACGAGTACCTACCAAAAAACTAATTTTACTATAACTAAACGACTAAATGAATGACGTATACTATACATTGTGGTGTTTTAACTATAAAATGAATGAACGTATTAGCTACCTGTTATTTAATATTTATAGGTATTATAGGTTGCGCAAATGTGATTACTCGACATTATTCCGTGAGTGATTTTTCGGTGTGATTTTTCTTTCTACGAGCATAGTTTAAAATTGGGATTAGTTATTATTTTTATTTGGTGAACATAACATCTTATCACCCATATACGTGGTAAAATATTATTTAAGCATTGAACAATAAATATCCAAATATCGTTATAACCGATTCGGCTGCAGTTTTTCCAGTCTAGCTTGAGATACAAATATAATAATTGTTAGATGAACCCGCGAGGTCCGATAATATCGGACCGATATTATAATAATAATATATACTTTGTGTTTTGTCCTACATATATTTAACTTTTTCACATTGACATTCGGTATACGTTGCAGGTGCAGCATACGTATATAGATAGGTATATAAATTCAATCATGTGCAATTTTGTTCTCGTCGGTCGGTTAAAATTTATCGTTTTCGGTGTTCATTGGATTTTATCGTGTCGCTGGCGCTTTTCAGCTTGTCGATAAGGGTTGCACTGGCGCGTGGGCGCGCGCACGCACCCATTTTCCGCGGCCGACCCCCTCAGCGAGTGCAGCGCGTCACGCGGCGTCCCCTCTGCTACCACACACGACGTAGTCGAGGGTCAGGTAACGGGCGTCCCGTAACGCCGTGTGCACCGTTTTCGTAGTTGTTGGTACATCAGGGGATTCGTATCGTCGACTGGTTCGACCGTCATAGTCAGTCAGTCGGTCAGTAGGTCAGTGGTATAGGTTGACGTCGTATTGCTGGTGGCATGACGTCGCAGTATGAGGTGCCACGCGAGGCCAGAGGGCCCGCGCTGGCCGCGGCTGGTGTCCGACCTCGCGTCGACCCCGAGGCGCTCGGCGAAGTTGACCCGGAACACTATCCGCAGCCCAAGGACTCGACCAACAGAATACGAGGCAAGTCGGACATCATCGAACTAATATTCGGGTCCGTTGACCAGGAGCTGCTGACAGTCAAGACGTTCTACTTCTTCTTTTACTCGGCGTTCGGGTCTCTGTTTCCACTGATGGGCGTCTACTTCAAGCAGATGGGCATGAACCCCAGCCAGTGTGGTCTGCTCATCGGGTCCCGGCCGTTCGTCGAGTTTCTGGCTGCCCCATTCTGGGGAGGCCTGGCTGACAGGTAATGATAATAAGAGCGCGACCCCAGTTTTTGCACACACGAAAAATTGTATTTAAACTTTGTATCGCTATCTAATATTTTACTTGAACTGGGTTTCAATACTGTAATCCCATTGGCCTATCTACACTAAACCGTATATTTATCCTAAGTTAAAAGATCAACAACGTTTTTCCATAATTCCCAAAATAATTATATTTAATGCATATTATTTACGTATTATGGTCCGGCGCGTGTATGACCGCCGCCGCTCCGCTGCCGTTAAACATGAAAACGGCTCCGATCGATTTTACCCGTTCCTCCCCGCCGTCGACCCGCGACCGAGTGTATTTCTCGACCCACTTATACACCCTCACCAACACACATCTTGTACTCGCATAGACATCGAAATTCCGAGACGATTTACCTGACCCTTCCGATTCTGGGACTTATCGCCAAGATGTTCTGAATCCCTTTCATCAATTTGACGAAATTTCACAACGCCGTCCAAAAAGTGTATATAATACCTACTGTTATTAATATGATAAATTTTCTGTTATGTATATTCGAGATTCAAGGTCGAACCGTGCTGTCGAGGATCGGTGATTTATAAAAGGGTTTCTAAACGAATGCCACACCAGGTGAGGGAGGGGTAGTGGGAGATTGATACGATATTTTTCACCGTCCGTTGGAAAGTTTTAGGAATTCATTCAATCATCGATCCAATCGGGCAATCACGTTAAATTCATCTGAGTGTATTTAAATTGTTTGGACACACTAAATTGCTATGATATTATCTAAATTGGGTTAACAAGCACACCAGCCCGGTTTTGTTGACAGTTTGGTACGTGTGCTATGGGTAAAATATTATCGTTTTGGAAACGAATGTGTTTGCTTGAAATTGATTACCATGCATTATATAGAAACAAACGGTTTACCAAAGGATTGAATGAATAGTCCGGTTTTGTTGATTTTAACTAATAGGTTTCAAACTTTGAATGCTTGCAAAAAAAAAATTGTGCTAATATATTTCTTTTATTTTTCACCTGCTATTGTAAAAATATGTTATGCGCCTTATATAAAATTTTAAATTCTAAGATATAAAAGGAAAATTTTTAATGAATTTCTAGCATAAAATAATTTATGAATTTTCGTGATTTTTACGTATGTTCTCTAAAATTCAAACTTTGAATGCTTGTAAAAAAAAATTGTGACCAAGCATTTCTTTTATTTTTCAACTGCTATTGTAAAAATATGTTAGAAGCCTTGTATTAAATGTTCAAATCTTAGAATTAAAAAGAAAAACTTTTATGAATTTCTATCTAAGATAATTTGAACATTGCCGTAATTTTTACGTATTTAGTCAAAATTTGAACTTAAAATGCTTATAAAAAAAAAATGGTGCCTATGTATTTTTAATATTTTTTAACTGCTATTGTTACAATGTGTTATAAGCCTTGTATTAAATTTTCAAGCTTTTCTACACATACATTTTTATCAATATTTATAGAAAAAAAAACTAAAAAAGTTGAAAAATTAAAATGTCAGTAAACAGCTCAAAACAAATCTAAATATTTTGAAAATTTTATCAAATATAGAAAATGCCTATTAAAACATTGAGTGAAAATTTCAAGTATCTGCAGTCATTTGTTTTAGAGTTACACCAAAATAAAGAAATCGCTAAAAGTGAAAATCCAATGTTGTAAAAATTTAAATTTCAAATGCTCATAAAAATTTAATTTGAATTTCCGGTGGACTTTTTAGTTGTGATAAAGATTGAAAAACTTTTAAAGAATCTTGTATTAAATTTTTAAATCTCAGATTTAAAAAGAAAATTTTTTATGAATTTCTAGCTTAAAATATTTTGTGAATTTTTGTGATTTTTACGTATTTTGTCAAAATTCAAACTTTGAATGCTTATAAAAAAAAATTGTGACTATGAATTTATTTTATTTTTCAACTGCTATTTGTAAACATATGTTAAGAGCCTTGCATTAAATTTTCAAACGTTTCTGCCCAACAAATACATTTTTATCGACATTAATTAAAAAAAAACTAATAATGATCGAAAATTTAAAATGACTATGAATAGTTCAACTTAAGTCGAACATTTTTGAAAATTGCATGGTGGATAGAATATACTTATATAAACATTCGGTGAAAATTTCATGTATATACGGTCATTTGTTTTAATGTTACATCAAAAACCAAAATCGATTTTGTCGAAAAATGAGTGTGTGCATAAAATTTTCCGTTTTTCCCTTAATTTTTAGTTTGTTTTGCTCAAATATTTAGAAAAGTTTTAAGAATTTTTTACTTTTGACCCCCCAAAGTACCAACTAGATTCACTTTCTGATCGAACGAAGTACTGAAGTCAAAAATCGTAGTATTTTTACTGCCCCAAAACGTGATGACAGACAAAAAAAAAGGCACACACATCGTGGTAAAATCAATACATTCATCGCTACGCTCAGAATCTAAAATATAAGCTTAAAAAATATTTTATGAGAATTTCAATTAGGTACTAACGAAGGTGCGAAGGTCTAAATATTACCTATTTTAAAATATTTAATTACAAAATTAATGATTTAGTTTAAAGAAATTTACATATCTATACTTTAATGAAAACTTTACCTGAAATTATCATTCGATAGTAACTACAATATTATTTTTAGTTAATTTCATTTTTACAAGTAAAAATCAATCTGTATTAATTATTATTGGATGACACAATAAGAAAATGTGATAAAAGCTACAATTACCTGGTCATGAGACTTTTGTTGAAAGAAGCGACATATTGTTAATATTTAATAATTTAAAATAAATATTTACAAACTTAAACATAATAAAATAATAAAATGAAAGTAAAAATATTAATATTAATAATATTTATAGGTTTATTACATTATGTGTGATATGTAATATTAGTATACTAGGTATATATACCTACTGCAGTTAAAATTTAATTTTACACGCAGAATTTTATATTCTTAGTTTGACAGAAAATCAATTTCAACACATATTTTTGAGTAACGATGCATTCACATCAATGTGAGAATTAAAGTTTAATTTTTTCAACAATACCTACATGCTTTAAATAATACAAGCGTAATCGTTTACTATTTATATAATACGTGTCAAAAAATTATGAAATAAATTATGTTACTGATTTATTATCAACTGATTCCAGTGATTTCATAAATATACCTATTATATTATATAAATAGATTAGAATTTTACTTATTAAAGTTTAGAAATTATTATTTACCTACTAAAAATATTTAAGTAGGCCACAAAAAGCTAAGATATCATATCACGTTATTGCTGCAGTTTAGCGTATTATTAATGTAAAACAAAAATGTACTCAACATAACTGAAGTGAACTCAGCAGTAATAACATGGCTTAGACTTTTCAGCAACGGTAAATCTAATGAAATTTATTAACTTCACAATTTTATTTTAAAATATAACCATGAAATTTTGAATGCAATATAGTCATACGCAATGGTTTCAAGATAGACAAGTTACAGAGGCTTGTATATCAATAATATAATGTGGAGTACAAACTACAAAGTACACACCATATCGAAACTTGTAGACATCATATTTCAAACTGATCATGTTTGTCATTATATGTTTCATAGTCTTATGATGAAATAATATTTTTTTAATTTTTTTTAATTCATAATACCTAGGTAGTAAATAATGAACACAATAATGAACCTATATGCACCGCCTAAATTGTAGAAATTGACTTGTCAAATGATTTAATTACTATTAAACCCTCCATAGATGAAACGTGGTTTGGAAAGTGTTACGATTATGAATGAATGTTTACGACACAATATAATAATTTTAATAGTAGTTAGACACGTCTTACGATCTTGTGGTAATTTTTTCCGTAGATGGCGGAAAGGGAAAATGTTGTTATTGGCTTCGCTTTCGTGTTGGATAATTTTTACGCTGCCGTTGGGATTCATACAGCCACCGGCCACTAGATGTATTGTGAAAAAAAACGCGTCCACCTATATGCTGGAAACGCCCATGGCACCCAAAGTGTACAAGCGGGACGTGTCTTCGGTGACGGATTTTATTAAATACGACCAAGACATCAACGACTTCGAAGTCCCGGACTTGTCCACACCAGTGATAAGACGAACTCGTGGCGTGCGACCGAGGTTTACGGCAGGCCGGTCTCCGTTGGACGTGAAGTTTGCCTCCAACTACAACGAGAAACAGCACTACAACTTGGTCATGCCTATTTACAGCCACATTGTGTACACGATAGAAGTAAGTAGTTCCAAGGTCAAACGATAAAAGAGATAACTAATATTATTTCAAGACTTCAGTTTTTCACGAAACTTGATCTGTTTTTGTCATTTATAATTCGGTTGAAAATCCTCACATAACTCAACGAAAATACAGAAATGTATTATAATTTGTTAGTCATAGTTTAGAATTTGTGTTCAACACATTTTCAAGTTATGAAGGTCTTCAAAAAACTATAACTATACCTATTATATACAATGACAAAACGTTATTATACCATGTATTATAAAATATTTATACTATTAATTATAATCAATAGTAATACATTTGTGACAAAATATTGATATATGATTTAAGGCTTAAAAATTACTTAATCTTTACCTATAATAGCTGACACATTCAATCTAACTAAATAAGTAGTAAAACTAGCTCAGTTATTGGTGCTCATTATTTTAGTATGCTAAATTGTACGAACATTTTGTTTCTGAAATCCCTATTGTAGTTATCTAGTGTTGAAACTTAATATCGTTCATTTTAAAGACCTGGTAAAAATGATAAGGCTCTTGACCTCATTATTGAGTGACATTTGAGTACCTATCATGTTGAAAGGTGTAACAACTCGAATACAAATACAAAAAAAATGTCTTTGTGTTTTCAGAAATATGAAACCTATTTAAAAAATGGTTAGTTGTTGGGCTTTTTACTATCAAGTTTTTTTTTTCAATATTTATGCGATGTAATTAGTTTTTAAAAGAGGCTTTATTTTAAAATGGCCGGTAAAAGGTTCTTGCATTCGTTAATTGTATTAATCTAATAAATATCTGAATTTTATAATCAGTCTGCAGTGGTGCTTACTCAATAATGCACATTACCTTTTATATTATATAATATTTGTTACTTATTGTTCATTTATTTTAGTATAATACTCTTACAATCCACCTGGGATTCTAAATAAAACGTATGCAAAATTTTAAGCCAATAAGTCAAAAACCGTGGATTTGCATGATGAGCGTCATTTAGATATATAACCTGGCTTAGTTATAGGGTTATATTCAGTAATCAAAAATATTAAGTATAGGCCGGCACAGTAGAATTTACGATTTGATAACCAGATATTACATGTAACTATATGTAGCTAGTAGTATAAGTACTTGTAGTTTTTCAATTCATAATTCCTTAAAATTACCATATTATCCCCTCTCTCAGTTAAAATTGAGAAGTTCGATTAGATTAAAGGATTAATATCAATAAATAATAATTTTGTGTATGTTAATATTAATAATATATCTAGATCTAGAACCAATGTATTTTTACTATAAGATGTACAACCTTTTCAACTTTACTTTGTAAACCATTCATGGTCTTTGTTTAATCTTTATCTATTGGGCCCAGCCCATATAAATATAAATAAATAAATAAATCAAAAAATAACCCTTTTAGACCAAATTATAAACTATTACTATATACTACATTATAGTATTATACAAGTATATAGTAAAGGTATGAAATTAAAAATAATTTACATCATTATAACGGAACTCGTATTTGTTTTCTTCAGGATATTGAGAAAGTGTTCTTTCTGCTATTGCTCTTAGTCATGATTGGCGAGTTCTTCAGTGCTCCAGCTATCACATTAGCTGACTCGGCAGTTATCACGCTGTTGGGTACGGACGCTGACAAATATGGACACCAGAGAATGTTTGGTTCATTGGGTTGGGGCCTGGCCATGTTTTTCGTGGGCATAGCTCTGGACCATTCGACCGCATTTCCGGATCATCCATGCGATGGTCCACAGGACCGCGAGAAGAATTATACTATTTGCTTTGCTACGTTCTCCGTACTCATGGGCGCCGCTTTGATCACTGCCACGCAGATGAACTTCCGGTACGATGATACGACGATGGAATCAGAGCAAACGGAAATGATGATGGAAAAAGGAGCAGCTCCGACCCGGGACGATTACCTCCAGCAGGAGTTGGCGCAACAGTTGAACCTTCCGTCCTTGGCACCCAACGTGGCGGGTTTGCCTCCCAGGCCCCCCGATCTCCCGGAAGGTGGTGGTGGAGAGGCGAGTTTAAAGGTAATTCGATAACTACCTCGCATACTTTCGGTAAAATCATTTTCAAAGTATGTGTAATGAATATTTTAACAAAAAAATTTTAAAAAATACTCCTCTTAGAATAATTGAACACTTTATGGTAATAGTATTCTCATCATAGCTATTTATTTGTCAATCGTTTATTATTTTGCATGACAATTTTGTAGGTATAAATTAATACTTGGTTAATTAAATAACGATGATATTATATCCTTTTGTTTACCTACCTACATAATTTTTAAACTGATTTTAAAATACAACCTCGAAAATAATGAAATTTTTTAAAATGTAATTCACAAATTAAATAAATTTATTGCAGGTAGGTATGTATGTCATCCTGAAAAACCACATCTGTTTCAATGTTTAATTTATACAATTTTTATTAAGCTATGAAACACTAATAATTTTGTTCAATTTTAACAATAAGTTGTATGTTTTATATAAATATCATATTTATTGATTAAAAATATGATTATCGATGCATATTGAAAATCTAAAAGTATCAGTGATTTACCATTGCTTTAACAATAAACATTAAATGTATGGTATGAATTTAAATTTTATATTGATTTGAAAATGTAGTACGATCATAATGTTAATATAATATGTAATTAATGATAATATATTACGTAACTGGCAAATGTATATAAGTTTTAAAATATATTATATTTTAGAGACTACAAATATTTTTACATTGCATAAGTTTTTAAAAGTCGACTAATTATTTGGTACTTATCTATGTTATAGGTTATAATAGTGGTACTATACATATTTGGATAAAAATACCTTTTAAAATTATTTTAAATGAATATTTGATAATAATAGTATTGCTTGAATTCTTTCAATATACTATACACAAGCATTTAAAAAACTCTTAAAATAAGTACTTAAGTCTTATAGTCATTGATTATTTAAATTTATCAAAATATGCATAAAAAGACAAAATCATAAACTCCATACAATTTAACTCTATTATTATTTTATGGTCAGTGGTTAACGATGAGTTTCATAAAAAAAATAAATATTTGAAAATACTTCGAATATAGAAAAGAATACCTACATAAAAATGGAGTATTTAAAAATGATTAAAGTATTTAATTCCGTAGAATTTAATGATTTATATGTCGTCTTACATATTATAATCGCAATTACGATTTTAATCACTTGAAAATATGACTTATTCATTATGATCTTATATTTCAGACTAAAATCTTTGCTCAAACAACGAAAAAAATTCCTGAATGGATTACAGTATTAAAATATTTCGCGAACTTGAAGTGCGGATCTTTTTTGTTCGTATCATGGTTTATGGGATTTGGTATTGGATTGATATTCACGTTCCTGTTTTGGCATTTGCAAGTGAGTGAAATATTGTCATCGTATGGATGTAGTCCGAATTTAATTATTGACTCCGTTGTTAAATATTACAACTAATGTTTAGGATTACGGTGGGTCTCCGACGCTATTCGGTGTGGCTTCAGTTATCAATCACATTTCTGAGATCTTCGCGTACTTCTTCAGTTTCAAACTCATCCGCCAGATGGGGCACGTCAAAGTATGAGTGTTTTAGTATTTTACATCGATATTTTTAGGTACATGTCCTGTTAGTCAAGATCAATTTATCGTGTTTAGGTGTTGTGTTTGGGACTCGTCGGCAACATATTGCGTTTCTTGTACATCTCTTGGCTGAAGAACCCGTGGTGGGTATTACCGTTTGAATTCATGCAAGGTAAATTATATTGTTAAATTGTATCATTATGTTAGTCCATATGACCATATATAAATATATTAATCTATAGCTATCCTCCTAACATCGTCCGCATTGTGAACAAATTGATCGGTGATACCATTTGGCCATAATATTCAATAAATACTATGTAGTAAACTAGTAGTTATAATAGTAATATAGTACAATCTCGGTAATCCGACATACGTATATCAGACCACTACGCTACTGTTGGATTAACAAAAACGGCGTATTAATAGGGGTTCACATAAAAATAAATTTTTACTTATTGAATTTTACATTTTTACTGATACATATTAAAAAAATGAATTACATAATGTATTATTATTAATTAATAATTATTATTGTAATACAACACTGGCTGCATGATACTCCAGTGTTATCTTCGATGAGGGCGTGCAGTGAAGGAGAACTATTTAGGATTTTGAAGGCTTCAATTTATTTGGGACAGTTGATAACTTTAATATTCTCTATTGTTATAATAATATTGTGTATGTTTATTTTTTTCCATTTTTAGGCATAACTCATGCTGCAGTCTGGGCTGCTTGCTGCTCATATATAGCTCACAATACTCCACAACAGTTGCGAAGCTCGGCTCAAGGTGTGTTGCAAGGCATCCATCATGGTTTGGGCAGAGGATGTGGTGCTGTCATCGGTGGATGGTTTGTCACATACTTTGGTAAATGCACTATATTATGTTTTTCAATAGAAGTTTGATATGCGTCCTTTAAAATTTTAACTTAAACGAAAATTGTATTTTCGTACAGGAACGACGACAACGTTTAGAGGATACGGATTCGTTTGCGCGCTCGTCTTAGGAGCATTTATTTTTATTAATTTCTACAGGAAGGACACTGGATTTGTGTCGGAATTACCTGTTGCCGAGGATCCACATCAGGTGAATTATACGTATACTTACTGTTGCTTAATAATAAGGAAATCCTTTTTAACTTATCAATTCGTTTAGTTAAATCAAAATTGGGTGTGGTTGTTGTCGATATTTTATTTCGGGTAAATGATTAAAATGGTGGATGACCTTTGTTTATCTTTTTTTGTATTATAATTTACTCGTTTAAATCATTTCGTTATTCATCAAAATTTATTTTTATCCATAATATTTTATTTATCTTCGTTACAATGGTGCATGGGATATATAAAAACGAACGCTGGTTTGACGACACCTCAAGTCGTTAAATCATTACCAACACTTACAAATTATTAATTAAACATAATTAATTTTACGCAGAAATTAAAAATTGCTGAGTGGCCAGTAATATTGTAAGTACCTTAAGTTCGTGATAGTAAACGCTGATATATCATCGATATTTTCTGACTAATAAAAATTTACAGGTATATAGTTATTTATAATGTAGCCATCGAAAGGCTTAATTAGAGATGATTATCATTTTAGGCTATAGCTTTCATTAATTAATGTTTAAATGATTTGACACTTGTCGTCTTGGACACTGGTCTCATAAATCAGTAGTGACCATTCCTAAATTAATTGACCTAAAATAATCTAACTTAATCTATCCTAACGATCCCTAATGGCTACCTAAAGTATTTGAGTTTTTTAGAATCTAATTAAGGAGTATGAACAAAAATAATTTAACTTAAATATTTTTAATATTATACACATGATTTTACATGTACAAGTTGATCATTTGTAAATTAATACAGACATATTTATTTTATTTTCTGTATTCCATAGGTGGCTGAAGAAACAGCTCATTTAGCACCTCATGGTGTACCCAGCAATCCTTTACCTAGAGGTTTGTCAAGCAACAAACTACAAGACTTAGCGACTGAAAACCATGGTTATGGCGCCACGCACACATCTGGCAGCAACTTAAATATTCCACAAGGTACTATTTACTGTCAATTTTAAAATTTATAAATCACTTGTAGTTTTTATTCTATAAATATTAGTGTTATGACGATTATTCGATTTTTTATTGTAGGCGCGACAAATCCATTCCGACAAAACAGCTACAAACAACCCGTTAATCATGGAACCACGTACACAGATGAGTGTATACAAAAACAATATACGGTTAGCATCTACTAAAATAAATTGGAATAATAAAAAAAAAAATGTGATGGGCTATACGAACGAAATTATTCTACTTTACGAAACTTAGTAGAATATCTACACACGTAGATATTCAAAAGTTCAGTCTTATTCGAGAAACTTAAGGATATTAATTTAAATTGACATAAAAATCGTATTGATATTTGATTTTGATAAACTTAATAATTCATTGTTCATTATTTTATTAATAAACCCACATTTTACATTTTTTTTCTTTGTGAATAAACATAAACACCTATTGTAAACAGTCGGCTTTATGATCATAAGTATAATTTACTATAATTTTTAGATGTGCAACGACTTACAGAAACATTCGATCACTTCAGAATTGATAAGTCCTGAACCACTGAAAAGAAACTCGCCATTATACCAATGGTAATTGTGATTCAGATGTACGCGATTCTTCTCCATTTGTTTTTCTGGCGTACCTACGTCAGAGAATCGTTTTTTCTCAATAATGTTATTGGAGCAAGAATCAACGTGGCGTTGTTTTTTTCCCCTGTTTTTAGTACCTAACCAAGAGTAATGAAACAATTTTGTTATTTTATAACTTTTGAGACTTAGCAATAATAATAATAATAATAATAATAATACAAATATTAACTAAAAAATTTAAAATAAAATAAAATACACATTAATACATTTTTACTTATATTGGTACCTATATCTACATAGAAAACATATTGTTATTGTCTTAAATGATTTTTTTAAATTTAATTTTACTCCTATAAATACCAAGCCTAAATATTGTTGACGAAAGTAATATTATTTGTTTACGTATGTCAAGAGATTTCGCATAAAAATGCCTGTTATACGGAAAATGGAAACTATGTTGTTGAAGTATGCTTTGTGATAAGGTTAATTTATTCAATGTTGTGTTAAAAATATTATTATTATAATTTGCACGAATTTAACTAAATCATATCAAAATGAAGTTTGCACGTTTTATTTTGAATAATTTAAAATTGTTAACACGGGAATTTTTACTTATATAAAGGAATAATTTATTAGTGTACTCCGTGTACGGTGAAATACCTATAATATTGTATTATGATGATTTCGTTCGTTAATGGACTTAGTAAAATAAAATGACACTGATGGTCGCTGAAATAATAAGAAATTTAAATAAAAATAGGATTGTTTTCTATTTATTTAAATACTACAAATTCTATAAAAACGTATACCTAGTACTGCTGCTGCAGAGTTTATTCTTAAAAATATTACGATGTATATGTTTTTATAATATTTGTATACATAAAATAGACCATTTCAATAACCTGATCACGTTTATCCGATTTCGATTAGTAGAGAAATAGAATATATTTTAGTCTAAGCAATTTTTAATAAACAAATATTTAAGAAGTTCTTTACTTGCATTACGCTTTAAAGAAAAATTACGATTTATTGTTAAAAATAAACAACTATTTTTCAACTTCTTTTATATATTACATTATAGAATTGTTGATTTTAATACCAACAATAATAATTCTAAAACTTTAAGTATTGAGTTGTAAATAAACGAAAACAAGAACTATCAATTTGAATTCTCGATAAAAATGTTTTACATATTATGTATACATTTATTTAAATGTTTGAATATTTTATTAACATTTTAAACATAACAATGCTATTATATTATCAGTATTGCTATATTATTAAATGTACTTCAATTAATAATTGTAAAAATTAATAATAGTAATAAACAAACAAAACTATTATGTTATTGCCGTTATTGGTGTAATCACGAAAATCTTTTTACGTATTTGTATACATTTTTGATTCTGAGTGGAGCAAGGAATGTATGGGTTTTATAATGATGTTTATTTCTTTTACTTTTTTATTCTATAAACACTTTTTCTCCCTCTAAAATTACTCGAAAGTATCAAGTGTAGCATCTTTTCTGAAAGTGAATGTTCTTGAGCTGGTACTTAAGAGAAGTCATTTTTTAATTTTCGAAACGGTACTTGAAATAAAATCGGTTAAAGGAGAAAAAGTACGATTTCACGATTTTATAATATCAAATATCTACGAACGACATTTTTTTTTTGCAATTATAACAATACAATTAATATATTATAACATATTCTAGACTGATAAACCATCTCCACTCAGAATCGTTTTTTGTATACAATGATATAACATGATTGAATTCAAATTTAATACCATCCATTACAGTAGCTCACTTGTAGCTTACTGTAATGCTGAGCGACATCCACTAACTTACCAGATTTTTTTTTTAATATGAAAGTACTCTTGCAGAAAAAATAAATAGCATTGGATAGTACAAACAAATTGTTTTTATACAGAGTGATTCTTTTATCAAACAACACTTATATGGGGTTTGTGTGTAAATATCACCTAACATACACCTATAACACATAAACACCACTCAAAACCACCCAACTTTGGGAGGCTATATCTTGTTAAACGGATTAACGAAAAATGAAAATTTAAACGTGAAAATTCATTGAAAAAATAGCCTTTTTAGTTTATGAAATTTTAAGTATAGGTTATCATTTGAAAATCAAAAGTTGATAATTGTTAACCTGATAAATATAAGGGTGAAAATATTTAAAAAATATAATATAGTTCTAGAACAATATGGTTCAAAAATTTTGAAAAAAAAAACTTGAAAAAAGTCAATAGTTTTTGAAGTAATGAGTGTTGTTTGATAAAAGAATCACCCTGTTTATTATTGGAAACCAGTATAATTATAATATTATATGTAAATCGAGTAAATAGAATTAAAATGACACATTAAAAATTTTATACTCCACTTTTCAGCCGTAGTTTTAACTGAAACACGGAATTTCCTTTTTCAAAATACATAAGCCGAGTAGGGTAATATAATATATATATACATTATACGCATAATTTATGCAAATATACCGAGCGTAGTATGACTTAGCTTTCAAGAAGGTTGATTGATCGATTTCACTTATGAATTGCTACGTTTTTTATTTTAGATTTTGAATTAAACAAAATGGTAATGATTTTATATGACTATACTTGATAAATATAAAACCACAGAATGAAGTAAGCAATAATCATACTGAAAAACAAACAAAATAGAAAATATTTCACTGAGTTGTTTCGAAACATAAACCTATTTTCCGTAAAAATTATGGTACCTATATTGGTATTGTTTCCTGAATATTTGTTGAGAAATAAGTCTGATTTAATTGCAAATATCTCATTTTAGAATTGATTGCCAGAAAACATTGGATTCGAAAGGCGAAGGTACATAGTCGAGTATTTGGATGAATTCCAACGGTAGTGAAAACTAATGTCTAGTCAACTTGAATTATTTAAGAATAGTTAACGTGAAATTGAATAAAAACGTACCTACTTCTTAATATCTAACTTACAAATAAATGCATTCAGAATATATTTTAATTAATTGGCAAGTCAGTGATATTAATAATATTGAGAATATTTAAGTGCAATACTTAAAATATATATATATATATATATATATATATATATAATTTATTACATATGTATGTAACATAATATATTATTTATACCCATCATGGTAAAAGAGAGGCAATTAGGTAGTTATTATTATTTTAGATACAAGTGAAAATTTGCCCGTGGATAGAACTTAAACTTCGTTATAAAAAAGTCATATAGATTCTTAACACGGTTTTTTAGTTGTTTTAACCAAGTATGATAATTATAAGTCTAAAATGATATCCAACCATACTAATTAATTTATTACTAAATCTATTGACGAAAATTTTATGAAAATCAGGAGAAAACTGTGCTGGATTTGCAATGTGTTGTCCGTTAGACGCTTTTGATTTCATCCACTTTATCATAAGTTTCGTCGAATGTAAACTAGGCACACATATACATATTTTTAACTCTTTTTTTGTGAAGTCAAGATAAAACAATTTTTTTCTGCGTTACATATTTTTATCAATTTTAGAACGTTGCAGTGATGATCACATTGAGCATTCATGAGTTACATCCTGTACAGGGAGACACTGACACGAAAATCATAATTAATTTTTTATTATATATTATACATAAATAATAAATATTATGCTAATACTAGTTACTACGTACTGCTTGAGTTATAGACTTAAATAGTTTATTATAGTTTTGGTTATACAGCATTGTAAAAACGAGACAAATTGTATTGTCAACCTATTATGTTTCTCTCACTTTATATTAAATCTTTTACTTTACTGTATTAAATACCTTTTATTCGTAATACTTTTACGAATACCATTCAATATTATACTATAAATAAAAATAAAGAATAATGAGTATACATAACACCAGAAATCGTAAGGTTAAAACGTTATTTAATTTGAATTTTTAAATACAATTTCATTTTTTTTTTTTTTTTTTAAATAAGAAGTACAGTAGATTAATTACCAATTTTTTTGCTGAGAATAAAAACAATTTAGCTAATAGCCATATTAGATATTTTAAGTGCCATGACAGAATAATAGAAATCTTTTGAAATTATTTAAAAAAAAGTTAATTTGTCAATTGATGACTATAATATTATCGATAAGTAATATAGATTGAGACATACTTTTCTAATATAAAATACCAGCTATTAAATATCGCGATAATCTATTTGGACTAGCTAGTGCTATACATATTTTGGAGCCAAATGTTTGAGCATATTTATACAATTTATTTTGTTCATTCGAGTATGATAACAATTATGAAGTACTTAAGGGGCCTGCACGCGACCTGTTTTTTTACTCAAAAACATGCCTTACAGGAAAAACTCTCACGCTTCGTAGATTGGTCCGATTTCGGCTTATGCAGTGTGAGCAAAGCTTTTATTTTACACTACATTTATCGTTTATCATATTTATATTGAACATCAGAGGTATAGCCAATAACGCTGTATGACGGGGGGAGGGGATATTGTAATCTGTAAAATCATTTTTTAATATAATATTACAGTAGGTATAGGCTAAAATAAATACGCCAATGAAGAGTCTTTTTGCCCACGCCTCTGCTGTGCATATGCGTCATACTACGTAGACCCAGTAGAGTATTTACGATTATTTTTGTGTGGTAATATCATAGATAAAATCAGTGCATCAGATAAACAGTCAGCAGTCTCCTCCAGGCCATGGGTTCCTCTATTCGTTATATTATATTTATGAAAGGTGCACTTACATATTCTATATTTTAAATTAAATACGTCATAATTTTGAATATGACATTTTTTGTAGCTAGTTGTCTAGCTTACTATTATTAATTTTAAGATTCTTTATTTTTATTTTTTATGTTACAAAATAATATCCATCTTTGTGTTTTAAGAGCCATTTTCTCAAACATCGCTTTTTTATATCCACATGGATATTACAATGGATGTTCATTATCGCCAAAACATTTAGCCTATTCTGAATTGAAAAAATAAAACTGATTTAACTTAATAATATCATTAATTATAGTGGGACTAGCTTCGTATTCTAACAAAGTATTAAGAGTGAAATTTTCATGTCATCTATATGAATATAAAAGTGAACATTTAACATAGAATAAAAAAGGCACTAGGAGTTGATATAATACCCAGAGCACTGCACCTCCCCCCGTAAATACGCCACTGCGTAGACCACAAGTAGATCACCAGACACCCATCAGACAACTAGAGAAGCCGATAGACCGCATACAAACAACAGAATACTCATATAGAAATATAGGCTAATATATATATTGACTCCAATCAGAACGAGTTTTCATCGCATACAATAATGATTTATCATTGTTTTCAAATAATATAATGCTTATAATATAATGATTATGTGCTGGAAAATGATTCGAAGTTTACCATATAGACAAAAATTTGAATTAAAGAATTAATTTATTTTATTATTATTATTTTTAATGTGTATAATTTTTTTTCGGAGATTTTTTATACAAAAAAATTCAATATTTCTCTATTTAAAAATAATTTTTAACTGTAAAGAGACATATTTGATTTCTTTTAAAACTGTAATGTTGTATTTATATTATTAATAAATACTAACTTTATTTGTTATTACTGCCATAGCAGTATTTTAAATATTTTGACATACGTACTTCACACAGTTTGATGTATAGGAGCAGTTCTGCTATAGCAGTAATAAAAAAATTACTGATACAAGTAATGAAAATTGACGTTTTTTCGACGGAGGCCACGAGATTGTCTATCAACGTGTTAACACTTTTATAACGAATACAACATGTGATCTATTAAATGATTAGGTAGGTACAGCAAAATAAAAAATTAAAATTACTTACACCTAAAAGGCTAAAAATACACGGTAGATTGGGACTTCTACTGTTTTCTTGTTCATTAAAATATTAATAAAAGCTTATGTTTTAATTGTTCATAATGCACATGATGTAAAATTTATTGCATGCTATATATTCTTATATTATATTAATAATACTTTATAAACCTATAACTCAATATTTTCTCAATATTTATCTAATACCAATTAGGTAGATATATAAAACAGAACAAAAATGTCAATAATTAACTTTAATTAATATAGTATCCACGAAAATAAAATTATTCGTAAATAATTGCATAATAAACTATTTTAATTTATTTTAGACGAAACATCTAAATCATTGATCAACCTTTTTTTGTTTTGTATACCTCATTGAGAGATTGTATATGGTAAAACTATGGGATAATATAATATAATTCATCAACGCACTTAAGCTTATTAATAATACGTACTACATTACTATTTAATTTAAAAATTATTTATCGCGCAATTTTCGAAGAGTTCTTTAAATGACTGTAATAATACAAACTTTTTTCATATAAGAATCATATTTTTTACCGTAAATTATTTGAACAGGTAATTATTTATTTTAGAATCCAATATAAGAAAGTATTGTTCGATTCTTAGTTTAAAAATAGAAATTGGTGTCGTCATAAGATACTTCTTAAATTGTACAAAAAATTAAGAATTCAAAAACACTTTATTTAATATAATACCTACGAGTTTGAAGGAATTCATTATTAAAGGACACAAAGGGGTAAGGAATATATTTGATGAATCACTTTATACATAAAACGATTGAAAAATGTGTAGATCATTGTTGTTTTATATGCTTGGGTTATCCCATAGTTCAATAATTTTGAACGTGTTTACATGCATTATAGTTGGTCGCGTGTGCATGGTCATAAGTGTATTCTGCTGGAAAACGTGTGTGGGTTTTATTGACGAATTTATAATCAACATCGTTTTCAATAATATAATATTACATATTCAAACGTGTATCCATGTATTATTTCGATGGCTGCTAGGAATTAATGATGGTGTTCGGTACAATAATGACAATATCGTTTTGCGGTACGCATCACGGGTGTTGCACACAAATATATAAAAATTGTATGTATGTAAATATGTATGAATGTTTGTATGTGTGTGCATTTTGTAGGTAATGGGTGTCTTGTGATAAAAATTACGAATTTGTTAACCATTGATATCGATTTATAAACAAGCTCAGATGGCTACTTCTACTGTACGAGTATTTTGTAAACCAAACACTAATACACATTTAGAAACTAGCAGTGACCTAATAAATAGTCTTTTGGAGTTTTAAAAATCAATTCGCCTTTATGGTTACGAATCATCAATAATTAAAGGCATAATGAAATTGAGGATAGTGTTGATAATGCATTTAAAAATCAGACGAAAAAATCAGTGACGAAAGCTATTACGATAATTCAAACGACAAAGCCAAGTCACCAAACATCATTTCTAGGCCTTTTATTTCAATGTGATATCTGAAACCTAACCTGACGAAGCATTATCTTTAATTAATGAAAGACTTATAAAAGTTAAAATCTGCAATCATTAATTTAAATACATAATGAGGACGTAACATATTGCAGTCTCCTGCATCTAGCACTTCAGTATCTAGCCAATAGTTTGGTTTGGTATAAGAATTTGAGAGTAGCAATTAAGCTGCTATACACATTACTGAGATTTAAAAAAAAATGATTTGCATTATAAAACATTTTTGGGAAATGAAACGCTGTAAGTAGTTATAGTGTTCCAAAAGTTTTGTGTAAGTCATTAGATACAGGTGGTATTTTTAAGTGTATATTTAAAAATAAAATAAATTGAAAACCATCAAGAATTTGTTTCTTGAATACAATTTTAAATACCTAATTTATTATTACTTTCAACTATATGCAACAATATCATAAGTCTCAATATAAGTTTATGCCGATATGAGCAAAAACTAATTGTTATGACCTATGATCAATAGCTGATCAGATGCTAATTAAATAAAGTGATATTTCTTCAATGATGAAAAATCATAATAGTGTTAAAATTCAAATAATAATTCATGAATGTTGATATAGTTTAGATAATGTAAATAACCGCTGATATAAATATATCCATCGTAGAAAAATGAACTATAGTATTAGTGCAATGTCCAAAACCCTAAACTTATTTATTTAATGTTACATTCCGTAAACGTAAAAATCATAAAATAGTTAAACGAATTTATAAATTCTAGTTTAATTCCTTGGTGAGATCTTTTTTTGACCTTTATTAATCCCTAAATATACAATGTATTATATTTATTATATTGTATATTACTATGTAATTTAATGTCTTCAATAAAGATGGAATGAAAATAAGAAAATATAAATACTAAGGTACTCGTCTAAAAATTTGAAATATTTGGATAACGAATCAAAGCAGTAGGCAAAATAATACTTTTTAATTTTAAATAAAAATTGATTCATACAAATTAACTTGGATATTATGAATATAATACAGTTCTATAAAGGATTAGATATTTTTAGAATAGACGATGCCAAGAAGTAACTGATAGAAAGAGTCTTTAGGGGATCGCCTGGCTTATACATATATATTATATATGCTTAATGGTGTTGGAATTTATTCTTGCTCTTAAAGTTAAGTTCTTTAGTGATAGCGATTTGTAAGACATTAAGATGTGCATATAATTGTCGTAATTTGTAGGTGTATCATGTACCTATGTAATTTTATATTTCGTCACCTATAGACAATTATGTACCTACGGTGTTGATCTAATTTTTTCGTATCAATGGGAGGTATAATATTAAAATATATTATAGATACATCTACTGGCTGGTAGCTGCCCGTTGATATATATTCGAGTGGTTAATTGGATCCAGTTTAAGGGTGTATATTATTGTTCAGGGATAATCATCTACTAAGTGCCATATGAGAATTAAAAATTCTATTGTTATGCATAAGAGAAACTATGCAGGAAGTGAGTATTCACCGTATCAATAGCACCAGTATTTTTCAAGGGGGTAAGTTCTTATTTCGTTTTATGTGCCCAAAGTATATTTAACATTTTTTTTATTAGGCTGTTTAATTTATTAACCTGAATAATAAGCTTGGTTGATAGAATAATAATAAATACTGGCATGAAAATAAAATAATAAAGTTGCTTCGACATGAAGGTAATTTTTCGTGAAAATTGATGAATATTATCACATCAGAGTTTACATAACAATGTTATATTTGTTACACATGTATAAGTTATATCGTTTTATATTCATGATTTTTTTTTCTAATTATCTTATTAAATCAAAGTACATATATATTTTAAAATACTACAAAATCTCTATGAGTTTTTTTACCTCTATTAGTTTTATATGCAAACCAGGAATATTATTAAGTAATTACGAAGGTAGAGAAACCACTTTAAACATGTATTTAAATGAGAGAGAAGCTACAATGGTAATATATTTATACTAATATGTACGTGCTCATTTACAAATACAAATACGAGTATATTCAGATGTTTCGTTTTTCTGCAGCCAAATTTACCGTTTAAGTCAGAAAAAGCCATTAGTAGTTGTGGAAAAATATTTTAAAAAGTCTTATTTATGTACAGTTAAAGATACAGTTTTTTTAAGTATCAGGATTGTTATTTAAAAATGTAAAATAAATAGGGTATTTCTTTCTAATCGTTAAATTTTTTTTATTATTGTTTTGTATTCATAAATATTTTTAGTTCTTAATGACCAGAAAAAAATGAATCGACAAAAATAATTTTTTTTTTATTATTTCATCCAGGTATTTTTAATATTTGATCATAAAGTTACAAAACTATTACGTTTCTTAATAAATATTTGAGTTATTAATTTTATTTCAAGGCGATTAAAGTTTTTGGATATGATTTAGAGATTATTATTTTTTTGTTTATTAAAGAAAATTATTCACACGAATAACTAATGAGTAGTAAATAATTTTGTTAATTTCTTATATTTTCTAGTGAAGTGTGAATATTTAAAAATTATTATGGAGGGAAATATTCAAAATATTATCTTGACATAATATGATTATGAAATTGGGGGGGGGGGGGTTAAGTATAAATCAAACCAAGTATTTTACAGTTTTCATATATAAATAATATGTTTATTAAAGGAAAAAGTCAATAAGGGAGGGGGCTAAACACCCAAACGTACTTTAAAAATTAGAGTGAATTTACTTTTTATACAATTTTAAGGTAAGATTATTATCTCGGCAATGTCATTGGCTCTTTATCATATTTCAATATTGAAGCGATTTATGAGTATTTTAAGATGTTTAAGCAATTTACAATTTAAAAATATTTACCTATACTCATTTAACATTAAAATGTATAGTCTAGTATAGTATAAAAACGTATGACGTTGTCTATATATTAAGTCTACCTTTTTTTTTTTTTATAAATAAATGTATTTACAATCTGTAATATAATAAAACAATAAGTAAATTTGAGATTTTTTTTACAAGGTTTGGAGGTTTGAGTGAAGGGTCCATTGACACTACTTCAAACTGATTTTTTTTTTTATTTAGCGAAGTAAATCACGAGGCCATATAAGTTTACCTATAAATTAAAAAAGATCAATTCACACTAATTTTTTAAAGAAGCCAAACGTAATCTGCACATAAAATTTGGTATGTTACGTACTTGTAAGACGGAGACAATAGATGTTCTCTTAAAAACGTTTTGATTTCCACTTGAATTTACATCGTATTATTTTCTTTATTGATATTTATTATTTTCATCAAATCGATACGATTTTTAGGTAGGTAGTAGATAAAAAATATCGTCTTATAAGTATATTTAAATATTTTGATTTCTTATTATACTTCCTTTGCAAGCTGTGTGTAAAGTAATATTCATTGCTGTTTTACTATTGATTTTCAAATAACGTTTACGTTTCAATAAACGTTCCCGTTTTACTACTTTCAATTTTTATTTTACTTATCAGGTCTTTCTATTACACGCAGTGAGTACTCAAACATTAGTTAAAAACATTCCAAGGAGTAAGAAAAACAATTCGTTATCAAAACTCTACGTTAATATTCATATAAATGAAAAAAAATCAACAATATCATTTATGATTTATACAGGGTGATTATTTTGAGTGGGTACACTAATTATTTCGAAAAGTATTTAATTTTTTCAAAATATTTTTTTACATGGTTTCAAGTTGTTAAAAAACCAACGTTTTTATTAAAAAATTATATTTTTAAATATTTTTTATCCTTATCATTTTTTTAAGTTTTTTACTTTTTTGAATGACAACGCTGAGTTTTAATTTCATATTCCAAACCAGAATATTTTTCTAAGTATTTTGATTCATAAAAATCGAATTTAGGACGAGTAGTTTATGAGTTAGGTATATGTATTTAAAGTTTTTACCTAACCCCGTACCACTCCACTCTGCCAATTTAAACTTTAAATACTTATAACTCAAAAACTACTAGCCCTAAATTCGATTTTTATGAATAAAAATACTTAGAAAAATATTCTGCTTTGGAATATAAAATTAAAACTCAGCGTTGTCATTCAAAAAAGTAAAAAACTTAAAAAATGATAAGGATAAAAAATATTTAAAAATATAATTTTTTAATAAAAACGTTGGTTTTTTAACAACTTGAAACCATGTAAAAAAATATTTTGAAAAAATTAAATACTTTTCGAAATAATTAGTGTACCCACTCAAAATAATCATCCTGTATATATAAATCACATGTTATTGAGTTTTGTATATTTTTTGTTCCGTGTGAATTTTTCATTATCTAAAATAATATTTAGGTTAACCTAATTCAGCAGACATTTTCAAAATAAAAACATTTAGTATTTTTATATTCTACTAAGTAGATATTTTTTATATTGAGAAATAACAACTAATCATTAAAAACGTATAATGTAGGCTGTAAAATTGACTTAGTGCGTTGAGAAATTGACAGTTATTTTAAAGAATTTTCCCCAAAGCCTAATGGAACAAACTAAATATATATTGTTTTTTTTTTCACAAACAACGAAATTCTAAGAATGGTACCACAAAATATATCCAAAATATATCCATAATATTATTTTAGTGTAGCCATTGAAAACTTAGTGTTGTAAAATATTATTTTTTTCTTTTAATTAAAATACGATTTTATGTCGCTCTTATTTTAACACTAACATCAGTAACATCGTTAAATCTAAATTTTACGATTCTGACCTATTTCAATAAAACCATATTTTTATAACCACTGATTTATATATTGTAATATCATTATTGTATTATATTATAAGTCTTGTATCTGTGTATACAATATTGTAATGTGCACTCATGCACCCCATTATATTTCTGTTGTCTTATAATACGATCAATCATACACGAGCATAAAAACTCATTCCAAATAATTATATATGGTCTAAAGCTAATACAATATATCCTGCTGGTTTTAGTCATTCAAATACACGTTTTTTTTTTTTTATGTATAGGTAGTACGTGTTGTCATAAAACAAGACAAATGGTTTCCAATATATTAACCTAATTATACTTTATTAGGTATAATAATATAAGTACTTACTATGATCTGCAATAAACTATTTTTCGTTTTAGAAGATTACAATGTAAATCCCATAAACAATGATTATATTGTACTATTGTACCTACACAATGTATGTAGCTTTTTATTTTGAAAAAACAATAGATTTAAAATTGAAGTTAAAATTAAGTAATTAAATTCCCCATTTCTGTGTTTATTCTTTCCTACCCGTTTTAAAGCAAAAACTTTTAAGTATAAATTCTGCATGAATATTTCAATATGTACTTACGAGACGTTTACTTTTTCATTTGGCAGGCAATTCTAAAATATATCAATTATTTTGTTTATTTATTCTGTTTCGTCTTCTGTTTAAAGGTTTAGTCTAAAATATGTACCAGAGGAAGTTACGATGATATCTACTCGCGTGTGAGGTAGATACCATATTTCATGTTAAATATAAATATCTTTATTTTTATATTTGTTTTTTTTCTCGTTTACTTGGAAAGTGAATGATGAGTTTCATTCAAAATCTGAGAAGCGTTGCCATGTTAATAATATAAAAATCCTGTTTTCACTCGTGTTGAAACCCAATTTAGTAGCTTATAATTACCAATCAACAAAAGCTATGTATTTCTAGTGAAGTGCACTTGGAACACACAATGGCCACACTTAACAAACTGTAACTCACTATATTCACATCGCGCGTCGTGAATAATGCACTTTGTGTGTACTTGGTACATTTCCACAGTCATTGCGATGGTTCATGTAAAATTTACCAACGCACGTGACCAGATAACATTTGTTCGAGTGTAGAAGTTTATGTGGTATCAATTTTAAATAAGAGTTAACAATATCGTTTAAATTTGAGAAATTTTAGATGAATTTAATAATAAATTATTAAAAATAATATGACCAGTATTCGTTAAAAGCTAGTTGAAAAAAATAAAACAATTTTACGACATGATGATGCGCTTAATTTTTTTTTTTTTTTAATTTAATGTTTTAAAATCTAAATTTACTTCGCTTTTCCGCTCTGTAATCTTCTGTTTAATATATCCAATGACGATTATTATCATTATATTTTATACTTCTTGCAAACCATATTTATATATTACATAAGAATAAAATATTTAAATATATTAAATATTATTTATTATGTTCATTTATGTGCACGTTCACGTTGTACAAGCAATAAGTCAAATTTCTCCTATGATGAGCCACAGCATAACACTGTTTTTTAATTAATAAATAATTAATGTCTTATATAATATTTTTATAAATTTATAAGGAAAACGAATATTTGAAATATTTTTACTATCCATTATAATATTAACTGCACATTTTAAACAACAAAATAATATAATGATATGGCCCTAGATTGCCTATCTAAAACGCCGCGTAACGTCTGAAATGGTATATTATTAATATTTTTGTAGTAAAAGTACAATGATTATTGAACTTAGTTTTATTTTCATTAATTGTTATTAATATAAGTATCTGCAACTAAGCCTTATAGGAAATTGTAACATTTGGACTGAGTTGGACAGTTGGATATAATCACAATAATTTTGAATTATTACATTATATTTTTGGCAACATTTATTTTCTAAAAAGTAATATTATAATATTGGTGATGGTTACTTACCTATATCTCATCGTGTATTACATGTTAACATGCTGATTAATATAAGATTAAATTAAATTATAAATTTTATGCATTATAAAATATAAAGGTTGAATAAATTTAATACAATAATTCTGTTTAATGTCTTTAATTTTGAAGGGCAAAAACAAATACAATTTTAATGGCTTTTAATGTATATATCTGAATCTGCTGTGATGATTTAAAGATATTTATAAATGTATACATTTTTGTTTATTTCATACTTACTTGATACTATCTATCACCACTTAGCAAAATACCAATATTTGAAAACCCGTATTGCAACTAACCAAACAATAAAATAGCGTAACCATTTTATAATATATTATATTATATTATATTTATATTGTCTGTGTACATTGTGTATTTTACTTACGTATAGAATTTTTTACTTAAAGCTTATTAATATTTAAATATAATACGCTCAAACAAATCCAAAACATTTATTTTCATGACACCTAAACCAATCAAATGTATGGGTGACTGTAAACTTCTCTGATTATACCTTTTTTTGTCTGCAAATCCCAACTGTAAGCTTTTTTCCCAAAAAATTCTCGTATCTATATTGTAACATTGTATTAAATATTATTGCTGTTAAGGTCAATGTCGAATAGGTGCCGTTTAATGGTATAAATAAGTTGAAATATATTGAAAATTTCATTATAAATGATTTAATGATGTATGTTATATTACAATAATAATAAACGAAAAAAAAATGTGTCTTATCCCAATGGCCACGCTACCGAGGGTCATTTCTTTAATTAAAAAAAAAATTAACGAAATGATACATAATGGTAAAGTCGCTTAAGCTGATATTTTTTGATTAACTATAAATATATAATTAAAATTCGTTGTTTACAGTTTGATTATCTAATTTCGTAGACATGTTAAAACGTCTTTAGAAAATTTGTATACATCTATTTTTGATATTTTAAATATTAATATTATTTATTTTATAATATGTACATATTTTATATTTTTAGACTTATGAGGAATGTTTAATTTTATGCTTAAGCTATTGATTTTAAAATAAAATTTAAAACTATATAAAATAATTGATATAATTTTGTTATTTAAATGGATTTCGTCAATATTCGAACTTCAGACGCTTATTGAGAATAATTAATAAATAGTATTGTAGATATTTTTCGATATCTGAACAACGTATATTTTAAACTGCTGTCAGAACCATACTTTTGAAAAACCTTGTATTCCATTTTTCAGTCATTTCACTGAAAATAAAAATGTTATTAACCTAATATAATAAAATCTTTAACATTTCAATCACTTTAAATAAATCAAAAATGTCTAAATATTTTTAAGATTATAACATGTTTAGAAAATGCTTATTTAAATATTTTATTGAATTTCTACAGGTCTTCATTTTTGAGACAAAAAAAAAATAATAATAATAATAAAAAAAAAATTATTGGGTTGAAAACTGCAAGTGTATATTTGATATTCTAATCTTCCATGATTATATTTTAGTTTTTCTTTATTATTTAGAAAAGTATTGGGAATATTCAACTGTTCTACTCCTTATAGAGACTAGGCGACCAACTAAAGATTGAGGATTAAAATATTTTTGATTTACTATTCCAGAATTTGATTACATACGCAAGAATTAAATTTAGAAAAAAATAAACATCATTTATAACTAATATGCTCATCAGTTATCACTTACTTAGAATTTATAGGAGTATTAATTTTTCAAGTTGATTCGAGCCTAATGTTATTTGACACCTAACTCTTATGTTACAATATCAGCATACACATTTTAAATGATTCAAAAATAAATAACAAGAAAAGAACATATTAATTCGAAATTTATTGGAGATGATTTATGGATGACAAAGCCAAGAGTGTGCACATGTGCACAAAGGCATACTTCCTCGAACAAGAGTTAGTAGACCAGGACCAAGTTTCCGGAGAACATGGCAGGTTAAGTTATGGACACGCAATGTTGTTTGTTGGATTGCTCCATTTATTTAACAGACACCTGCTTCGAAATTAATGGGTAAACATGTTTTTTCTTAGTATAACCACCACAATTTTCCTGTTTCGGGACAATTAAATAATATTGTTCTAACATACAGAGTAAATCAGTGACATATACAGGTATTTTCAGTGTGAGGGGTAATGGGTTATGCAATTATAAAATATATTTATAAAAAATTATAAATTTTTTCATGGATGCTCGGGTACTATAAACAAATTGACAATGAAAGATCGGACCTATTTGCCAAGGAAAGAGAAATGAATCCACATCTTTTAAATATAAACTCACACAAAGATTTAAAAACAAATGGAAAATGAATGGTTAAAAATGAACGCTAAATTAAATGAGACAAAAGAACAGTAGAAAGATGGAATAATCCAATGTCTATTAAACCAAGAGACGAAGTTGTAATAAAATGCTTGCGAAGGAGTCAGAATTGATCATGTACACATATCCTATCACACACGCCTATCTTATGAAAAAAGAGCCACCAATAGAACATGCGGCTATCCAACTTCAATCAAACACGATATTACAGAATGATGTTGAGACAAACATGAGGCCCGACAAAAGTTTGATATAGATACCCGAGTACCTTCATGGCGCACAGAACACCAATGAAGATTTTGAAAAATTGTATTATTTATTTATGAAATATATTAAATCGTACAATTTAGTTTAATACAAGCCAATGGTTCTGTAATCGATGCTTTGACTTTAATAATAATAATAAAAAAAAATTATATGTATGTGTTTAATATTGTAAATAATATATCTAAATATTTTTAATATTATTAATTTTTATTTATACCTATACATATAGTAAAAAATACCAGGGGGAATGATTGAATACCACTATAGAGTACGTATATGTGTAATATGTTAACCATCGAATTTTTACCTCGTACAAGACATATTACATCTGAAATTGCTATTAAAACATAATCTTATTATGTATCCTCTGTGGGCCTATTTCACTTATATGATACCTAGGTTAAAATGTAGATCGATACATCTCTATACACGTATTATATAAATAATGATTAGGGACACCTACACACAAATACTTACATGGACGCAGATCATTATAACCGTGGAGATGTGGAATATTGTTTATTATTACCGCTAGTCGTAAAGTGCATTGTTTGACGTGTGCAACAGCAATTGGTACACGTCATAATTTATATGTAGGTATAGTGTAAAAGCCAATACGTTGCGTATCGGTTTGTTAAACCAAAAATCGTATTTTGGTTTGGCTTGGCTTGTCGAATGTTTAAACGAGTGCGGCACAATGTCCGATTGTCCGACGACGGAATGGCTTTCTCCACGTGAATTTCGTGTACGACAAACATGACTAGATAATCATACTGTAATGAAATTATAACAATAATAATAATAATGATGACAATTATTTATCACACTATGGGCTGGCGTGTTATTTCATCGGCGTGATCTACAAAGTTATTCAGTGTTGCTTATGCTTATGCTCAGTACACACACACATAATACAAATATAATCTCAGAATCTTGTGTATGATTGTGCGCGTAATGAATATCGGATGAATATACCATGGTGTGGATTTGAAAAGCCTATTTAAAATCACAATAGTAACCAATTATTTTACGGCCAAATGTTCGTTTATACAAACAACCGTATACGGTGCATTGTTATTTTAATGCATAGATATTATATTATGTGTTGTGTGTACGTTAACAATATCGTATTTGTATATTATATTTATATGCATAACAATATATTATAATGTGATGCAAACGACCGAGCGTTGCTCCTATAGGACATCATTTGATTTGGAGATCTTGTAGTCAGAATTGGCAGCTTGTGTACATCAATTAAAATGTAATAATAATACACATTTTGGCGGGGTATTTTTACGTAATATATTTTATTCGACTCCAAAGAACAAACCGTACTGCATGCCACCACAGTCACGTCGTTTTACTTTCTTAATTCAATAATATACGATGAAACATTTTGTATGTGTTTTGATATGTATTAAATATAATGTTATACCTATTTGAAAACCATTTGCCACTCATAAAAGTTAATTACCTACCGACATCATTTTATTAGTTATGGATAAAACGAAATTCTAGAGCATTCAAACGGAAATAAATCTTAAATTGTAGATTATATTCAATCAAATTTAGATTAAGTACGCTTTTCGTTCTCGTTTTCCGATAACTTTATTTTTTTCTCTAGGTTTTGAATTGTCAAGATTCTACACGGTATTCGAATATTTTATATATCAGTGTAAAATACGATATTATAAACATGTTGAATTGACAATCATTAAATACCACTCACTCGATAAATCCAGCTGAGATAGCTTATATACTGAGATAATGTGAATTAAACTAATATTATGTTACCACACATAATAAATGAATTGATGCTAGAAAGTTACATGATTATTTAATTATAAATTTTTAAACTAAGAACAATTATAAATACCTAATGATATATAAACATGAAAATACGTTTATATTTTTATATGACTGAAATATTAGGAATAATAATCAGTAGAAGTAAAAGTAAAAAGGTTATGATATTTTTTTTATGAACCGTGAATTTATTAAATTACCTAGGATCTGGTGGAAAAACATTGGTTTGACGGAAAAATGTCAAAAATGTATGTATTTGTAAATAAATACTCTACCTACCTAATATGTTAAATAATTTCCGATGGTAATGAATAAATCAGTATCCTCAAAGGGACCGTAAGATTTGTGGTTTGATAATCAAAACTTAACAAGCATATAAATTGATTCATACCGATTAACTCTACATGGTAATTCGTAGAGGAAATGTACTCGAACTGATCCTAAAGTTTGACAAGAGCCAATTTGTAGTATTACTTCCGTAAGCGTATTTGCGAGAATTACGTGAAAACATATTGTTACATATTAATTTATTGTTATGCTATATACACTAGTCCGGTATACATTGTATTAAAATCTAAAGTCGACGAGGAAGACACTTTTGGTATTGAATTTATTCATTATAATATTTTGATTAGGTATTTAATATTTTTATTCCGAGTGTTAAAAACCTTAAAATTACATATTTGGTGGTTATTAAATATTTGATATTAAGTTTTCCGTATGTTTTCCTTCAAGTAGCTATAGAGAAAACTCATAATTAAACAACACATATTCTACTAAATCATATGAACCTAAGCAAATTTAAATTCAAATACGATATACCTACTCGTTTACTAATCTGATAATTCTATTATAATAGTTATTAGCTACTCGTATTAGGTACCTAATATTTTTTTAAAATTATTATATTTAAAACGTCAAGAAAACAATATACTGAATTTTAGTATTATATATTGATAGTTAATAATATATTATAATATATATAAATCGTAAAAAAAGCGCGGTTAATATTTACTATCATAAACATTCATTTAAAAACCTTTTTTCTAGTTAAAAAGTCGTAAGCTTTGATATATATCAATAAAAGTGTTTAAAACTTATTACCACTTGTAAGCATTTTGATTTAAAAAGTGATCCAAATTAAAAAAAAAAAAAAAATACTTTACTTTTGAAAGAGAATATTTTTATAATTTGTCATTTTAAATAGTTTAATTTTTTTACTATAATATGTTTTAATTTAATTGGCAAATATTCAAATATTTTGATTATAAAATACTAAAAAATCATGCTACAAAGTTATGAGTTTAAAATAAGTACTATGCCATAATCATTTTGAATCATGAAATATCACAAATTAGTGGTAATTTTATTCAAGTTATATCTTTACACGATTAAACTATTGTCTACTATAAACATATTAACTGATTTATATACGATAACTATTAAATATTAACTATATAATATAGACTAAACTTCATTTTCAACAAAAATGCTGTTGTCATGATAGATATTATACTGACTTGCCTTTATAACATTTGCTAAAAACAGTTTTCCTTTCTTAGTTGCATTGTATTCTTTGTAACTTTGTAAGTTATAACGGTTTTATTTTTAAAAATGTCATGCTAAAGGACAAATATTTGTTTATTTCCATATTCAATATATTATTTAAGTATAGTATAATATTTTTTAATATTTTTTAATCATTTTTGCTGTCAAAAAAAAAAAATAAATAAAAAATAAACTCACAAATTAATAACTCTGTAGCTCTTATCAGAACATTAATAATATATATGACGTCATTATACTGCGTTATTATATAAATTTGTAAGGTACAACGTACAAGAAATTAACGAAAATAATGAAAACCGTGTAATTTATGTAAGTGGTTAAAATTATGAATGTATTACATTAAAATTCACAATAGGTGTGTATATAATAAAATACAATATAATATTTTGTTTTAATGTTTACTTGATAATATTAGTTATACTTGGTAAAATTAATTAGTAATAACATAATAAACATAAAAATTAATTATAATCGATACAACGCAAATCATCAATGGCATTAATTTAATTATTCTCGGCATGAGGTATTCATAGTATAAATCTATAGGTAACAGTTTCAAATGATATCACATAATATTGTGCTCTCGTGTGAATTGATGATGTCTGCATTCCTTCTATCTATATCTACCCAACTAGATATATAATAGCTATGTATAGTGTACAATATATATATTGCAATCATTCTGCAATATTGCGGTTTACTATTTGGTGGCTAGATTTAATCTAATGTAAACTTGAATATTCATCCCTAAAAGCGAATCGGGTGATTAGATAAATGGTCCATTTTCGGTTGTCCACTCAGAGTAAGTTGAAATGAAAGAAGACACGGTGTTGTGGATTTCGATCATCGAACAAAAGTATCACCATTAGAGTGATGAAAATCAGAAAGTGTTCAGTTTTTATTTATATCACAAGATATTTTTAAAAGTGATTTGGTGCGATATTTGTTTTATTTTATCGATCATATTGTACTACACAGTACACGTATAATAAAAATACCTCAATTTTGTTAATGTATTGGAGTAAAAAAGTTCATATACTTTTTAAATAGTCTACAAATACATAAAATTATAAAAACTTTTAAAACAAGTATTGAATTATCACTTGAACGTAGTATTTTAAATTAGTGTATAAGTATTTGTGTTTAAATTGTATTGTCAAATACGTTTTCCTTATGTTAATTCCACCACCACAAAAAAAATTTATAATGATATAGATGCGCGTAGAAGTAAAACATAAAATAAAATGTATGTAAAATAATACAAATTTGATAGAAACATTATTTTCATTTAAGTATAATGTTATCCTCAAATTTATTGATAGTATTTTTCAGTGGCACAACCCATACATTATTTTATTTTGAATATCAGTATAATAGTCATAAACTATAATAGTGGTATTACTAAACAGGCACCTACTGTTGCCTATAGATTTTATAATAAAGCTGGAAAATCAGCTATCATTGATGTAAAAATGTCTAAGGCTTTTTTTATCGAAATACTATATATAATATATATATATATATATGTCGTAGGCATATAGTCAAATCAGGCATTTAGTCAAAGAATTAAATGTTTATGCAATTTCACTATCCGCCTAGACATTTAGTTAAATGCCTATTTCATACCAAGCAAATAATAAAAAAAACATTTTGTATTATTTTAAAAATATAAATATATTTTCTATCGGTTATTTATTTAAACGTAATAGACTTACTAAACTAAATTATTGTACAATTCAATCGCATGCTCTGTATCTTTTTCCATAACGCCATATTTTTGTCGTTATAATCGATAAGATTATAATTTGTCCCACGGTACTTAATATAGATAAGGTTCTCATACAACCTAGTACCTACGTTAATTTTCCAAGGTAAAAACCAATGGAACTTTTATTTTTATTTAATAAGAATATATAGTAGGTACTCACTACTCGTACTATAGACTATACTGACTATATAGAGTATACAATATACTCGTACTATCATTTATGTATGTCTATCACATCTAATTATTTATTACCTGAATATATTTATGATTTCATTTTTAAAACAATACTAAATAATAATTAACAAAAAATTTAACATATTATTTCATATACCTACGTGTTTTTCATATTAATAAATAATATACAGCTTTTTTCATGTATAAAATAGCAATAAATAACTGATAGAAAATATATTTAAATTTTTAAAATAATACAATTTTTTTTTTTTATTATTTGCCTGGCATGAAATAGGCATTTAACTAAATGTCTAGGCGGATAGTGATATTGCATAAACATTAAATTCTTTGACTATATGCCTAGGCATTTAATAAAATGCCTGATTTGACTATATGCTTACGACATATATATACATATGTGTGTGTGTGTGTGAGAGAGACTTAAGCTCATGCGATTAAACTTTCAAATAGGGAAGATAGATGGAGTGCTTATAAAGTTAGGTACATAAAACGATGCCGTGTAAATTCTTTACAAATAAAGGTATAATACGAAAATGCCGAAAAAAGCTCAATTCATAGTTGATTTTAAGTTAGTTAAGAATTTTCAAAAAAAAAAATTTAAGAATTTTATGTTATACATAAATATTTTTTTAAGCAGGTATCTATTTGTATTTGTACACGAATACTTTATTTTATATTTACCGAGTAACCGAATATTTTTAAAAGTCATTAATGAATCATTATACATACTAGTATCTGTACTTGAATACTTTTAAAGAGTATCTTTTACAGAACTGCCTTTAAGTGCAGTAGCTATCAATGATTGATTTGTATAATAATGTTACACATTATTAATTATAATGTCTTTACCCATACATTACTTACATTAGATGAGTGATCTATTTCAGATTTAACTCAAAGTAAACAAATAGATGTTTAACCTATATTATATTTCGTCAAAAAAAAAAAATCGGTTTTGCTGTTGTATATTTGTTAACAGTACTCCGTAGTTATGTTCGCTATTAAGGGTGATTTATAGTTACGTAAAAATCGATACTTTTTCATTTATTTTTATTTACGCTTTTTCCAAACTAATACCCGTACTTATTTATTTTGACCAAAAATTCTACTCGAAAGAAAAGATGTCAGTGATGATGAATTGAAGGATTTTAGATTCCTTGATTCATACAAATAAATTTCTCCGGAGAGTTTGTTTTTGTATTATTGTAACAAATTTTCCGTGAATCGAAATACTCTCAACTAAACCATTTTTGATTTTATCAAATGTCACTGATCTGATTTTCGATTATGTAG
The DNA here is from genome assembly GCF_037042655.1 of Diuraphis noxia. Lineage (NCBI taxonomy): Eukaryota > Metazoa > Arthropoda > Insecta > Hemiptera > Aphididae > Diuraphis > Diuraphis noxia. The sequence goes on along the minus strand of NW_028301712.1, from coordinate 14,488,117 downwards.
TTGTATGCAACATGCATAGTTAGATTTTGCTGCCATTTAAATATCTTTCTAACTAGAGTTAAAAAATTAAGATGATTAACTATATCGTACCGTATCTCGACGGTAAATCTTATTCAGAGACTAGATAATGAAATTTTCAGATAGAAAAAATAAAATAAAATCTATTGTATTTACCGCGAATACTTTACACAATATCATTATTACGCATCGCTTCTAACAACCATCATAGTTCTGATATAATCGCAACGATATCTGTATGCATGTCAGTTTGATCGAAGTATTGTGGCCGTCTGTAGATTTAACTTACCGACTATTATGCAATAATAGTGCATGCAACTGTTATTGGTAAATAAATATTTATTGTGATTTATGAGCAAATTAATTTTCATTCTAACTTTCCAAAAAACGAAAGCAATCCGAGACTTTTTTTTAGTTTTTACAAAATTGAAATACATAAACTATAATATTTGAAATAGGTTTTGTCTTTTATTGTATATAATGGTATTATATATTATGTAGTTTTATAGTTATGATTGGTATAACATAAATTGAAAAAAAATTAAACAAATTTCGTAATATTTACCTAGTCTCAATGCAAGTACGCACCGCACTAAAACTCTACAGTCCATAGATAAATAATGAAAAAACAAATAACTTTAACTCGTCGATGATAATATTTATTATATCGGACAACGGTTTGTTTTTTTGTTAGCTTGAGGGTTGGGAATTGTGAATTATCCTTTACAACGAAATTGAATTAGTCACATGTAATTATGCGATGAACGAGAAAAGTACACCTATTTAATTAAATATAGGTAATTACTAATTATTCCGTGTTTTTTCCTTCATTTCATGATAAAAAAATAAAATTAAAAAAGGCTCTCGTTACAAATCTACAATGCTTATCATATTATACAAATGCATCTGGTAACATGCAGTCCAATTACTTATTACGATGGCTCAGTGCTCGTAAAACCATACAACCATAATATATATTTATGTACGGGGTGATCCATTTAACTTATTCTTTCTAAGAACACTTACGTGTTTAAAAATATTTCTTTTACGGCCCCACATTAGTATAAGCTGTTTTAAAATGACATTTTTGGGGGAAAAAATTATATATTTTTTTATTGTTTTCATTTTTGGGTATATATTCTTTTGAATGACAAGTTACATTTTTGATTTCATATTAAGATCAAAGAATATAAGAATATAAGATTTATAAAAATCAAATTTCAATCGAGTTGTTAATTAGTCATAAGTATTGAAAGTTTATGTAAGCAGACCAACGATTTTTGGGATATACCTACTATTTCGCTCCGCTTATCTAAAATTTAAATAGATACATATAAATTTATAAGCTAAAAAATAATAAATAATTTATAAGCTAAAATTTTATTTTTATATTTATAAGTGTTTCATAAATTATTCTACTTTGGAATAATAAATGGAAAATTCTTGTGGTCGATAAAAAATTTTGAAAAAAACCAACTATCAATTATGATAAAAAAATATGATAAGAAATATTGTTTTTAAATATTTAAAATTATGTAAAGAAATATTTAAGATTTTGAAAATATTTTTTTGAGATATAGAGTGTTTGCCATCAAATGGATCATCCGGTATATAGCAAATTTCCCAAACTCTGGATCGTGCCCAATCCGATTCCGGTCGACTTGGGCGATTAGTTTTCGCATACGTTCCAAAAGTGAAATCTCGTGAATCTATTACCATAGATGGCAGAAAAAAAAGCACAACCCAGAAAGTGGCGAAAACAATCGATTTTGAACGTGGCAAATGTATAAAATATATAAAATGTATGGTATATACGCTCAATGGGTATACGGTGGGGGGGGGGGCTTTTGGATGATGTAAAGGAGAGCTACGGCCCGAGTGTGAGGGCACGAGACCGGAATGAATTAATTGATTTCCGAGTGAAATCACATAATATCAACTACAGTAATAATAATTATCTTAGTAATTTCGTCATAGTAATAATAATATGATGATTATTTTATTCACTATTTATAGGCAAATAGTTATATACTATATAGGTACATATACGTGTGAATTATTTTTATTACCTACAAGCTGGCCGCGCATAAATGGTCGTTGAATAAAACGTGATCGGATTTATTGAGTTGGCGACGACAATATTGTTTGACACCTGTGTGTGTGTGTATGTTAGTCCGTTATAAATGTTTGTTACACCAACGTCACCAGCACACTTTCAATTTAACATCCAAACACGTCGTTATATAGGTACAATCATATGACATATTCGCCACATATACCTATTGAATCCGTCTTTTCGTTTGGGCAAGACAGTTGCCATACAATCGTATAGTTGTTATCATACTATAATATAGGTATTTTAATATTTATACGAAATAATTTCTGCGAGTACGTGTCCGCGTGGACCAATCGTATAATCGAGTTTCAGCCTTTGGTTATAATATACCATCTTTAGTATACCTACTATGGATTCGACCAAGTTGAAAATTGCTTTGGTAAGTAAAACCGTTATTTTAATATTAAAAATATACATGTGTAGGTGTTTTTTTTTTTGCCACCATTCATTCCCCCAATTTTAATTATTTTTTTTATTTGATTAGTTAAGCATCAACTACATAGGTATATCAATCACATTATTATATGTTAATTCAATTTTTTGAATTTGAATTATTATGATATTTAAGCGCAAATATAACCAAGGATACTATAATAATATAATGTCATACAAAGGTACCTACATATATATTTGCATTTGACCCATAATATTCACCTTCTACTTCGGGGTCGTTTACACCAAAAACACTGCAGACTATTACGTAATATATAAGAGTAACATTTATGTTTTCCGAGTGAAAAATTGTTTCAATTAAATTATAAAATCAACGCACTCCTAATAATGAGTTGGTCATATTACGCAGTAAACAATTTTTATTCGCGACGTTTTTAATTTAATGAACTTTTGTAAATCATGTACAGTGTACACGGTACAATTCTATAATTTGGTTGTCATTTCCGGTATTTTTTTCGTCCACAAAAATTGCTTGCCATATTATTCATTTAGACGGAAAAAAATAATAATAATAATAATATTATATAAACATTTATTCAAGTTCTTTCAACTACATTCATTTTTCCGAAAATAAACTGTTTGTAGTTATATAATCTTATTTAAGTTGACACGATATTTTGTATTGAAGTCCATGGTTGTTACGCTGAGAATCGATCATTAAAAGCGTTTGATCAAATTAATTTTTAATGGCCATTCCTTTATACAGTTGTATAAACGAAAATATGTACATGTAAACGTTAAACAATTAAAATATAAATAAATACTTACCTACGTATAATATATAATATCATAAATTGTGTTCAAATTAATCTTAACAATATCCCTAAAATTTACAATTATATCATATAAATTTAATAATTTTACCTAATTTTATGGAACATACAAAATAAACATGTTTACATTATTTATGAAAATAATTTAAATTTTTAATCGATAAAATCCATTTTATCTATTTCACACTACATATTATTATTATTATTTATATATTTTAGCAATCCAAGTATTATTCATTAATAAATAAACTTATTTCTAAAATAATACTAAAACTACAAAAACACGTCCAATTTTTATGTTATGCACGTGATATTTTGATTGCACAACGAACGGTTGTGGACAACTAAATGCCACACAACCTTTGAAACAAGCCGACGGCCTCTAATTTAGTAATAATAATATTGATGATAATAATAATAATAGTAATGATAGTGACGGGTTGAAATAACAAACACGACACAGTGTCACTCATCTTGTCATCTGCAGCAGCAGTGTTTTCACTTGGACTTAAACTGTCAGTGGAAAAACTTTTCACACGAACTGAATACATTTCACTTGGTTACAAAACCGAGATGAGCTTTAAAACTTTTTAATATTTTTTTTCTGGGGGATTTGGGACGAAGTACACACTTAAATAAAATCAATAAAAGTTAAAATGTGTACTCGTAATATAAGTAATATAATGCTAAATGTTTGTTCGTCTTGTCTCTACACGTACAGGTTTGGTTGCAACTGACGGGGATGTGCGTGTGCCAAAAGTTCAGTCCCGTGTACCGGGGACCGATCACCGCGGACAGGCAGACCGCAGTCGGCCAACAGCAGTACGCGAACAACGCTGCGTTGCTGCAATCGGCCACCGCCGGTGACGTTTACCAACAATATCCGGAACAACAGTACAACTACCCGACACTGCCGTACTACTACCCGCCACAACAAAAACAAATCTTGGAGAAGCAACAACAGTCTAGGTTGGATCAACAACGGCTCCAGCTCCAGCAGTTGCAGCAGCTCCAGTCGTCCTGGGGTTACTACCAACCGGCTATGTCGCCGCAGCAGCAGCAACAATACACCAGTGATTACCAACAGCAGTTGCAGCTGTTACAGCAGCTGCAGCAGCAACCGCAGCAACAGCAATCGCAGCAGCAACAGCAATCGCAGCAGCAGCAGTATTACCAAACCGCGGAGAAGCCTTTGTTCAGGCCTGCGGCCATACCGGTAAACGAGGCGCCCGCCGAAGGTCCGCAGCAACAGAAGCCGAACAGCTTGTACCAGCAGCAAAACGGCGCGTTAGCCAATCAGCAATTGCCTCAAAATCCGCTGGGAGTGTACTACTCTTCGGCCGCCGACGTGTCGAAATTTCAATTTTCCGGCAACGGTGTCAACTATTCGTATTGAGTAATATGTGAATTTTGTTATGCATTTTTCGTTTTTGTTTTCATTATTATTATTATTATTATTATTATTTCATTAATACTAATTTTATTGTTTGTTATATTTCCGTAATAAATTAATGTATAAACCAACTCCGTGCGTCGAAAAGGTTTAAGCCGGTATACTCTCCTGCACCGTGTAAATCGAATTGCGTGCCGCTAGACCCTCCGTCGACACGGTCCTTGTCGCTTGTTCCGCAGTGACTTTTGTCCTTTTGAAATAACTCCTGATCCGTTCCTTGGTACTACTGCGAAAATAGTACACAATGTTTAATTAATACGGAGGAGGACTAGGTGAAGGTAGATCGGGCCCGAGTGAATTATATAATGTAGGATAAACGATATTAATATTAGTTTTAATGAGGAACGAGGCCAAATGGGTCCACTCGTTTATTAGCTTGTGTCTAACCCTTTCACGTGCCATTAACTTGGAACTTTAGGAACCAACGTAGGTATTTGGTTATTATTATAGGTAAAAATTCTCCATAACATTTAGAGTTGGATATATATATGAGATTTTAATATAGTTGCAAAAACGTTTGTCAAAAATTTCGATTTTATTCCATCCGGCTAACAAATAACTGAAAGTAAATAGTACCTATGTACATTTCTTTACATTGATAATTATAATTTTTTCATAACTTTAAAATCGTATAAACCAAAAATCCTAGTCTATATACCTAAGTGTCACAAATTTGTTTAGGTTTGTTTTAGATTTAAATTTTAATGGATCAATTGAATAAATTATGCAACTCTCAAATCAAAACTTAAACTATAAATTCGAACAAAAAAAATAATACGCCTGGATTAGACTTAGCGGATTATAAATTCATAAGTAAGTGATTTTGAATGTGCCTTCCGTGAATTTACCTGTCCGAATTCCATGCGACAAATAGCAGCGGAGTGGTGACTGTCGGCACAAACGCTAGCCAAACGCATATCATGAACGTCAAATCAAAGTGTCTGCTGTTCTCGTAAGTTTCAGACACTTCGAGTTTCGCCAATCTGAAATTTTAAGTTTCGTGATTTATTTATTCATTAATCATTATAATATTTAATTTAATATATCGTACGAAATAATAGTATAATATTACAATTTTGAATATTTTTTTGATGTATTCAAATCAAAATTTAAGTGATTTTGAGTGATTTAACTTAATGCGCTCGACGTAATATTATGTTTATAGTAATGGGTTAAGTAGATATGGGGGATTAGACGATTTTAAAAAGTTATTAATTAGTATTGATCTAACAATATCAATAATTTGTAAAAATTATCCAAGTATTAATCATTACATATAAATATTTAATATTACCTAAAGTTTGTATTTTTATAAAACCATTTTTGAGGATTATTATAAATCCTTAGTATAAACATTTTAATAATTCATTGACCACTCATTCGAACCTTAATTTAGACACATTTTCAAGAAAACCATCCATTATTTACAGTAAAAAATGGGTTCGTATAAGAAAGATAGAAATTTGTATGGCCTCAGCACATTTAAGTATAATATACAAACAATTTTACACATTTTAAAATATGGCGTTTAGGTATTAACATATTAAAAGTATATTTTTAAATATACTTACTTAAAATTCATAAAATCAGAATTTTAATAAAAAAATTTACTATTAAAGGAAAAATGGGTGAAGGCTATGTTTAAAAATCCCTATATATGCTATGTCGACCATTGTACCTGCGAAAACTGTGATCGATTTGTTTTATAACTGTAGCTGTTATTAAGCGCCTCACATACTTTTTTATGGTAAATTTCTTTCTTCTCAAAATATTATTATTGGTTCTATTATTTGAATATAAAATAATATATTACGACCATTCGAATGTGAGGTTGTATTATTATACAAGTGTTTAATAATATTATACGTTGTTTTATTTTTATGATATTCTCGACCGCCAATAGTGCGATGGACATTTTTCAATAAATTCAAATATACCTATAACTTTACTAATACAAGTACAATACGTGCATTACGTAATTTCACAAATAATATAGGTACTATTTTGTGTTATTGTAGTCTTGTAATTTTGTTTTAAATACATTATATCGTTTAAGATTCCAAGCGAAGCGGTTTTACAATAATAATGTGCAGATTTATTTTTAATGTAGTTTTTGATTTCGTGATGTCATCAAGTTTTTGAGTAGAAAAAAAAATACAATATTAAACTTTTAAAGTGGTGTCTATAAAAAGAAAAAATTGAATCAAGTTGGTGCTTTGAGTAGAGGTAGAGGAGATTACCTAAAGTAAAAATTCCTTACATTTTTGAATTTTTCTTCCATAATATATATAAAGATACAGTTTGAAAAAAAAAAATTACACAAAAATGTGAATATTTACGTAACGCCAGTTTTTAACGAAATTGATTTTGTTTTATTGTAGTATTTCATAAAGGAATAATGTTTTTTAGGATTTAATATTTTTACAAAAATTTGAATCTGTATTTTCTATATATGAATTAAGGCTCAAAATATTTAGATTCTTGTTGTACTATATTTATTGGTGTTTGAAGTTGTCTACTTTAAATTTTTTTTTCGATTCATTTTATAATATCATTTTTGTTTCTGGGTAAAACCAAAATCCCCTTATAGTTGTTTTTGTAGCAAACAAATAATATTAAAGAATACATATATCTAACAATATATATATTTTTTTATAAACCCTTTAAGTTCAAACTTATACGAAGTTGGGTATTAAAAATATTGATATTTCCTTAAACGGTTTGTAGTTATTTTGACGTAATTTAAAAATATATTAATCATAGATACTTGAAAAATTCAACTGTTGCTTATAATACATTATCGTTTTAAATACTCAATGAAATTGTCAAAATATCGTTATTATTTTAAGCTATTTAGTTTATATTATAAATTATATACAAACTTTCACAGACCATTTTCATATTTAACACACACCTAAAATCAAAAGCTACCAAATCAATAAACAAGAGAATGTGTTCTACCTTTTTTCTTTCTTTTATTAGTTACAATCAATTATTATGAAAACTTATTGCAAACAATTTCAATACACTACAAAACTATTTTTATTTATTTCAAATTTGTATTAATTTGTTATATCAGAATTGAATGCGTGCCGACAATACCAATTACAGAATGGCTGGAAACCATAACGAACAAAAAATAAATGGTTACATGTTTTTGAGTGCAAGTTATTTTTGTATTAATGATTGAATTTTCATCATATAGTTCAACTGGTATTTATTGCTTTTTCGAATAAAAGTCTTCAATTTTAAAACAACATTATCGTTATCTTTGTAATAAAATTATTTTTAACACCGGGGTTGGGTTGGGAATTGGGATACTTGTTGTTTACTTTGCATTTAAATATTAAAACTTAAAAGTATTTAATAACTGATGAATATTTTTAAAAATAAAAATAAAACAGCAGAAAAATATTATGTTTCTTTACAAATACTTTTTTTTGTATAATTAAAATGATAGTTGTAATAAAAAAAATATTTTATACTTATTTTATTAAATACATCCATACGAGTATACTTGAATAAAATGGTTTTATTAAAAAATGTTCATCAGGAGACAAAATTGACTTTTCAAATATTTGCTCGAATTATTATCATATAGTCATTGAATATGGTTATTTTTTTATACCAAACAAAACAAATCAACTTATATAAAAAAAAATTATAGTTACTCATACTTTACGTTAAAATAAATATTAGTGTGGTATTTAAATTTTATGCTGATTTCCAACAATAAGAGAAATAAAAATATGACATTGATATTTGTTATCATTATTGAAAAAATGTATACTCTTATGATTTATATGAAAGATACAATGTGCTGAGAGTTATAATTGGGTATAATGATAACTGATTAAAAACTATTAATAATTTTAACTTAAAATGTCAATAAAAAAGAGAATTATCGTATAAGAAACCTTGTATTGAATTTTTTAGCTTTTTACGTTAAAATATTTTAATCATTTGCAAGATTTCGATTTCAATTTTATAAGAAATTAGTCTTAGAGATGCATTAATTGTGCCTATGCGATTACGTTATAAGAACAACTTATATGGGATCTTTAATTACATTTTAAAGTTTGTTATTGGGTGGTTGTAATTAGCTTCTTTTTTGGTATGATGGAGGAAGGGGAAGGGTGGTTCAGTTGTGTTTTAACACGTGTAAATAGAGCGTAGATTCGTCACTAAAACTTCGATTGGTTACCGTGTGGTTACCTATTCGGGAATTAGCTATTAAAACTTTTAGTTGGTCGAAATATTGAAAAAAACTTAAACTGTACGGATTAATTTTTTGTCTCGGGTCATTCATAAATTATATTGACCCAAATTTGATCGGCACTATAACTATATCATAAATTTAATAGATTAAAAGTAAATCTTAAATACTTGAAAATTATACCAAGTAAAGAAAATTCTAATATAAATATTCAGTGAAAAATGCATATGTCTTTCTATTCATTTTTGAATTACAATCAAAAACACAAAAACACAGATACATATCATTCTAAAACGAATGCATTTATCACTCAGGTCAAAATCTAAAATAAATGATATTATAACATAAATGACCTGCAATTAATGGAATCAAGCATAAATGAAAATTTTAGTGTCTACTAATCTAGATATTATGCCAGAGAACAACTGTAGACAGAAACTGCAGGAATTCTAACAAAATAGTAACATACATTTGTATCGTATGTTTTTTAAAATCATATGTTTGTTAAAAATATAAGTCAGGTGATTATCCGTGGTATTGTTGCTTATGATTTCGACGTGACTGTTGGCACCCTCAAGAGCTTTGCGCATTTGTTATCGATGGAATTATTGTAGTAGATACTAGATATATATAGCTAAAAAACTATTATTATTTAGTTATTTAATTCGTGTAAAGCTATATATGTGTATTAAAGTTTTAAGCTTCTGATACTATTATTTTCAAAAAATGTTGGTGGCCCACGGGGACTTCAATGAATTATTTATTTCATGTGATCTCAGTATTTGAATAGAAAATAAATGTTGGTAAAATACAATTTCATTTGGCGAGAAATAATACTATGTTATAATATACAGTATGTAGAAATTACATTTTGATACTTAAAAGAAATCAACATCCTATTAATTAGTTCGATAAAAATGTATATTATTTTAATATATTTCTATAATGTATACTGATAAATGATAATTATTCATCGCCCCTAAAAAAACCATATGTTTCAGTACTTTTAATTACCTTAAAATCATCAGTGGACACAAACACACAGCATACGAAATTACCATTGATATTAAATATTTTTGCGTCTTCGACTCCTTGTATCCATCGATTTCCTCATCATCAGAATCGCTAACCGGAGATTGTACTTCATTCAAACGTGATGGCATTCCACTGCTACTGAAAAAAAAAACCCCGTATACATCAATACATATTAAGTGAGCAGCATTTTTCGAACGGTAAAGTTCTCGACCGGCAATTCTATACGTTTCGAGATTATACCATAATATTATATATATATTGATTGTACATTCAACCTTAACATTATGTCATTATATAATATGGACATTTAATTATTTGATATTTATTTACCTATAAAAAAACTCGATACTCGAGTATATTGTTTTTTGATCATCATATTTTAAAATAATCTAACTACTCGAATCGTTTGATAATTCACATTTTTTGTCGTTATTAAAAATTCCAGAAAGAACTGGTATTGAGATCTACTTTTTATCTGAAATTATATTGGAAGATTTAATTAATGTTTATTATTATGATTATGGTTATATATATAATAATTATATATTAATAATATATATATATACATATAAATATAATAAATATATAATAATTATGATTAAAATATTACTCAAAATGATAATTTAATGAATTATAGAATGAAAATTTTTTAATGTTATCATTATACATATTCTGATGAAAATAATAATATTATAGCCCTAAATTCTTGGAATATTCAAAACATTAAAAACAGAAATACATTAACTATCAACGGTTTAACGCTACTTTAACAGTAAGTACATAAAATCCTTTAATAACCTCATTTATCCAGTGTTTATAGTGTTAACATATTTTAAAATTTAGTTACCTCCAAATTATTATGTCTTGAAAACATAATCGGTTTACTTCCTTCCTCAAAAAAGAGGAGCATACATTTAGAAGAAAACTGTCGAACGTTAATGTTTAGATATTGTAATCTTAATTACAAATTCGTGAATTGAAACAAAGATAAAATTAAAACTAAAGAGACTATTCTTCATGATAATATGATCACAACAATATGGTTTAAATATACTGTAAATATAATTTATGCATTATGTAGTAGTTATTTATGAAGTTATTATTATTAAAATAGTTATACCAATATTTAAGTTTGATAATAAAATATTTGGTCAACTTAAAAATACACCAATAATAACGAAATAAATTTGTTTAATAAACAAACAAAATAATATGTATATGAATGTAAATTTGATTTAAATTTATTAGATACATAGAAAAATGATTTCAAATGTTAATTATTAAATTTTATGAGTAATTTATTTCTAATAATAAAATTATGAAATTATATAATGTAAAAGGATATATGTACTTTTAATAAACAATATTTATTAATAATTGAAAAATTACTTCGAAGTATAGCAAATCGTACTAAAACTATTCAATAGGTACACTATCGTCAATCAATGTAATAATACTAATTATTACATTTTAATTGCAATATTATCATTAATAATTAATTTTAAAATCAAGATTCATTTTTAGGACACTTAAGGCAATAACGTCATCATAAGACATTCATTGCAATTTGTTAGAAACTTAAATTTTGATTTATAAGAAAATTATTTAAAGATCTAGGTACATCTATGCTTTAGGTATAGGTGCCTATATAATGTTTAAATTTTTGTCACCACATTATATTATTCTACAGTAAACGATACACACTCAAGACTCGATACATTAGGTAAGTCAGCGTGGTTGTTTATGCATTCTATATTAATATTTCAAATCAAATCCAAACATTCACGGCAATTCACAGTAAAAAATAATTGTTTAATGATAATGACAACCGTGATAGTAAAAGAAAGTAATTTTAGTTGTTAACAATGAAATATAAAAAAGTAAATCATTGAATTCATTAATGCAGTTCAACAAAAATTATCATACGATGTATAATAACGCAACAAATAAGTTCAAACGAAGATAATAATAATGATATTATTATGTTTATCGTTTAGTGCCTATTCGGTACCTAGTTAAAGAAACAATCATTTTTTTTCACTTGAAATAGGTACTTAAGACAGAGATACAACAGTGTTGTATGAAAAATAAAAATATAGTAAAATCTCTCTATAACAGACCCTCTAAAACGGAATCTTCCTTATAACGGAAAATATCAATAGTCTCGGTGCAAATAATACATGACATTTCTAACTTTCTATGACAAAAAACTCTTTATAACGAAAAAATATTTAGGCCCAATCGATTCCGTTATAGAGAGGTTTTACCGTATAATCTCTTCCGTATCTGTATTTTATATTTCAAAAGTCCATATTTTTTCGTTATGTAAAACAACCTATGTCATGCATTTCGTTATATATAGATCCCAATATGCATTGCCATATTTTAAGTTAGCATATAATAATAAATATTTCTAAGGCATATACAAGTTTCAATATACAAAAGTTTTCACTGATGTTACTCTCGTGTATTATTTGAAACCGATTATTAAAATACTAAACACATAACTTTACAGGAAATCGAAAATTGCCAATTAGGATTAAATGGAAACAGTATTTTATCAAAAGTTGTCATGTTAAGAAAAAAAATACTAACCACAAAGAAAACTGTAAAAATCTGAAAGTAAAAAACTTCCAATCCTTAAGCATGAATTGCTTTTAATTTTAAATAAGTAAAACGACATTTTTCACAACAGATAATTGGAGACTAACTCGTGAGCACCATTATATATTTAAAATTAGATCAGTATTTTTTATTATATTTATAAATTTATAGCATATGTTACCTAATAATTATTTTCCATATATTTCTACAAATATGTATATAAATTAAAAATCATAATCAACATACTCTATAGTTACAATTTCGATCTAAATCTTCAGAATCATAAGACAATTTATGGTTAGATTACTGAATACAAACTACCTATACTCTAGTAGTCTAGTTTTGATTATACTCAGATATAGCCACATAGATTATAGTCACATAGGTATTGTCAGGGGCGTGCCTAAGGGGGGGGGGGGGGGGGGTGTTCAACCCCCCCCCCCCCAACCCCCACCCCCGAAATCTTAACGAATTTATTAAAAGAGTATTGCTTAATATTTGTATATTATTAAAGTTTTACATTACAAACATTTGTTGGAAACTAGTGTATTTATATAAGCCATTATCGTCATTATCGATCACTCTACTACTATAGAATATATTAGATTGACCGTCGACCGTAATCCGTGAAATCTATATGATAAATTATTGTTATTATTATTATTTTTATTTTTTAATGTTACTATTGAAGTATAGAATAATTTGACATTTGACCAATGTATATTGTATGAATATTGTATAATGAAAATATATTCGCCAAATTAATACATAGTAAATAAGTACACTTGAAATGAAATACATGTTAGTAAAAATATTGAACCCCCCTCCCCCCGAAATTTTTTTAGGCACGCCTCTGGGTATTGTCGTATAATTGACATGAACTTCGCATATAAATATATAATGTATACATTATTCTATTTAGGTATATTATAAGCTATCTGTTGTATACTATCTATTTAATATTGTATATTTGAGAATGTCCCAAAGGGCAACGATTAATATATAGATACCTAGGTATTAATTATTGGATGGTTGTTCCGTTTCACATGTACTTCATTGTCATTTGTCAACTGCCAGCCGTGTACCAAATTTACGTATATTAGCAGTTCATATTATTTGCAGCAATCATTATTATACATATTTTATCTCAACCATAAATACACTGTAATAATATTATGAATCAATGCATCTAAACATAATTCCCGAAAACATCTGTATATGTTGTTTTTAAAATAGTAGTATTTGTCATTTTATCATACCTCCTTAATCCTATGATTTTTCATTTTTCAAAAAATTACGATGTAACAAGTTAGAAGACAAAGTAAATTAGCGATTGCTATGATAATAATATGAGCTCTGGTTAGTTAAAATAATTAACTCACTTGTGATTTGAAAGTATAGATACATACTTATATAAATTTATAAGTAGGTAATTTTAATTATTTGTTCGAAATTCAATTTTTATGTATTGAAATACTCAGAAAAATATCCCCGGACTATGAAATTAAAAATGTATTTTATTATTTAAGCAAAACAATCTTAAAAAATGATAATAATCATCATTTTAAGAAGTGTGATTTAAAAAAAAATTGTTTTTCTCATTACAAAAAATTCTTTTTATTATTTTCTGTATCAGCTTGCACTCCTTACAGTCATTAGAGTTTACAGTTAGGTATTATATAAGCATATATTTTATGTGTATGATATGATTTTATTTACTAAATGTTATTCATCAAGACTATACGCACGTTGAAGAATAATTATTTATAACGCTCAGAACATATGCTCTCAAAAAAATGACGTCAATAATTGAAACTTTCTCACTGAGTAATATTAATAATAATAAACATAAGGCAAAACAATTTGCGTTGCATTTAAGTATAATTATCACTTAATACAGCTGCAGAATAGTTTAGTGAAATATTTAATGAATGACACCGGCACATATAAAATGACGAAATTCAGTGCTGGCGAACGTGCAAACGTCAAACGAAAGGAAAAAATAAATAATTTGTGGTTTTTAATACACAGTCTACTTGGTTGTATATTAGTATTTAACCTAACCTACCTTTATAGTAACGAAGCTATTAATTTTTGTTTTAGATGTATTTAAGAACAATAGTGAAAAATATGTTTTAAGTTTGATGCTGTTTAAAAATTATTTAACAATCGCTCATATTTATTGTAGTACCTCTGGGAGGCTTCTACACTTTGTTATCTCTATCTATTTTTTTTTTTTTTATTACTGTCCATAATAATTATTTCCCTTAGTTGTTCTTATATTATTTTTTTGCAACAGGCTGAATAATCGTAAAAAAAAAAACAATCACTCATTAAAGTTTTATATGATAACTATAAATTTAATAGATTTGTAGAAAATAAGAAGATTACACAGATTAACAATGAGTGTCATGCGTTCATATTTTATCGATAAATTTATTTAAAATAAATATTTTTTAGTAATTTATTTTGTTGACTGTTAGTTAAAATAACAATTATTATATGTTTTTAAGGGGAAAAAAATGGTTAAAAAATGTAAATGACAATATTAAAAACTCAACATTGTATGTACAAATCATATCAAATGATAATTAAAACTGTTGTAACATTTTAACAAAAGCTATTATTATGTATTGTTCTGTTCATGTATAAATATAAATGATAATATTTAAATTCGCAAACTATAAAAGGTATACAAAGAAATTCTTTATATTCGAGAAAAACATGACAAATATTGTTTATGGCTTCCTTCTCATATTTAAATAAATGTTATCATGATTTGCTGTTCATCACTTTCAACATAATACCACAGAATATATGAATATTGAATATATATATAATATGTATATATATTTCATATTATATTCTGTGATAATACTAAATTATTCATGGTTATTTATGTTTCAATTTAATTGTTTATCTTTAATTTGTTCCTATCAATAGATACGTTTACCCTTTTCCAATAAATATCAAAATTCAAAATAAATGTATCAATATATGATCATATTTACTAATTCTGCAATCTGTAAGAATAGTAAATAGGTATATAAAAAAATATTTCATTTTCATCGTCCAGTTTATAATGAATCACTTCATTAATATACGGTGCCTGTAAAATTATATGACGATCAAACAGTGATGATTATCGTTATATGGTTTAACTAACAATTTAAAGAATTTTATCCTATAAAAGTTCCTCGTTGACCGTCATATACATTACAAATAGATATTAATAGTTTTGCAAAAACAAACAAAGAATTTACTCTTGGAAATAATAAATGTTATGCTATATTTGTCGCAATTCGTATCAGTATGCTATATAATTAAAATTCATACAAAAGAGTTCGATACTATATATAGTAGTTAGTATATATAGTTATTCATATCATAATATGTTACATATCAAATTAAGTTACCTCTAATGCATTCATTTACCAGCAACTAGTTATTATAATTCTTATAAACTATTAGTTGATATAGTAATATTCAATGTCCGCGTCGAAATGGAAATTAAAATTTAAAGTTTGAGTCAACTAAAATTATAATTTAAGTCTACAAGTGATTCTATTAATAACAAAAATAAGCTTTTATGTGAAGTAACATAAAAGTAAATAATATATGTTGGTGTAATGTCGCAGTAACATCAGATTAAATTTGACAGTTTTTTAAGGTTTTTATTTTATATAAAAAAAAACTAATAGTGTAGAAAATGTCACGACCATTATGGCAATGTCAACGTAATTATGCTGTGGTTTGTAAACTTCAAACTCATAAAGATTGTATTTTAAAAACCTAGTAAGTGCATACATACTATAAAGAAATAGTTATTGGGATTAGAATATATTTAAAACTCTATATCCTGTATGATGCAATATTTATTTTTTTAAATTAAGTTTTCTAAAAATCAATTACAGCTCATAATGATACATTGTACAATTTATTTAATATTCTATGTTAATTTAATATATTTCTAAGTTCTAATAGTAAGTAAATAATAATATTGAAAGCAGTTTTCAACATTTCTATTATCAAACAATTTTAGAAAAATTGAATAGAATCATAATCCCCCCAAGTTAGAGGGTATCCACACTGGTGGACCTCCCTCCTCACGCCATTCATGTAATACCTACCTTTTCTTTGTTATCATATTTACTTATTGTATGTATATAAATTGCAGATTGTAAATATTCTATTTTATCTAATAAAAAAAAAAAAGAAAAGAAAAAAGAATCATAAGAGGTCTTGATAAAAATAATTAAAAGTGATAGTTTAATATTGAAAGGTGGAATAATATTTAATAATATCAAGAGGTTAACTTAAACATTTACGACAATGCTTATATAAAACTGATTTTTTTAATGAATTTTTATAAAGATTATCCATTTGAAAATAAAATGCATGGAAAAAAAACACCGAGTATTGTAGTAAAATAGTAGTTATTTGGTCATATGTTTTACAGATCAAAAAAATTGACCGAATTATTTTCAAAAGGCTAAACTCCTAGAAATTTTGAACGTATATTTGAAAAAACACTGACAATGTTTTTTTTTGCCCTGTGTGATTTAGGTATGTTTTTTTTTTTTTAATTTTGTTCGTAAGCTTAGGTTGGAATGGTCGCGTCGAGTAATTAAAATGTAACAGGACGACGAGGAAAAAAACCATCACCAGGGGGATTCTCGGCCACCGCTGACGAAAAATCGTTCTACTATAGTCTGAAAAGGTTTGTGTAATATATGTAGTATATGTTTAGAGATTATAAAGCACAGAAGGCGGTCGACAACGTTCGTATAGTCTTTACTATAAGCACCTCCTTTAGTATAGAAGTGACCTATGAAATGAAAGAATCTCTGTTTATTTGAAGTAGATAATTAATGATTTTTTTTTTTTCATTTAATTCATTTTTAATTACATTTTTTATACGAAGTATCTACCAACAAAATTGTATTTTATATTTTAAATTTCAATATTCAATTAAGACATTAATATTTTTAGCATCTAAGTTCTCTATGGTTCTAAATCGAGTATTTTTTATTTTGCATTTTAGTTCTGAGCAAACAATTAATATGTTTACTATTATATGTGTTTTTGTGTACGCCATCTATATAGTTATGAAAATGTTTTTATCTTCAACTTTGAGTGTGGCTTTTTTAATAAATTGGATGTAATACGCAAAATATGATATCGACATAATTTGTTTTTGTTTTTTTGTAATTAAAACATGAATTTTAGTAGACTTAATTTTCTATCAACTACTTTTATGAGAATTTTCTTGATATAATACCATTTTGAAGATATTTTGTGCTTTTTAAATATTTATTTATTTGAAATTATTTACAAAAATAAAATTTTATTTTTCTATTTTATGTACTAACTTAACCTATCTATATAATTTGTTTGAAAATTTAAAAAATATCTTTTGGTTTAAAATATTTAAAATTAAGTCTTGAAAATTAAATACAACGCCCATTATAATATTATGTTATTCCTACAGAATCCTAAAATCTTAAAAATCCATTTGTGCAATTTTTTGCATAGTTATTTTAAATTTAAATTTAAATAAATTGAATATATAACCAAATAATAATGATTTTTGTTTTAATTTAAGATTTATTTATATTTCTAAAATAATAAATATTACTATTAATATTGTAGGGACCTTTAAATTTTCAAATGTATTATTATTTACTGTACAGTGTACATACTAAAATTTTCAATGCATTGAAATATTAAGTTAACACAATTATTTCAGTAACTCGGAATCAAGATTAAGTATACTCAACATTTATTATACAGCAGAATGATGACTCCTAATTTTACATATGAATTTGTGTACAATTAAACAGTGCATATTTTATGCTTGATTTCATGTACATTATATTTAAAAAATTAGAAGTTCTGAAGTAAATTAAATGAGAATTATGTATCTCTAAATTGAATTATTGAAAAATGCTATTATTAAATATTTGTTTTGCTATTTTAAATTAAATCCTTTAGCTCTTGTAAATAACTTAATATTTAACAGTTGTATACTAAATACGTATAACACATATTATACTCAATATATTTCTTTAATGAACAACATTACCTACATATTATTATATTTTAAATTAATTGCTTATCATCTAATTTATCCGAAAATCACAATTTTAAGAAAAATATACCTAATTAGATGCATTTTATATTTAATGGAACTACAAGGCCAAATAAATTACCTTTTTAAAGTATCAAATTTAGTACCATTTTTATATTTGTTTATTTATTTATTTATTCATAAAATTATTCCTTACCAATTCATTCAGAATATACAACGAATCGAGACGATTTAAATGTGGGTTTTAAGTATGTTATATGCATAAAATAAGATTGATATAGAGTACTTGGATGTATTCTTTGACCTGTTGAATTTAATAATATACCATTTACGAAAGTATGAAAGACTATTTTCACCAAAATTATTAATATGAATTTTCGACGTAACCAAAAGAGAATGAAAATATTATTTTTATATTCAAAACTGTTGTTATTTGTGTTAAATTGTGAGAACAGTATACTTACGTATACAATATATACTTAATAATGCAATACCCATAGTAAAAACAACGATTATTGTTTATAATATTTATAATATTATAACGGCTATTATCAAATTGTATGGCGATAATTCAAAAGGAACAATTTATTATTACTAAGACTATAACGTAACTTACAAAAAAACACTATCACTTTGTTATGTGAAACCTATACGAACAATGTATGCATCACGGATAAAAACATAATATATGAAAACTTTGATTCTTTATAACGAACCTATAAGAAAAAGACAAAAACACATATTTTCGTCGTTATTAAAATATACATAATATAATGATAGATTTTATTTTACAATAATAAACGGGTTTGAAACTCTTTTGAAAATGTATACAAATTACATAATATTACTATATTTTAAACTATTTAAGTTTTTTTCAAAGTCTTTTTATAAGATTTCAATAGGTATAATTTCAGATATTTTTTTCCAATTTTTTTCGGAAAGGTGTTGTATATTTTTTAGTGAATAATATACAAAAACGCGATCTGACCAATAAAATAAAAAATAGTCGTGAACTCTCTAAAAAATATTTTTCACAGAAAGGAAATTAGATACTCAAAATGGATTTTTTTTTATCGAACGTGTTTGCTTAAAAAAAAGAATATAATCCAAATATCCTAAATTCCTGAAGCGTATTGTGATAATAGGAACACACGTTTGGTTTGTTCTATATAACTGGCCTGTTGTGTATAATAATATTATGTAGTTACTCGGCCGTGAAACATAGACCATAATATTATGCTAAATTGACATTTCAGCGGTTTCGACACAATATGCTATTAAAATATAATATTTTAGCCACTATACGGTACAAAAATAACAATTATTATTACACCATAAAGATACTGTATGTAGTGAAAAATATACTTTGATGGAGATATATAATGCTTAATATTTATAAATTATGTTATGGAAATAATATCTACCGTTCGTTACATAATTCTTTATTGGTTTTTAAGGTTTAATATGCTATATTAATATGATAATATAATATAGTTCTTTCTATAAGTTATTATATTTGTATTAAAGTTATTAAATTTTTTATTGCCTATTAAATACGTGTAATGTATTCTATGTTTTCGTTAACCTGAATTGAAAATTTTAAACCAAAAATTATGCAGTGAGTAAGTGCATCACAAAAGAAAAAATATTTTTTTTAAATATATGCGAGTAACTCGTTGCTTTTATTATTTCTTGTTCGGTAGGTAATCAATATTTATTACTGTTTTTAAACATTATTAGTATTCAAAAATATTGAAATTCTTTAAAAAATGATTGATTATGACAAGATTATTTTAAAGTTTAAAATACGGTATTAACATATTATAATTTTATATTTTAATTATTACAATTTTAATTTATACTATTATGTTTACACCTTATGTTTTGATTAGTTTTTAAAATACAACTAATGTTTATTTGTATAGCTTTATTATAGTTATAATTTTAATCTGATATCATTATTCATTGAATGTATGATTAGGTATATTTTGTATTACGGTAAAATAAGGAAATCTGGGCACTGTTCACAATTCCCAAATATATTGATCAATGTAAAAATCATAATTTTAATACTTAAATTGTTCATACATTGACCGGGAATAGTACTATATTTCCGGGACAAAGCGTATCCTGCCCAGATTCAAGTATGCGAAGTAAACTAAATATAGCACGCTGCACAAATGTATATAAAATTGCATTTATAAGTGACAATATCACCACAAAACTTTACTTAGATATTTTATTCATACTTGACAACGTGACAGCTGCCAAAATAATACGGACCGAACCATAATCCTAATAGGGCGCAACATCCGTATTTGTTGTCTCAGTCTTACAAACGTGTAACATAGCAAATTTGCGCTCAGAAGTTCACGTTTTACTATGCTCAAAAATTAGAGTGAATAGTCCTATTATGAAACTTGATGGTAAGAACATTATCTGTATTTTATTGGAAGTATTTTCATGATAATTCAGTTTTTAAGTGAGTTATGAGCATTTTTATTTGACAATTAACTAATAATTAACGCATAACTCACTTAAAAACTGAATTATCTGCAGATAGTTTAAAAACAAAAGTGAATTAATCTCTTATAAAATTTAAAGATAAGAACATTATTTGTGATTTTTGTATCTGTACTTTAAAATCAGAGGAAGACATAGAAAAATCTCAAAACGATGGAACTGTCATCGAAGAATAAACGAGAAAGACGAAAAAAGTGATGGAAGTGATAAAGACAGTGGAAAACAACTTTTTTAAGTACTTTGTAAGATGTTTTATTTAATTTTTTATATATTTAAACAAAACCCAGGTATACAATACCCGGTTAATGTTAATGTATTCCAACTTTGCTCTTAACATATATATTTGTATGTATGTATATACTCGTACAATATATATATATATATATATATATATATAAATATATATTAAATCGAATTTATTCTCATTTATCTTGTAAATAAAATAAAATTAAAAATATTCAAAACCTTTTTTGGGGGTCAATCAAGATTAAAATCTTATTTATCAAAATTCAATATACCTACCTTTGAAAGTTTGAACATAAACACCCTCTTCCAGATTTTGTTTTACCCGACTCTGGAATCAGCTTTTTTTAATTACTTTAAAATCTTTATCATTCTGTGGATATTTGTTTAGATTAAAATTAATCAGTTAGTGAATTAAATTGAACTGTTTTTATTTTGGTTAGTGTGGGTATTAAAATATTTTTTTTTTTTACAATAATCATTTAATGCCTAAATTACTTGTTTATGCGAAACGATTATACTTTATCTTATAATTACCTAATTTACTTTATAGATTAATAAAGTAATTGTCCCACGGCTTAATTAAATCTAAATTTAAGGGTATACCATTCATGACTTTGTTATCATCTTGAGAAACGTGGAACCTTGTGATTTGCTGTATCAACCATTCTATTGCAACGTTAAAAACTATAATCTTAAGTAAGATTATTTTTGTCAGGCTGAAACTTTCTAAAAATACAACATATATTAATATATTATGCAACTATAACTTTTTTTTCCTTGGGAGTGGCTTACACTCGTTGTTGTGTTTTTGTTTTTTGAGGTTTTAGTTATGCGAGAAAACTAATATTATATTTTTAAGAAAAAATAACGATGCAAATTGACATTTTCGCTCGTATTTATAATATTGTTGACATACCTATATGTTATACTTATAACTATATACATACACAGCATTTATATAAGATTAACCCACCCAAATTTTGTTTATTTTAAACTATGATTGGATTTTTTATACAATCTACATATATTTTTGTAGGACAGTACTTTATACCCATGTATTACGATTACGATATTTGTTTACAATTAATTTAAATTTATAAACCTTCAATATTTATTTTTATTTAATCATATATCTACCTCATATGAGTAGCTTTTTTCATAGTCTTTTTAACAAGTTTTTGTAAAACACAAAATACATTTTTTTTATGTATTTTTTAGGGGGGGAGGGATGGGATTGTTAAATATCATTAATAATAAATATATGACCATAAAAAAAGATAATGGATTTTAAAAACAAGAATGCAAACAAATTAGTTAGAGTGTTAAATGAATAAAAGGGAACAAAACACAAAGTTGCACGTTGTAATCTATATTATAGTTTACGATACTTTCTTCAGGGTGTAATATAAATGCATTTTTACATTAACATAACAGTATTATAAAATAATCTTGTTTATGTTGTCTTAATAACATTTATCTACTGTAGTATGAATGTGAGAGCATTAAAAAGTAATTATTATCAACAATTATTTTAAGAAAGGTAAGGAAAATAATTTAAAAAAATACAAAAGCGAGTATACTTAAATGATAAAAACTAAACAAATTTTAAGTTGGGGAGTTAAAAACATTTTATTTGGCAATTTATTATTTAACTGTTTTTAGTTTTAGTGAAAATGGGATATTAACTAAAAATTGTATTTTATGTAAGTATTTATTAAAATAATAATTTAAGTTTTTGTTCTAAGGATTGATTGCATTTTTTATTTATTTGATTTATTAACTATAAGAACGACCCGAAAACAAAATAACCTAATATAATAATAATGATATATAATAAATACATACCTTTTAAAAACATTACCAAAATAGTATATAGATTATACACCGTATCTATTTAAATATAATTTTGAATATAGATAAAAAAAAGTAGAGACAATATTAAAAAAATAATAAAAATAAATATTTTATTGGTTAATGATAAAAACATCTCCAAAACAAGATCACATGAAAAAATCTTATGTATCATATTATAAATAATTTATGTACAGTAAAATATTGATAAAATAATAATAATAACAATAATAATACTCATTAAAAATATAACTCAAATAAATATAATTCCATACATAATGAAAGTCTATCTACTCGTAAAGTATTACGGTAGTCGATCAATATAAAATCGACACATGTGATCATATTATTACAAAATCAAATAATTTATATTGATTTGTATTATAGTATAAGTAAATAAGTTGATCATAGCTACAACTTGTATAGTGAGACTAATATTTACGTAAGTAGTTGTTTCTAAAAACACCAACCTTCCTCGGGAAATGTATGTGCATAAACTTAGGTATGATAAACATAGGTTATACAATAATAATGAATTCAAACAGTATGTAGGTACTTAGCCACTAGATATGTATATTAGTTTAAGCCACAAGCTGGAGGATTTTATAAAAGGAAAAATAACATAATATTTAATTTGGTATACATATAAAGATATGGATTTTTTTGTATGTGTACACTATTTCAAAAACGAATATCTGTAGATTCTTGACATTTTCATCAAATGTTTATATTAGCATTATCTAAATATAGTATAATTTTCAAAATAGTTTGACTCTTTTTGGGCTATTTTTATAGATATGAAATTTTTAATTATTTTTCAATAATTATAAAGTTTGATAAATCAAAATGTTTAGTAATTTAATAGAAGGTTCCCTATAAGTTATTATTACTCGAATGGGGAAAATAATTTAGTGTAATTCAAAAAATAATTTACGCGTAAAATTAACGATTACTTACTCTGTAACAGTGCATCGTCGTACACATAAAACGGTCCTTTACAGGACCACCAATCACAGCTCAGCATAACAACACGACCAGGTAGAATAACTTTGCGCCCTCATTACAGAGTCCCAAAGTTATTTTACACTCTGAACGACAAGGGCTACAAAGGGGAAACCGAGACGCGTCGAACAATACCATCCCCATACCTATAGCCCCAAAACTGTGCAGACAACACTACTTCCCGTACAAAACGTAAACACAACAGCAACGGCGGCAACACAAGCGTTTACTAGTCGGTACGGGACCTAGTATATATTCCGGACATTTTCACCGCACCGGTCATCAGTATTCTTTCAACAAACCTTCAACAACATAAATACTTGAAGGAACGAAGACTATAGAAGATTTTGACGATCCACACTTCCCACGAAGCCAACAACCAGCAGAATCGAAAGAAGCAGCTCGCGTCGTTGTGCACGGGGAATCAGCCGCATACACGTCATCCCGACCACGAGCACCAGCCGCACGAAGCACCCTAAGCCAAGCAATCACCGCGCTCCGTCGGACAATCAAGACGATGGTTTCCACAGCCGCCGCCAACTCCATCATTCGGAGACTGACACGATACCCCTCGTCCTCCCACGACCGTGCCGTCTCAACTCATCATTCATAAAATGATATTCTTATTTAGTTGTAATTCAAAAACAAATAATAAATACTTTACTTTTCACCAATTATTCATACTGGAATTTTTCTCACGGTTAATTTTGATTATTTTTAAGTTATTTATAGACATATAGGACAAAGCGATGTTCAACACATCATTTTCTAATATGATGCATGACACACGCATAGGCGTGACCTAGAAACAATAATATACAGATCAGTTTTTAATCCGTCGACATGATGGACCTGATACTGCATGCCCTCAATAAATGAGTAGAAGTTCATCAGCCAATTTATTACGGACATACTGAAGAGAATGGAAGAGTAGAAATAGCTAACTTAACCAAAAGACAAAAAAATCTGCGCGAAGAACTACGAAATATAACTAAGTTAATTACTGTGGGCCAAAGGCAAAAACTGAGAAGATAGATCCACTCATATGATATAATGATACTAGTAATAATAATTAATTATACATTTTTACCTTAGTATAATATTTGTATAAAATGTATCATTATAATTAATGTAATAGTATACAATATAGTACCTATACCTAAACAAATAGTGGTAGATTATCAAATACTATAGAAGTCTTAAAAATTTTATTGTAGCTCACTTGTTGGAAAATGTTAATGACTCCTATAGTGTATGGGAGAAATGGCCAACGTCAAATGCATTCAAAATATGATCTAAGCTAACCAATTTTCAAATTTTTGAGATTGAACAGTATTTTTTAAACCATTTCCAAGGAAAACAACACTTATAAAAATCTACAACAATTTTCAAAAAACACCAATAATATCAACACACATGTTACATGACCATAAAATTATCATACGCCAAATTCACTTCAACGTCAAAACTGACATCAGAAACATATAAATATCTTACAGCTCGATTTTAAGTACGTTGTAGACTTGTAGATCTAATCAATCATATCATTTTCTTAATATAAATTATTTCAAAAGCCTTTTGATCATACTCTTTACAACAGAAATTTACAATTCTCATAATTTTGACCTCTAATAAGGAGTTCAAAACAAACTTAACTAGAGTTCAGAAATTATCTAGCTAACCAAAACTGATAACAACCAAATATAACAAGATGTGAATGAGATAGTTTTATTACCACGTGAAAATGTGAGTTGTAAATCTTTATATCATTTATATAAATTTTTCTTGTTCTTTCAGATTGTAAGACTCAATCAAAAAAAAATATATATATGTTATAATATTCATTTTCGATTAAGAATCATTCACTATCCAGCAAACATTGGAGTTGTTATTTAAAAATAATATCACCTAATACAGAAATAATTAATAGGTAAGTGATATAATTAACAATAATATAAAATCTATCTATATTTCAATTAAATGTACTATGCGCAATTAAGTTATAAATTATTAACGTTGAATTTTAGTATAGTGATTACCTTTGATAATTACATAAATAATTGATAATCAAAAAAATCAAAAAATCATAGTTTTATTTATAGAGCCGATGAGATGACAGAACATTTTTCAAAAGAATTTAAAACAGCCCAAATTTAAAGTAAATAAATAAGCATAAATAAAACAATAATTAGCAAAGAATACTTCAAGACTACTTTAAGAAAATTAAATAGCAGCAAGAATGATATACATCAGGTATTTACCTTTTACTGTTTCAATTCTCATTAAAATGAAATTAATATTTTTAGGGAATAAATCCAGAGCCAAACAACTTTCCCCAAACGCAAAGCCACTAGCCAGTAATGATATTTTTCGTTACTCTTTAACAAAATATTGTCTATGGATTTTGTACAGAAAATGGTTAACAGTGACAGTTGAAGATTTATTAATATAATTTAAAGTTTTTAAAGTTAATGGTAATAGTGGTTATACATTATTATAGTAAATAAGTAATAATATCACGTTAAATTTATTAAACAAAATATCTATGGTTAAAACTATAAACAGTTATCACTAACCGATTTTAAAATTCTTAGATTTTCTATTCTATATTATTTAGACAATAATTTAACACAATAAATTGAAATTTGATAAAAAAAAATATCTTGAAAGTTAGGTGTAGTCTCTGCAGTACAGTAAATTAACCGTCAAACATCTCTTTGTTGAATGCTAACAAACAAAAACTGCCAGAAATGAAAACAATACCCCCTACAGCTTCATAAGTCAGATGAGATCATTCTAGATAACTAACAAACAAGTCTTTAAACTTATATAACAAATTAATATTTAGATAATTTATTGCAATATTATATTCAAAACCAAAACCACTGTATTTAAGTTCCCGAACAGATCAATGAATATGTTATTGATTTTACAACGATGTGTATTTTTCTTGATTCTTGCTAAAACTTTAAGGGTAGTATCTGATAAAAAATTCCATTTAGTTGGTAGTTTGGGTGGTCAAATAAATGCCAAGTCTTTTCAGAAATAACCCTGTAAAAAAGTTATAGAAAACAGACATTTTTGCTCCAAATCAGGTTTTGAAAACATTGAAATTGTTTATTTGATGTAATTGAAAAATAATTTATGAATAACGTAGACTTAAAATCATCAAATATTCATAGGCACTAGACATAGTACAATTTTTATACAAGGTGAAGAATTTCCATCATTAAATATTTTGTACTATTTATAAATATTTTATATTTATAGTTTGAATATTTTTTTTTTCTACATATGTTTGATAAAATGTCTGATTTGAGTAATAAGTTCAACAATATAATAAATGGATTCTCATAAAATATTCTTACATCAATTGAAAAATAGCAAACATGAGACATACAGAAAAAAGTAAAAGTAAAACTAAGAAACATAAAAATCATGAACATTTCAAATTTTTTAGTGGTTATATATGTTACGGGTAAAGTAAAAAGTCGGGCACTGTGCACAATGCCCGATTTTCAAGGGCAAAGTTGGAATAAGTTAACGTTGCCCAGGCATTGTATACAGTGCCCAATTAGATTTGGGCACAGTAGATTAAATATTGAATATTATATAAAAAATTAAAAATAAATAAAGTTGCACAGCTTTACTATTTAATTTATTTATTATTAAATTACAATTATTATTTATTTGCTTTATTTATTACCACATACACCACTATTATGACACTTTGAGTTGCAAAGACGACCAGATCTTTTACATTTACACCGATTGGTCTTACACAATGCATTGCAAGTACACCCTATCGTACCCTTGGCCACCCAAATTAGAAGATTTTCTTGCCACTTCTCTTAATGAAATTTGTACTGGTGGTACATCATCAGCCTGGATAAACACCTCTTTACATATTGTGAATTGGTTCCGACTGTAGAGTTGATGTAGTCTGCCCTCGTTTGATCCAATTTACGAATAACATATATAATTATAGTTTTGTAGTGATATTATTACGTATAAATGCAATTTGATATAAAAGTGTGCAGCGCACTGTATAATTCACTTTGCCCACTTGAATCTGGGCAGGGTACACTTTGCCCGGGCAATCTAGTACAATGCCCGGTCAATGTATGACAAATTTGAGTATTAAAATGATCATTTTTACATTGGCCAAAATGTTTCGTGCACAGTGCCTGGGCATTGTATAACAATGCCGGGATTTCCTACTTTGCCCGTAACATATATAATTTTAAATTTTAATAGCTGTAGTTTGAACATTTATTCTAAGGTTTCTCATGAGTTTTTTTACTGAAACATTAAAACTTTATTGATACACACATTTTTTTGTTTGGATTTTGAGTTTGAATTTGATATTATATTTTGTTTGGTTATTGAATAAAACTTTATTTATAATTTAATATTTATATAAGAACCGTAATAAGTGAATGAGATAAAAACATATTAATTAAATAGTTATACAGATAGCTTGATGGTCTTGAGTGGGGAACAACTCATAAACATCACATTTATTTTAATGAGAGGATCCACCTGATGGGTGTTCTACTGATCTGTTCAGTTAACTTTGATATGTTATTTGAGTGAATATATATATACCTATGTAGGTATATATATTTATGTATCTAGCTGGTTATGAAATGTTAAAGTTATATAAAAATGCAGTTTATTAGGAGTAAGAGTGTGATTCTGTCATTGGCGATGTTATAGTTGCTATATAGGATTTCGTTTCGTTTGTTCTAGTACTCATTATTATTTGTGTTAGTTTTGATTCAAAAAGAGCTTTTAAAAGTAAATTCATTGCTTAATTCCATTTCATTTTATTTCCCAACGTAATCTATTATTTTGTTTTTAATGAATATTGAAAGGGTAAGTCTTGCGGTGGATTAATTAACCATGTTGATTTCCATTTCCATATCGTAATTTTGTGATCAACTTTCAAGTAGATTAGCAGAAAAGAGCCGTGTGTATGTGTAGAACTGTAGAATTACTAATTATTTCAAATAATGGTGATAATCTGGTTAATTTAGAAGCTTATTGGTACGTGATATGGGTGAAGCGGTTGCAGTTCGTTTTAGTCAAAGATTTCGTTTATATTTAAATCATTAGTTGGACATTCATTATTAGATTATTGCAAGACATTTTGATTTAAAATTTTAATCAATGATACTGAGGCAATGGGGCTAATTTATCATTTGTTGATCAATAATGTTAAGAGAGGAGTGGAGACTTTCTGTACATTGTAGATGTCGATGTTTGTGTTGGTTTGTGTGTGTGTATTTACTGTGATTTACTTTAATTAAATATTTTTGTTTTCGTGGAATGATTAGAGGCATTTTGCTTTGTGGGCAGAAATATTCATGAAAACGAGTGGGCGCATACTTCTAAATATAGCCAATTTAGGAGCAACACATAAAAAAAAACTTTAAGCTTTTCTTTTTTATAAATTAGAAAATTCATGAAATTACTCATAGCAACTAGGGTAGGTATTGAATTATAAATTAATAAAAGCTAGGTAACCAAATTATTATAATAATAATTACTACCTATTAATATGTAATTTACTTTTTAGTAAAAATTAGTTCAACTAACTACATTGCTATAATAGAAAAATTAATTAGTAATAACAATAATATAACATATATGTATCTATAATAATATCCTTTAGGAGTATAGGCTGACAGGCCACTCAGAACCGTTTTTCTTAGTATAATTATTATTAAAACTATTTGTCATTAAATTCAAATTAAACACATTCATTATTATTATCATCGCTCAATAACGAGATATAGTCCACATCTTTAGGCTACTATAATAAAGCATAGCGAGATTCTGGATTTTCGTTAATTCAAGTTTAAACTAATGTGTTAGTAAATTCTAGTATTCTTATAACGAATTTTTTTAATCTACTTAACAATGAATAATATCTAAGTTACGTAGTAATATTCTGTTACAATAACCAAACACCAATCAGTTCAAGTATATTAATATTAGGTACAATTTTATGGTTAAGTGGCCATAACTATATATTTGGTTATTGTATGTAATATATTTATTATTGTAGTAGGTATAAACATTATACAGTATACACTATAAAATATTTACTTATTTTATTATTACAATATTTATTAAATCTCTAAATCCATCGGAAAATAGGGGAAAAAATTAAACAATTTTGGAATGCATAAAAGACGGTTTGAACAAGAATTGTTGCATGTTAATATAAAAAATGGTATCGCAAATAGATCGTCCAATCACGTGACATTGTTGATGTCCAGTCTACAAGTTCAAATACAAAAACAATTGCGTGTTCTACTTGTTTTTGGTGGGTAACAGGGATAAAGAATGCTGCTGATTTAATCGAATAAAAGGTTTATATTTATTAAGTTAATGCAAACAGTGAAGTGGGGAAGGTCAAAAGCAAATAAAATGGGCAACGGTAGTATGTAATGGATTGAATCGACATTTTACAAATTACAAACAGGAAGAAATAAAACTGTAGAATCTTAGTCAACTAGTGACTTATCTGAAAACCATGTTCTAAACGATTCGCATTTATTAGGGTAGATTATACGTAGTCATACGATACTGATACTCGTGAAGTAAAGTTTTTATGATTATATACTATTGATAGGTGGATACAGACATTTACAACTCGCATAAGGGATATATTTATTTTTCATCTTTTGTAAGAAATCAGAATTGTTGACTTAGAGTCTAAGTCTTAGACGATTTATAGAAAACATACGCTTGTGTTTATTTTATCCTACAACGGCCAATGGCTGAAGCTAAATACGCTAAAAATTAACAAAATAATAAATATTTATTGAAAATACAATACCATTGTATACCCGTTGAATTTAATTTGGGCAGTTTCCTAATCTATTCAATAGTGTGTTAATATTCATGTTAAAGTACAGGTAGTTTTCAGGTTGTGATTAATTCAACAAAATCAATTATTTTCAATAAAAAACTTTTTTTTTTTTTAATTTGTTCTATTATTTTGTATTTATTTTTTTTAATTTTAATTTATGATATTAATTTGAAGCCATTTCTACACACATAATGTATCATAACAATTAAGAATATTTAATTAAAGAATAGATATTCTTAATTGACATGATTCAAGACGCCACCATTACTCATTAGCAACAATTCAATGTTGATTTACAAAATTAACATGATTACAAACCATATTAAAGGAGGTCATGACACTGTATTTAATCTATGACGAGAATTTTCAGAAGGGTATGGTCGAGAGAGAAGTGGCAATTTTTTTATAAGTGGCAGTTATTAAGTTTGCTGTGAAATCTATTACAAATAGTCAAAGCTTCGTCATAAATTATTTTGATAATATCCATATTATAGAATGTAAAATTATAAATAAAATATATGTCTATAGAAAAATATTGTTGAGTGAAGTATTTTGAAATGTTTGGATGTTATTGAGATAAGATAATATTTACAAAATACAAATACTTTACGAAAAAGATGAATGACTAATAAACCTTTAGATTCAACGTATACATTATTTATTACAAAAACAAATTTAATTTATAAGCCAATGGGCGTATTTATCATTGTAAAAAGTAAAAAACTTAATATAATAAAATTAATAACTGTTGTTAAAACGCTGTAGAGATTAGCTTTTAATCTTTTTTTTTTTTAATGAAAATATTAATTTTAAGTTATGTAATTATAAAATAATTTAATGGTAACACGTGTATTTATCATATAAAATGTGTACCTATATGGCTATACATGCATATGATTAAGATATTCATAGAAAGTATTAAAAAAACTATGTTGTCA
This sequence comes from Diuraphis noxia, assembly GCF_037042655.1. Classification (NCBI taxonomy): domain Eukaryota; kingdom Metazoa; phylum Arthropoda; class Insecta; order Hemiptera; family Aphididae; genus Diuraphis; species Diuraphis noxia. The sequence goes on along the minus strand of NW_028301712.1, from coordinate 14,455,915 downwards.
ACGTCAATGTCATCTACAGACAAAGGTTAAACGAACTTTGTTCCAACAAACCGATAAAATCCATTATCATCACGCTGACAATAATTATTTAAGTTGACGATTATTTCGTAAAAAGCTTTAAAATTATGAAACACTTTGAAGAGCATTCAAAATGTGTATCAAATGAGTCAGATGGAAAATGCTATGCTTTCACTTTGTAAATATATAATATATAATTTACTAAATATGATGTATAAACAACTATTTAAATAATTATATAAATATAGTGAACTGCTCACTCTGTGATTTTCCCTAAATCACTGTTTACTGTTCAATACAGTCGTACACAGCTTATAGAATTAAAAAAAATAAAATATAAGTATTTACAATATTACTTATACTAATAACTAAAAGTAATATAAAAATAAAACGTTATAATTTTACGAAGTTTTGTTTTTAGATTATCACTTATGTCATAATACAAGGTACAAATAATTTTTAAGCTGTTATAAAAAAATATTTTCTAAATAAAATTTTCTTGTTTATCTTAGCTTTATTGCTGAAGAACTTATGAAGAGAATATTAGGATGAGCATTTTACTGGGACATTATACGAGGTGAACGACACACCATAAATACAATTATTTAAATTTAAACTTTATAATTTTATGCATATAGTTCGGATATAACTATTTACTATGGTTATAATAGTGTTTATTATTAAATTATTTTACAAACCTCGTTCGTAAAATTAATTCTGAGCAACTTTTTTATTGAAGCGATTTTATTTATTGGGTAAAAAATATTGAAACTTAACATGTAAGAATCGATACAACTGCACATTGAATTAAATTCATAATATGTATAGAACATTTTAAATAATGGCAAAATTTTAAAATAATAATTTATACCGAACCCAAATGGCAAAATAACTTCGTAATTAATGTAAACGTGATATTTATATTGAATTTCAGAATAAAATATTTAATCCTATATCTAATTAATTTAAGTGAGAAAGCATCTGTTCTTCAAAAACAGTTTTTTTTCTTTTACTTTAATTAAAACGTTAACAAACCATAAAATTAGTTTTTGAAGTCTAGAATATTATATTGAACATTATAAGGTATGCATATGGACATAAATTAGTTGTACACAGGCCACAAGGGGATTCTCTAAACACGTCCAATACTTTAAATATTTAATAATGAATATATTCAAATTCTGATTTATGAAATTCATAATTATATTCCAAGATCATATTTTCAAATACTTCAAATTTGTAAAGCATCTATGAAGTGTCCCTGAATGATACAAACTTATTTTTATTCTAACAAAAACCACCCTTTTTACTATAAACTGTTACATGTTTTATAAACATTTTAACCTAAAATCAAACAGCGCCTAAAACAAAATATATTTTTGACTAGGGCCTGGTAACGGCAAATTTAGTAGCTGAGCTATCATGCCCTTATAATGATTGAAGTGATCAAAACTGTGGCTGAGAACATTTGATTAAGCTTCTGAAAATCAAAACTTATTCATTATTTATCTTATTATTTATTTTTTTATTTCTTACTATTTAAAATTTTTACGGGTCATTTATTATTTTTAATTTTGACGTATCTAAGTGCCAATTTTATTAATTAGCTTTTAATTTATTCAACTTTGTATTCCAAGGGTAACAGGTCCATGATAAACGGCTTATTGTACCTAAATGAAAAGTAAGGAGATTTGAAAATTGCAGTAAAATGATCTATTACAATTTATATTTTTTTCCAAATAGTTCAAGGATAATTATTTTTATATTTTTTAATTAATTAAAATTAGTTCGGCAATTAGCAAAGTTTGTTAAAAACTTACAAGCAATAATTATAAATAATGTACACTATACAGTGTATGTGAAAAGCAGTGTCATGAAAAAAATTAGTAATAATATTTTTATTTATTTTTTTTTGTTCATTAAAACGACCTCCTGGGAGAGAAGCGTCTAAACGCGGGAATGCACCTCATGCATATTGCGCATGCGCGTGATTTATTTTTCCACTATCATTATGTTATGCTATTATCAATATTATATTAAATCATAGAAAAATATAAACATTTTAAACTAATTATTATTACTATATTATTTATTTTAAATAATTAAATCTAATAGGTAATACTTACAATAACTGTTCTAAAATAATATATTGGAGAATATTGTGTTGGAGGATTTAAAGCACAAGAAAAATCTTAATGTTTCAATTTAAATAAACATTTGATTCATTTAATTATTTTCATGTGTGGATTTGATATAATATTTATAACAGCATAACATAATGATAGTGAAAAATAAATCACAAGCATACGTAGTATGCATGAGGTGCATTCCTGTGTTTAGACACTCCTATAGGAAGATCATGTGATCTATTCATCTATGTATATATCGCTATATACATGACAAGTAAGCTATGGAAACGTAAACGTAGCATTCTTTACGAATATGCAGAATGTATGGTGGTAATTCTTACGATTAGTAGGGACGGGACGTAGAATAATTAATGGTATCTTGTTGCATAGACAGCGACACGAAAAAATATAGGAGACAGAAGGTCAGAAGCATCGATTGGACCATTTAGGAGAGAAGACATACAATTAATGTCCACATTAAGAAAGCGTAATTTAAAGAAAAATAGAATATAATAAATACTAGATCCAATATGTTTACCAAAAAATTTTGAACTTGGTACATCAACATCTTTAAAAAATAAATATCCACCAAATATTTTACTGCAAAAAGATGCAAGGGAAGTATTCTTGTTTCATAAAAGTTAAACAGCAATTAAGACAAACTTTATGTATAAAATAAATCTTTAGAATTTAAAAATATGATCTTTACCTACATTTACCTACATTTAAAATTTTCAAAATTCGATGATCAACATCATGTATATCTATACAATATGGCGTGTACAATGGTTTTAGAATTATGTTATTATGATAAATTATGGGTAGGATTAATGATGTACAATGGACAAACTCTGATTATCTGTACATAATATAACTAATTAATAAGCTAGCATAATATAATGTATTAATATTTAATAAATATATAATATACGCAATATTAGTAACTGCTATATTAGACCAAAACTATACTGAAATGTAAAAATTAAATTATAATTTTAGTCATAATTTTAATAGATACCTTCTTATCAGATCAGCAGTCATATTATATTTTGTTTATACCGACCATAATGTTGCATGCAAATATTGTATACAGTTACTCAATTATATAAGATTAAGATTTAAATATTAAAGACGTTTTACCGCAATAATACCAGTAATCATTTGAGGTAGGTATTTAAGTAATTCCAAGTCGTATTTTAGAAATGTCTGTTGAACGACGTCTAAAAGAATACGATGAATAAAACATGTTAGTGATGGCAATTTTATCCATAAAGAATGCCAAGAAGGCATGTGCTAAAACCTAAAAAGGGTCAGTGCAGAAAAACTCGGAAGGATTCATAATAATGTTTTTTTCTTGTAGTAGCTTATAATATTATAGAAGGATAAGTCCATAAAACGTAAGTTATATTATTTTCACAGATTTAACGCTAATAACCACCTTTATTTTTCAAGTACTATATAATATATTAAAATATCTAAAGAAATATTCAAATATATATAATTCATATATTACTTGTACAACATGAACAACGCCGAAAATACAGTTCTCGTAATCCGCCCTGTACGTCGTAAACATTCAAATAGTTTTCAATAAAACCTTCAATAGATATATAAGACATATATTATGGGAATAAATTACTTTTAAACCCTTTTAGGAAAATCCGAATGGTATTATTGGTCCATATTGGTATTAACCGATATATTAAATATTATATATATATATATATGTATTACGATTGACGCCATTACGAAAACGTGTGGTGTAGAGTGTATTTCACGATCATAACGTACGTACTACGTATGGTAACATATTACATAATATACACGTGGTTCTGATAAGTGATAAATATAGGTACTATTGCAGCTGAATTTATAGAGCGTCATCCATTTGGATAAATAACTTTTTTTGCTAATCTAAAATAAGGGAAATATGTTTAGACAAGTTATAGGTTCTAAACAGAACGATAAATGTATTGATTTTACAATGATGTCTGTGTTTTTTTTTTTTTGTGACAATCATCATCTTTTGGGACAGTAAAAATGCTTCAATTTTCTTTAAAAGCATCTTTTCTGGTGTGAAAGTGGAATCTAGTCGGTGTTTTGAGGGTTCAAAAGTAAAAAAATCACAATAATTCATCTCAACAATGTCAGGAAAAAGAAATAAATAATAAAAGAAGAACTGAGATTTTTACGTCGAACCAGTTTTCGAAAAATCGATTTCGTTTTTTAGTGTAAAATACTTTTCTAAAAAATAAGTATTATTTTCATCAAATGTTTATTTTACCATTTTCTATATATGATTACATTTTCAAACTATTTCGACATGTTTTGAGATATTTATAGACATTTGAAATTTGTATAGATTTTATTCTGAAAGTGTCAACTAAATTGTATTCGTCGGGTCAAAATTCTTGAGAATTTAATACGGTATCATTATTATTTATTATAATAGTAATTAATAAATATTAAAGATAAATAGGCACGATTTTTATATAAGTATTTACAGTTGAAATTTTTTCAACTTGTATAAAAAATAAAAATATCGAAAATTTCAAAATTACAATAATATCATCTAATATAATTAGAAATATTATAAGATGACATACCGTCTTTGATCACAATCGTTTTTTGTGTACAATGATTATTGAACTCAATTAATTTAACACATCCATTACAGTGACTCTCTAGAGCAACGGTCGGCAACTGGCGTACCGCGGTCCGAATCTAGACCGTGAAACGCAGAAAGCCTCCGGACCGTTGACATGTCTTAACATTTATTCTTCATATTACTATAATAAAAACATAAAGATTTGGCAAAAATTTTTTCCACCGGACCTCATTTATTTATTATTTTAATCATCCGGACTCCAATAGAAATAACTTGCCAACCCCTGCTCTAGAGCGTTACCCACTAACCCGCTTTTTTTTTCTATCTTTGAAAGAGGATGAAACAATATCAATTATTAAAAGCAAAATATTATATTGTTTATTTAACCTTAATTTTTATGGAAGTTTGACATTGAAAATGTATACTCATTTTAGAGTTAGTTATTACGTCTTTCTACTACAAAACGAAATTAACGATGCATTAATTCAATTGAAAGATGTTAAAAAAGGTCGCCAAACGCATTATGCGAAATTGTCCAAACACAATGCAATTTTAACTAACGCAAATCCAAACTCCGAACGCAAACCACCCGTTGAATTAAAGTTGATTTTATTAATAGTAACTACAAAAATTCTCCAGAACAAACAATATTAGGCAAGAACATGTTACCTAAACATCGTTGATATTATGCTTTTTTTTTTAATTACGTAAATCATGATCACGTTTTAGCCATTTTACAGCTATATATTATGCTGATAAGAGATATATATTATATAAGCTCCATCCAAAAACTGTTTATTATTTCCTATATCAGTGCTTTTTATATACAACCATTTCATTTCAACGATTCGAAAACCACTTATTTCAATATGAATTCCATCTCTACAATCAATAACTACCGAATTGGTTGAATGATTAGATACTTCTGAATTGGCTTATATTAGGTATTAGATTCTGAGCGGAGTGAGGAACGTATTGATTTCACCATGATGTGTGTTTTTTTTTGTGTCTGTCATTACGTTTTGGGGCAGTAAAAATGCTTCGATTTTTGACTTCAGTACTTTGTTAGATCAGAAAGCGAATCTATAGTTATAGATACATGAAATTTTCACTGAATTATGTTTATATAAATATATACAATCCACCATGCAATTTTCAAAAAATGTCGACTTGAATTTAACTATTTAGAGGCATATGCAATTTTCGATCATTATTAGATTTTTTAAAATTAATATCGATCAAAATTTATTTGTTGGGTAGAAATGCTTAAAATTTTAATACAAGGCTCCTAACATATTGTTATAAAAGGAGTTGAAAAATAAAATAAATTCAAAGTTTGAATTTTGACAAAATACGTAATAATCATGAAAATTTACAAATTATTTTAAGCTAGAAATTCAGTTCCGCGGTGGAAGCCATCCGATACACACGTGTCTCTGTGCGCTCCTCTCGTAATTAATATAATCGCACTCATTAGCGTTCACTGTTCAGTGACAATGAGTAAATCTTAGTTGTACTTTAGTGTTTCTTTTTTCGCAACCTACTAGCAGTGTTTTTATTATGATAAACTTACCAACGTCGCTTGTATAAGTTCTCCAAAATCGTCGTTTAAAATCCTTACATAAGTTCGCCGTACTCACATTACTGCGTTATTACGCAATAGTGCATACGAGTTCTCCTTATCTGCGACCGCCACCAGGCGGTCTAGATAAAACAAACACACGCCGCCGCCGCCGCAATTTAATTAATTATGAATAATATTAATAATAGAGCTAATCAGCAAATCGGTCAACGCAAAACAACAACGTCCAGTCAGCCAATTAAGTCAAACCCTCACGCTTCTAATACCAAATATGACGACGCAACTTCAAATAAAAATCCAAATGACAATGTTACTCATGCTACTCAAGGTAAAAGAAATCTCTCTTCATCTTCTCAAACCTCATCGACAAGCGATCAGGTCAATATTATATCGCAAAATATTAAAAAAAAAAAAACCAAACTGTTTAAATCAACAAATCGGTTTGAAATCCTAAATCAACTTGACGAGCCTGACCAAAACTCGTCTTCTCAACAGCTGCCTGACGAACCAAACAATGATATCTCAGACGAAGTTTTCAAACCCCCAACTCCTATTTTTGTAAGGGGCGTGTTAAACTACTTAGACCTATGTACATCGCTAATTGAATTAATTGGTGTAGATAATTTCTTCTGCAAAACGTCTGCTGACCGTTTAAAAATTCAAACATCGAATCCTGAATCATACAGGGCACTTATTCACTTTTTAAAAGATCAAGAAGCGGAATTTCACACTTACCAGCTCAAACAAGATAAACCACTCCGTGTCGTCATACGTAACCTTCATCCAACCACTAATGTAGACACAATTAAAGAAGAACTAGAAGTTCGTTTGTTTGAAATAAGACGTGTTACAAATGTTCTCCACAAAGTAACAAAAATTCCACTTCCGCTCTTTTTCGTAGATCTAGAGCCATCAATCAAGTCAGCTGAAATCTTTCATCTGTCCTCACTGTTGCACACGAAAATCAAAGTCGAAGAGCCCTACAAGTCTAAAACAATCAGCCAATGTACAAACTGTCAGGAATACGGTCACACAAAAACCTACTGCGGTTACCCTTCACGCTGCGTCCGCTGTGGCTCAAATCACAAGTCCCCCGACTGTCCAAATCCACGCTCCGATCCACCAAAGTGTGCTCTCTGTAGAGGCGATCATCCTGCAAGTTACAAAGGCTGTTCCATATACAAGGATCTCCAGCGTGCCAAAAAACCATACACCAAAAGTAACTTTGTACCAACTAACACTAGATTTAATACCACAAATGTTAGAGATAGTCATCCAATAAATGACACCCACCCAATTCAGCCCGATTCTCATTCCCCCACCTATGCCCAGGCTACTTCTGGTAGGTCAGCTAATAATCCAACTCCTTCAACCGCTCCTGATTTAAATTCTACCATCACAAACTTCCTTGAGGATTTCAAATCACTGATAAATCCTCTAATATCCCTACTCACCAAAGTAATCGAAAAACTTCTTGCTAAATAAAATGTCAGACAAAGCTACAAATAAATCACTTTTAATACTACAATTTAATGCAAATGGAATAAAAAATCACGTCAACGAACTCCAAACAGTTCTTTACAATTCACGCATTGACTTAGCACTTATTACTGAAACCCATCTCACCAAATACTCCAACATTTATATACCAGGGTATAAGCTTTTAAAAACCGACCATCCTGATAACACGGCTCATGGTGGTGTCGCTATTCTCATAAAAAATGCTATTCAATTTCAACCTCTTCCACATTTTTGTTTTAATTATTTACAATCCTGTTCCCTAATCATAAAGTTAAATAATATTCCTATTACTATTGCGGCCGTCTACTCTCCTCCAAAACATAAGATAACGTTTCAAAATTTTACTAATTACTTTAACTCTGTGCATAACAATTGCATTATTGGTGGTGACTTCAATGCAAAACACCATTCCTGGGGTTGCCGTGCAAACAATCCGCGTGGTCAGGTTCTTCATAATTTTGTAACTAGAGAAAATCTTAAAGTCCTTGCTCCACCAGGCCCAACATATTGGCCGACCTCAGCACGTAAAAACCCAGATATTCTAGATATTTTCATCACAAAAATCCCAAACAACATTCACTGTACTACGGAGAATATACTTGACTTAAATTCTGACCATTCCTCAGTACTGCTAACTCTTAATGTCTCTCCTCCTCTTCGACAGGAATCCCCGAAATTATTTAACCATACTACTAATAAAATCAAATTTCATGACCTTGTAGACCAACAAATCAAATTAAACATTAAATTAAAATCCTATGACGACCTGGATCTAGCTGTTTACAATTTCACAAACCTCATTCAAAGTGCAGCTTGGTCATCTACAGTCACCTCCCTCAAACTTTCTAAGACTCCTGCTATACCAGTCCACATTCGTGAAATCATTGTTGAAAAACGTAGGTCAAGGGCTCTTTACCAGCGAACCCGCTTGCCTTCACACAAGCAAAAATACAATAAATTAGCCAACCATCTAAAAAAATTGTTAGCTAAACTCAAAACTAAATCTTTTGAAAGCTTTCTAACTAATCTCTCTGCAAATGATGGTAGTCTTTGGAAAGCAACAAAAAATGCATGTAAAACTAAAGCCCCTAACGTCCCAATAAAAAAAAACGATGGCAGCTTTGCTATATCTGATACAGATAAAGCTGAACTGTTCAAACTCCACCTATCTGAAACTTTCCAACCTCACCCTGATATTGCCTCTCCAAATAACATCAACTCTGTGGAAGAGTTTCTAAACTCCCCACTACCAGTTGCTCTCCCTGTCAAACATTTCACTCCGAATGAAGTTAAATATGCTATTGATAAATACCCTCTCAAAAAATCTCCCGGGTTTGATCAAATTACTGCTGAAGTTGCCAGATGCCTGCCAAAAAAAGCGATCATCCACCTCTCACATCTATTTAACTCTGTTCTTAGGCTCTCATATTTTCCTTCCCTCTGGAAATTCTCGATTATTATTCTGGTTCCAAAGCCCAATAAACCTCCTGACACCATTTCCTCTTATCGCCCCATTAGTCTATTACCTTTTTTCGCTAAAATCCTTGAAAGACTTTTACTTAAACGTATTCTACCATGCCTAACTGTGAATTCCATTCTTCCCAACTCTCAGTTTGGATTTCGATCTACCCACTCAACAATCCACCAAGTTCATAGAGTTGTAGATGCAATTTCTTATGCTTTAGAAAAAAAATTATATTGTACTTGCGTTTTTCTTGATATCTCTCAAGCATTTGATAGGGTCTGGCACCATGGGCTCCTTTTCAAATTGAAAAAATTTTTACATCCTGTATACTTCCTGATCATTAAATCATATCTTTCTGACAGATATTTCAGTACTCGTTTCGGTGAAACCCTCTCCAGTATAGCCAAAATATCGGCAGGCGTTCCACAAGGTGGAATTCTTTCGCCTGTGCTCTACAACATCTACGCCTCTGATCAACCAACCTCCCCGAATACGCTAGTCGCCGACTATGCTGACGATAAAGCTATAATCTCAATAAATAATGACCCGGTTATTGCCTCCCACCATCTTCAAAATCACCTCTCCCTTATGGAAGAATGGTACACCAACTGGCGGTTGAAAATAAATCAGTCCAAATCCATACATTGTACTTTTACCCTTAGACCTCCTACCTGCCCAGCTGTCTCCATTCATGGCATCCCTATTCCAAACTCACAAACAGTTAAATATCTTGGACTAACTTTAGATCGTAGATTAACCTGGGCCCACCATATTAAGTCTAAACGAACAAACTTAAACGCTCGTTTACGCCTTCTTAAAACATTTATTAACAATAACAAATTCACTAATATCAACTCAAAACTGCTCATATATAAATCTTTAATCAAACCAGTCTGGACTTATGGAATAGAGTTATGGGGTAATGCAAAAAAATCAAATATAAACAAAATACAAACTTTTCAAAACATAGCACTCAGGAAACTTCTAAACGCTCCTCCTTACGTCTCAAACCACACTATTCACACTGATCTAAAAATGAAACTGGTACATGAAGAAGCTATAGATCATTACCAACGCTTCCACAATCGTCTTTCCTCAAATAGCAACCCGCTAATACGTAATCTTGCAGTCCATACTATTCCTGGTAACCCACCCAGACGTTTAAAACGTAAATGGTGTCGCGACCTACTTGTTCACCCCCCTGCCCTCAACTAATCATTTACAGAGTATCAGTTGTTTAACTAATTATTCTAAAAAATAAAAAAATAAAAAAAAAAAAATTTAAAAAATTAAAAAAAAAAAATCAATCAATTTGAGTGTCATTAGTGGATGACTTCTCACGTCAAGCGTATCATGTTGTAAATTCTCTAACCATATAAACTTATTGTGCCCCTAAGGTATAGATTGTTTATCTCAAATAAAGAAAAAAAAAAAAAAAAAAAAAAAAAAAAAAAAGCTAGAAATTCATAAAAAATGTTCTTTTCAAATCTAATATTTTAAAAATTAATACAAGATTTCTTATGAGTTTGTCAACCTTTATCATTAAATAAATATCCACCAGAAAGTCAAATTAAGTTTTTATGAGCGTTTGAAATTTAAATTTTTACAACATTGGATTTTCACTAGATTTCTCATTTAGCGATTTTCTTATTTTGGTGTAACTCTAAAACAAATGACCGCATATACTTGAAATTTTCACTGAATGTTTATATAGGAATTTTCTATATTTGATAACGTTTTAAAAATATTTTGATTAGTTTTGAACTGTTTACTGACATTTTAATTTTTCAATTTTTTTTCTATTAATGTCAATAAAATTGTATTGGTTGAGTCAAAAAGCTTCAAAATTTAATATAAGGCTTCCAAAGTTCCAACATATTGTTTCAATAGCAGTTGAAAAATATTAAAAATATATAGGCATGGGGTTTTTTTTTTATAAGCATTTAAAGTTCAAATTATGACTAAATACGTAAACATGACGGCAATGTTCAAATTATCTTAGATAAAAATTCACAAAAATTTTTCTTTCCAAATCTAAAATTTGAAAATTTAATTCAAGATTCCTTATAAGTTTGTACACCTTAATAAAAAAAAAAAAAATGTCCTCCGGCAAGTCAAATATTTTAATGAGTATTAATAATAATTAATAATAATCTATAATATATCCTAGACATATAAACCGTCTCCGCTCAGAATCGTTTTTCGTATACTATATTAATATTACTATGATATAATATTGGATTCAAATTTAATTCCATCGTAATGGATACCCACTTGAAACCTACTGTACAGCAGAGCGATATCCACTTTCCCGCTTTCTAATTTGTTGGTTTCATTCTGTAATGTATAAAAATGTTATGTCGAGTTAAACATTTTAGATAGGTAATATTCATATAGCTTATAGCCCATTAATATTATTTATATTTATTCACAAAATACAAATTATATTTTACAAAATGACTTTGGATAAAACGATTCGAGATTTTGCTCGAATAATACTTAATAATAGGTATAACTAAATAACAAAACGTTTAAGAAAAAAAAAATGATTTTAAAAAGGTATTATTCGAGTTCTAATGAAGTTTATAAAATATAGACAAAATAAACTTTCAGCTTTAATTCTCAAGTCTTTATCGTTTATATTCGCTTTCATTTTTAAAGTAGTTATAATAATATGATATTTTTTAAAAAGCATTTGGTAAGAACTTAAAAGTGAATTCTACACAAATTCATTCTACAAATTATATTCCACAGACAAATTATTAAAAATATAGTTGACTTGTTATAAAATTATAAAGGAATAATTAAAAAAAAAGCGGGTAAGTCGTGGATGTCGCTCTGCTGTACAGTAGGTTACTGTAATGGATGGGATTAAATTTGAATGCAATATATGATAGGTATCATTGTATACGAAAAACTATTCTGAACGGAGATGATTTGTCAGTCTAGGATATATTATATTTAAATATTGTCATATATTCTATTTTGAAACAAATATTTTATTTTTCAATTAAGATGAATTTTGCATATGGCATGGTTAATCAATTAGTGTAGTTATCATAATTTATAATACCTTATATTATCATAGATATATGAATACCTGGTTTGAGGATAAATCGTTATCAATACGCGATTTCATAAAAATTTAAAACTCAAAACATTTTTCCTATAATGACGCTTCAAATTTTCTCTAGAACTATTTGAAGCAAAACTTATGGAAAACTTGGTGTTAAATTTTATAACCTTATATATAAATACAAACAAAATTATGAATTTTGAACTACAAAATAATTTGCAAATATTCATGGTTTTGACGAATTTTTGTCAATATTTGAAATTCAAATGCTAATAAAAATTTAATTTGAATTTCCGGTGGACATTTTTTTTGTGATAAAGATTGACAAATTTGTAAGGAATCTTTTATTAAATTTTCAAATCTTAGATTTAAAAATAAAATTTTTTATGAATTTCTAGCTTATAATAATTTGCGAATTTTCGTGATTTTTACGTATGTTGTCAAAATTTAAATTTAAATGCTTGTAAAAAAAAAATGTGACTATACATTTCTTCAAATATTTTAGGAGGCCTTGTATTAAATTTTCAAATCTTAGGTATAAATGGAAATTTTTTTATGAATTTCTAGAATAAAATAATCTACGAATTTTCGTGATTTTTACGTATGTTGTTAAAACTAAAATTTGAATGCATGTAAAAAAAAATGTGGCTATATATTTCTTTTATTTTTCAACTGCTATTGCAAAACTATATTATGAGCCTTGTATTAAATTCTCAAATCTTAGGTATAAAAAGAAAAACTTTTATGAATTTCGATCTAAGATAATTTGAAAATTGCCGTAATTTTTACGTATAAGTCAATATATGAACTTCAAATGCTAATAAAAAAAAAAATCATGCCTATGTATTTTTATAATTTTTTAATCACTATAAGAATAAATTATGAGGAACTTTGTATAAAATTTTCTAATATTTTGATAGGACCATAAAAATTTTATCGACACTTCAAAAAAAAATTTTCAGAAAAATTGAAAATTTCAGTTGTCTATAAATATCTCAAAAAAAGTCAAAATATTTTGAAAAATAAATCATGTAAAGAAAATGCCTATCTAAATAACTGGTAAAATTTTTCAAGTATCTATGACTTATACTGTTTGAATAATAACAAATGTTTAAAATCGTTTGAAGATAAATCGTTATCGTTACGCTATTTCGTAAAAATTTAAAATTCAAACGCACTTAAAATTTTTCCTATAATGATGCTTCGAGTTTTCTCTATAGCTACTTGAAGGAAAACTTATGGAAAACTTAGTTTTGTATTTTTAATCCTTAGTTATAAACGCAAAAAAAATAATGATTTTTTAACTTCAAAATTACTTGCAAATTTTAGCGTTTTCGACAGATTTCGTAAAATTTTGAACTGTAAACGCTTATTAAAAAAAATTGTGACTTACAATTTTTAATTTTTTTTAGCTACAATAAGAAAAACTCATAAGGAACTATGGATTAAATTTTCACGTTTTTTTGGTCGTCCAACATTTTTTTACCGACACTTCAAAAAAAAATTTAAAATTTCAGTGGTCTATAAATAACTCAAAAAAGTTAAAACTTTTTGAAAATTAAACTGTATATAGATAACACTTACATAAACATTTGGTGAAAATTTGAAGTATTTACAGTGATTAGTTTTTGAATTACAACCATATAAAAAAATCGATTTGGTCAAAAACTGATTTTGCGTAAAAATTCCCGTTTTTCTGTCATTTTTTTTTTGTTTTCTCGATTTTTTTGAAAACAGTTGGAAAATGTTTACTTTTGACCTCTATAATGCACCAAGGATCTTCAATTTTACATCGGAAACCACACCCAATGTTTGAAATCGAAGCATTATTTCGACTAGTTATGCTGTACACAGACATAAAAAAAAACACACATCATTGTAAAATCAATACATTCATCACTTCGTTCAGAATCTAAAAAAATTATAGGTAAAATGTAAGTTTATCATATTATGATATATATTATATTGAATTGATATTTTCGGATTCTATTAAATTAAATATTTTTTTTTAATGTTAACTTAATAATAGTGAGAATAAAATGTAATTATATCCACGTAAAATAAATAAATTTACAGTTATTATTATTTATTTTATTATTTTTGCACTTTTATAATAATTCATTATGTTCAAAATTGTATAGTAAATCAAGCAGAGTATATATATTATATACTATAACAAATAAAAAGTGGTACAATTAAATTTTTTTTTTTTAAACCGATATTTTCTACAAAATACAATGTAGTTTATATATTACGTATAGAGTCGACTATTAATGAAACTATTATTATTATTTTTTAATTAATATTCATTCTACTTGAGTGACCTAACCCTAAGCACAAGTCATAAAATTAAAGTACATTGTTTCAACCGCATACTTATATTGCTTATATAGGTAATTATATGTACTAAATAATAATGAACAAAATTATTTATACAGGGAGATACAACACTTCACCAGGCATGTTCACCCCATTTTTAACTTAAATAATTATCAACTTTTTAAAATTCAGATTTTTAGAATTTAAAGTAATGATGTTAGTGTCCTGTAATGGTAAAATTTAACTTTGCTTACTAAGGCGTAAATTTTACTTCCATTTAAGAATTGTTATGCTTTATTCCACGATAATAGATTTAAAAGTTATAGCAACTGATACTAAAATATTCGCATTTTAAAGATTATAAAAATAGTGAGAGAACAAAGAGTATTAACACAGGTACCCTACATACAACATATTTTTTATATTTAATGTAATCCCGCTATTTAGGTAGGATTATTATTGGTGGTGTATAATGTTTAATAACTCAGAAACTACCCATTTGCTTTTCTATTTAGATGCATAGATATTTAAAAAAAATCATCTTCTCAACAATATATTTATTCTAATAAAAGAATAGTTTTCATTGAATAAATAAATTTTTAACTCACAGCTCACCTAACGGGTTTTCTTTAATGGTATAAAAATCAGAATTGATGTCTAAAAAATAAAGTCTTCTTTTTTTTTATTGATCTATTTTTACAACCCAGCATCATAGGCCATTAGTTACAGTTTTTTTTTTTTGTAGATACTTTTGTAAAATTATGTAATTATATTTACATTATATTTGGTCTATTAAATTAATTGATTTAAAAAAATTTATTATTTTCCTGTTTTGAGCGGGATCCAGACCGAGTAGTGAATCAAGTGTTTCTGTAATGTTGAAGTTTATTCGTTCCTGTTGATAGAGTTGGCATTCCGTTAGTATGTGCTTGATGGTGAGGGGAGTCCCACATCCTTCACATGTGGGAGGTTAAATTAAATATTTAAGTTTACTTAAATACTCCAAAAATCAGAATTTGAAAAAGTATATTACCAAAAAATAGGGTAAGTCATGATAATAATAATAATTATAATAACAGTAGATAGGTCGAGATACTTAGTTAACCTAGTTATAGTTTCTATAACAACTAAAGGGACTATATTAATTTAATGGAGATAGGCACATGGAAACGTTCAGTCGTTCTATCTGACGAAATAACAGGAATATGAAACTCAGAAGGAGATATTTTACAAATTACACAAGTTTGTTCATTTAACTTAATGAGAGACAAACCACTAGACAAACACACATTAAAATAAACGTTTTCAATTTCACATATCCGAACAAATCTGTCAAGCACTTGGACCAAACCCAAAGGATGTAAAAAACAACTTAATTTTATTCTTAAAAAAAAAAAAACAGAATTGTACAATTTAATTTAATGTAGAAAATGTACACTTAAAATACTAAAAATGTTACACAAAAAAATGTCTTTTACTAATGGCCTAGTTGCCTATGTACTTTGATCAATAAAAAAAAAAAAAAACAAACGTTTAAGTTGTTTTAAATTTGTATTAGATAATTCATATATTTTAAAACGAAAAATAGATGGTTGTAATATTAAAATAGAGAAATTATTAATTAATGTTCCACATTGCCATTATTTAACTGAAATATTTTATGATATATTATATTATAGTTAAATATACTGAATATTATAATTGCAGAACTTAAAAAATTTCTTTATAATATTAGTATAAGGTGTAATCATTACCAAACCACCTTGATAAGATGAAAATAAATTGGAAAAAATTCAATAAGTGGTTCCTTTTATTGAAAAACAGAGTTACTAGTTTTGGTAATAATGAAGAGTTATACATTTTATACTTAAAATGAGTTTTAAACAAATATTCAATAGAATGAATTAAATTAAAAATTGTTTTGGTATGATATTCAAATATGAATGGCGAATGCATTAAATATATAAGAATAATTTTTAATACAAATTTTTAATATATTTAATACTCATAAATAATTTATTGATTATAATATGTAACCATATACCTAAATGTATTACAATATTACAATATTAGAATTGATATTAAGTATTGTATTAAGTACGGATATTTATCATGTGAACGTGACTAGAATACCAAAAAATTGTATTATATTTTAAAATAAGTGACTATAGTAAATCATATTGTTTGTTTATTTAATTGTTCTAATATATATACTAATTAAAATTATTTGTATTTTATAATATTATAAAAGCTCGGTAATAATAGAGCCATACGTTCAGAAGTTGATTACATTTGATGAAGACAGATTATTATTATGACGAACAAAAAAATAAATATAAAACAATCGTATTGCTTGAAAGACTAGAATTTAGTTAGCGCTATAATTATTTTTCAGCATTTTGAATATAATTTTTATCCATTAACATGTTTTTAGCATAAACTACAAAAATATTTTCCGATACATTTGTATCATTAACATTATTCAATATTAGCTATATATTAAATGATTCGCAAAGATTAGTTAAATGAGCGAGGATAAAATACAGTTTTATAAAGATCGAATTTAAAATTTATAATAATATGCTATAAATTCTTGCTATGTGATACATCATTGCATCATAATACTAAATATATAATTATAAAGCTATAATTCATAGAGAAGTCTATATTATAAGAAATATAATATGATTTATGGTGGTTGTGAAGGTGGTGACGGTGGTGTTGTAGTAACACATCAGTGTTGTGCCTATGTTAATTGTTATGATACACATTAATAATAATTAGCAAAAAGCTATGCCTGTTGTATAGGTGAAGAGATCACTACAATTACATAGTATTTCTGAGTATATCATATATGTTAATATGAAAAATTTTCAATAAATTAATAATTTGTAGAAATTGACTGCTTTTAGAGCAACAAATCTATGTCAACTAAAATATCTAGTATTAGATTAAATTTTGGTATGGAAATTCAAATAATGTTTAAAAGAATATCTTCGCACTATTTGTTTTCTATCTCTGCTCCACGCTCAACATAGACAAAACGCATTTATGCAGAATTATTTTTCTATGATTTTAAGTAATCTTAGAGTAAAATCACCTTTTCCAAAAAAAGATATAAAATAATATTTTTGAGAGAATGGCATATAGATATTATATTTTATTGTTATTTGATTTTATATTCAACTATAAAAATAAACAAAAAATTTTTTTAATTTTAATGATTTTTAATTATTTTAAGGCAATATTTAGACAAATAAATATGTCGTTCCCTCAAAAATATTATTTTCTTTCTTTTTTGTAATGGGCGATTTTACTTAAAGATTATTTAAAAATGATTCTATGTAAATGCGTTTTGTCTATGTTGAGCGTGGGCCAGAGAAAGAAAACAAATAGTGCGCTAACATCCTCTTAAATGTATTGTTGATATGCGTATACGAGTAATAGGTCAATAAACGAAGCATTTTGAGGCGTGGCCTCGCGAAATTTAGTTGGAAAATAATATGTACCGTTTCATACTATTTGATATGATATTAAACATATTGCACCGGTATATTTATACGTTATTTTACTATAATTTAAATAGCTATATATATTAAATTAAAATATTACTTACTAAAATCGTGAATTACGAAAAATATACATGAGAATCGCCAATCATGCTCACCCCATTTTTTCCTTTATTTTTATTTTATTTTATTGATAACAAAACCCGCGTGGGCAGAGAGTACAGTATATAAGTTAGAAATAACATAATATGAATTACTAAAAAACTTTTAAAAAATTAGCAAGTAACATAATAACAGTTTTTTCAAATTACGATTATCATCGAAAAAGATAAGTCAGATAGATTATCATTTCAATAACGTAGGATTCTACCAACGAGGCCATGGGGAACCAAATCGTATAAAATAAAATAAGGAATTATGCCTTGTATTAACTGAGGGGGCTCTAAGGCCAATAAGACTCAACAGCCCAGGACAATTAACATTCCCATTAAATAACTTGTATAAAAATAAAAAGTCAAAGTGATTACCTCTTCTACCTAGAGAGGAAATTTTACATTAGTTTTTCCGACCAATTTAATAATGAATTCATTCAAATTTTGATTTTTGAAATTACATACTTAAAGATCATTTTTCAAATATTTGAATTTGAGTTTTCTAGTTCAAAATTTGATCAAATAATTTCTCAATCATTAAAATATTTGTACTAAAAATTATTTAATACCTATTTTAAATAACTGTATTATTAAAGTAAAAAGAGGTTTATCATTCTTGGTAAATCACTCTGTATAAAAAAATATGATGAAACGTGTAAAAAAAATTGTGTCATTTTACTATTTCAGTATACAATAGTAAAATTTTATTTAGGTATAAAAAAAAGTGAAAACAACAAAAACGTTTAAACCCTTACAGTTATTTAGATACAAACGATGTGATTTAATTTTTAATTTTTTGTTTTCACAATAATTTAGAGATTGTAATTCTCCTTCTTTGATAATTTCATTTAAAGCAGAATACTCAAATTTGTCATAAGAATTATTCAAGGACATTTTCAAAAGAAATGATAAAAAAATTTTAGAATTTTTTCCGCAAAAGTAATCCAGGTATTATTTAAGTTATAGAAATTGTAATGTATTATATAAATGGCGTTACTTTTATCGGTCACGTATAAAAATGAACAATTTTAATTTAATTATATTTTTCAACGTAGACTACAGTTTTTTTCAGGAACTTTACATTTTAATTCTATAATTGGTTAATAAATTAATTTCAAATAGGTTAATCCAGTTTATCATTACAGTATCAAACTATCAATTTAAATATAGCAACGAAGGTACCGTACAAAAGAGTGCATAGGTTTGTGGTATAAGCTTGAAATTAGTCTATTTCGAAAATTTCATTGTGTATAGAAAACAATTCTAATGATAGAGAAGTGTAACGATTGTCGTCATCGACATCGTACATTAATCCATACGTTGATCATAGCTAATATGCTGAGTGTTAATAATAACAAGGTGTACATATGTATGCAATATATATTATGCTGACGCGACGTTTAGCACACGCCGTGTTAATAACCGACCGGGACGGCTGACTAGTAGGGTCGATAGTAGAGTAGAGTCGATGGTGGATGGAGAGACAGGCTAGAGTCGTAAGTCGATAGTTGGATAACAACCCGAAGAAGACCCGTGGACGACCACCTCAACCCACATTGGATATCGACACCCAAGACACACCATGGCCCGATCGGTAATTCTCAGTTATAGTTTATATAGGTATGCCTAACATACATATTATTAATTTATGTTTGATATATTATAATAAATTTATAAGATTCGATGTTGTAGTAATAATAATACATAAATATTTAATAATAGTTACACATATATAAACACGTTGAGTACTTTGCTTCACATAAGGTAACCCTGATTCCTAACGATAATACCACACACCGAGGTCAAGTCCCGGAGACCTCGTTAATATAAACAGGACGTTACAGAAGTAATAAAAAGTTTTTTAAATTTCAGAACTCCATTTTGTAAACATTTGAATTTATATCTAAAATAAACAAAATTAGTGCATATTTGATTTTTTTAAATAACTATAAAAACAACGAAACCCATGCAAGGAGTTTTGCGAAATTATAATTGATATCTGCTATAATTTCACCACATATTAGTATAAGGCATCGCAAAACGTATTATAGTTGCCGTCTTGCCGAGTCGACATGTTAATAAATTACAAATATTTTATTATAATATTATAATATTATCCGTTAAAAATGTCAATGACAACACAGTTTACGATGTACAAGCGATTTATGAACTGTAATTACAGCTAATAACCTATCAAGAAGTTTGTTAAGTAAGTTGTCCGAATTGTTCAACTGAATGTAATTTAAGGAGGTTGAATGTTTTAGGAAACAGTGTATTGTTGGACTAGAGGTATGCAAGTAAGAAAGCACAAATTTCTTACTAAGATAATCGGGAATGTCAAAATTACCACAAAAGATCAGAGCACAGCTGCAAGGATTCAATCAAATAACAGAATTAATAGAGGAGTTGGATAGAACTTATATAATATATATAGCAGTAGATTTTGGTACAGGCTAATATCAGAGGCACATAATCAATAATACGTAGGTACCATTAATATTTTAATATATTTTATGATGTGATACTAATTATGCATCATTTAGTACACTAAAACTAAATTAACAATTAATAAATTATTATTGATCCAAAGTTTACCTAGTATTATATAAATTATAAGCACTATTTAAGTGTTCAATATTTTTAAATATTGAGATTTAAAAAAATTAAAATTTTATTATAATATTTAGATATTTAGATTTTTTACCAATGACCGTTCACGTTCATCATGTGAATCGAAACATTATTGAAATAATTTTTAGTTACCTATGCATGTGACACAGAAATCTACACAAACTAGCACTATGATTGAAGTCACATATATATGTATAAAATATATTAATATACTAACCTTGGTGTGATCTCTTGAGAGTAAAATACAGCGGGAACATTCATCAAATCACGCAGAATATCTGACATTTTGGAGTAAAGATAGCCCATAGACACTAACGGAATCAAGTATCTGGAAATAAATATTTAAAATAAATAAATACATAAAATTACAAAATCAAATTATGTACAATTGTCTTTACTCTGCATTAGATAAAGCGCGTATGTTATGTACCTAATACATTTATCAGAAAATATTTTATCTTCGAGTGAAATATGTTCTCGATGGGTGGAA
The DNA here is from genome assembly GCF_037042655.1 of Diuraphis noxia. Taxonomy (NCBI): domain Eukaryota; kingdom Metazoa; phylum Arthropoda; class Insecta; order Hemiptera; family Aphididae; genus Diuraphis; species Diuraphis noxia. Next base: position 14,434,415 of record NW_028301712.1, on the reverse strand, counting down.
ACAGAATGGATATAAATGCACTGGTTCTTGATTTTTGAACACTACTGCAATACAGCTATGATTAAATTATAGACTTGAATAGAATTCAAAATAATAACCACATTTAATTTAGGATATGAAAACAATTTTAATTCTATTTTTCATTTAGCGTGTGAATAGAATTTTAATAAAATATTTTTATAATTAATACGATAGCATACGTATACAATGTAATTTTATTTACATTGATTAAAACTTTTTGCAAGTAATACATTTTTAGTAAATATGTAATACAATAAAATAAAAACTTATCAAATTAATTTATGTACCTATAGGGACAATTAAATTACATCATACGCCGTTGCCGTTTACCCAAATTAGACGTGTTTATGGTTATTTTATCCCTTTTTATAAGGCTTGAAATTTCACAAACTATAAAAAACTAAAGCTGTCCATTTGAGTTATACTAACTTATTTTAAATATATTTAATACAGCAGACATTCAATAAAACTTTTAACTTTTATCGCTGTAAAATAAATACGTTTTATAATAAATTACTACATTATAATCTATAACTTAACAATTGAATAGAGTTTTTTTTCTTTATTTTTTTAATTTTGTAAATTCGAATTAAAATGTTTGTTGCGTGCATTGTATCAATCACAACAGGAGGGTTGCAAGTGGATTGACATTAATTCCGTTTAAATAAAACATAACACCGCGTGTAGAATTCAATTTATCTAGGACAGTACTTGATAATATTAACCCCCGATTGGTCGGATGCTTGTTGTGACACATTAAACAACAATTTATTTATTTTAAAGTTGCGGGCGTAAGTTGCCCTCATCAATATAATATTATTATAACATAGTAAGTTAGTCAACCGTGGATGAGATATCTGTAAAATCCAGTAAACGCGTTTACGGTGGTGCACTATCATTCTAGAAAATGATTAATGCATTATATGTATTCCAAATTTTGGGACGAACTCTGTTTTCGACACCTATTAAATTATCCCGAATCGTACATATACAATATACATGAATACATTATTAGTATTTAGTGAAATCCAAATATTTTCGTTTTAAAATAATGATTGAGAGGTACATACATGATAAATATAAGCACCTTATATTATTAATAAAATGATTACACCATTTCGTAAAATATTTAAACATAAATACGTTTACCGTAAGTTTGTAACTAACATTATAATTCTTATAATCAAAACATGTAACCGAGACGTAGATATATTATTATATGAAATACGAATTTGTTATAGATTGCATAGAAAGACTAACTAATTTAAGACGACGATAAAGTGATGCATATTTAAAATTATCGATACTTATTAATAGTAAATCTTTTTGAAAATTTATGTTAATCGGTAAAAGTTTTGTGTGACTCGCAATTAGCATATTTTAATGTTAAACTGAAATTACTTAGGTACATTCGAACTTAAAGGTAATAAAATTATCCGTGATTTATCGTTACGACATTTTAGAAATTACCGAACAATGGGTATAAAAATATTACCTTTGTTATATTTAATATTAAAACTGTCAGCACAAAATTGTAACTGCTGAATATAAATCGGACATATTTTGTACATTTGAACGAAGGACACAACATAATAATATGTGGTCGTGACGTACAACTGTCGTCTTCTGATCAATATCTACATAATATGATTAGTTTGTTTCGGTATATTTAAGACCTATATATAGCTTTAATACGTTTATATAATTGTAAACAAAAAGTTTTTGATTGAGAGATTTGTAATTATTTTACTAAGAAAGCTTACATTTATTTTATTCTGATGTCATTAAAATAAAACGTTATAAACTAATTTCAGCAACTATAATGTACCAATTAAAACGTATAAAAAGGTTTTTGATTCATGTATGAGTTTTTTTTCAAACTAAAATTATCAATAATTAAAATTGTATTCTTTATTTTTGTGTTATATTTTAATCATATGCTTAATGTTAACTTGGTAATAAATTTCCTTCTCTTATTAGGGTCTTATAAACTACTAAATTATTTTTTTGTTTACATCAAACATATATTTTCTAATACCCCTCACACCACATGCTCATGACCTATATGCAAAAATAATTTAGTATAACACAAAATAAAAAAAATTGTGAAGAACCTATATGTTAATTCATTGTCTCTTTTTATTGAAAAAATAAATTTAGTTTTACTATTAAAATATAGGTATTTACCTTAAATAAAACAAAACAAACCTGTTTTAAAATTAAAATAATTATTTTAGGATTTTTGAAATTGATTGTGATTAGTTTTAGTTATTTTCAAACTCATAGGCGCAACTAAGGGGGTGCTTCAGCACACCCAGCCTTTAATTTAGCACTCCCAGATCAAAAACACCAAAAATGAAAAAATCATATGAAAAAGTTTTTTTTGTTTTTCGTAAGGTTGTTTAAATATTGAAAGATATATTGTTAATAAAATTACTTCTTCAGAAATATTGGAAATATATTCCAATTTCACTAATAAAAGAAAAATAGTATATTATATGTATATCATGTAAGCATAGTATTATTGCCTAATCTTTGAGATAGATTGTGCCTCATGTAAGTGACTGCTAAAAATGTAAATTGTATAATTATTTTGGCATCAGTTATTAAAAAAAAAAAATATTATTTATCTGTTTATACTAGGTCATTATTTGAATCACCTAAATAATAATATACCTAATGTATTTATGAGGTAAATATTAGTGTGCTTATAATGCATTTAAGATTGGTTATAGTAATTATAAAATTAAAGTATGGTACTTGGGGTGTGGGGGCGTAGCCCCCACGGGTCTGTTTTACCTACATAATTTTAGTACCCCCAGTGTTTGGCCTCTAGTTGCGCCTATGTTCAAACTACTACTTAAACTATAAAATACTTATAAAAATCTATATACTTCTAACTATATAGGTACAAAGACTGTGAATTTGGGTGGCAGTATTGTGCTAAACAGTTCCCACCCGTTATATCTAACCTGGTATAAAAAAGAAAAAAAAAGGTACGAAGACTGTAGGAATGCATTATTTCAGCTAAACGAAATTCAAAAACAAAATAAATCTAGTTAAAAGTGAGTAAAATTAACTATGATTTGTATAACTAACTTGAAAAGTTTTAAATTTTATGTCAAAATATTATAAATTATAACTGCAATACAATTAATTTTACGTAAAACAATAAAAGCTTCCTGCGAAGGTCGGAAGGTAGTTGTAGAATAATTTTCCACTGGTATTTTCTCACGGATTTACGTAATAATATATGGTGTAATAACTAATAACTTATAAGTGATTACGAGTTACGACTATTATAGTAAATATTATCTTTAAAAATGTACATTAATAAGAAATTATTTTAGTGTTTATTTTACTACGTCGAACCATAGTACATACATGCATATAATGTAGATGTTGAATGTGAATTATGTGTAACTATCAGAGATAGACATCAAAGAGTGCCTTGTAAGTCACACTGATGAATGTAAAAGCGCTAAAAAAATGTGCTTCATTAAACTTTACAAATAATTTCTACAAATATAGACAATTAACCGTATGCGCGTTTAAATATACATAAAAGAACTTGGTTAACTAAAATGTAAATAAAAAATCTTTTTTTATCCACGCTATGTTGCATTTAGCCTACACATTTAAAATGTATTTAATACTTTGTTATGCAGTGTCTTAAGCCCTCTGTAGACTTCAGTCGTCTCTGTAGATAAAATTATTTTAAAGTATTTTTTGTATTATTATTATTCATTGTTAAGCATCAACAACTAAGGTTATTAGCTTACAACAATATAAATATTAGTACAAATAATAAATAAATACATAGAATTCACTAGATTGCGTTATATATATATATATATCAATATATTTGAGAAATAAAATAATTATATGACTGTTGTTCTCAATGGGGTACAAAGCTACGAAAAGCTAATTCTGGTTTCCACGTGATTTCGACAATGCACACTGAGGTGTTTAATTGTAAGTGGTTCTTCACAGGTTTGGTATAGTGTTTGTTCACAAAAGTATTATTATAATCAAATTATTTTGTTTTGAAAATGCATCGCTACACATACAAAACACTTAAAAAACTTGTTCTGTTTACCACGTTTTTTATACGGTTAGGTAATTTAAAACAGAACATGAGGCTTATTGTTATTTTTTTTCTTGTGCGTATTTGGTTAGTATCTATGTGCTATGTGTACAACAGTAGAAACGCAATCACGCAAATTGATTGCAAATTAAATGGAATTTGTTTTAGAACTTAAACTTCGATCACATAATTGTAAAAAAAAAAAAAAACCATTTTGTATACTTAGGGAATTAGTAGCCTTTTTGAGCCATCATAGTCGATGACTGAAGGCTAATAAAAAAAAATATATAAAAAAAAAATAGTAGCCTTTTTTTAATAAACCCAGTGTAATATATTATTCCATTTGTTGAGTGATTTATGTAGCACAAAAAGCATAAATTGATACATTTTCACTAATATATATTGTTGTGACTGTTGTGAGAACAACTCAATAATTGTGAAGTGAAGAATGGTATAACAATAGAGCTATAAAAACACTCTATGTCTATATATAATATTTAGCTGGGAAATATAAATGTTATTTTAACATTTTAAGCGAAAAAATCTAATTGCTCGACCATATTATCACTAAAATATTTATTAAAGTATTTTAAAATCGTATTTAAATTTAAACAAAATTTATTTTTATTTTTATTTATTCAGTATGACATAGAATAGCACGATGGCCTATTAGGAATATACATTTAAATCCTTCTACTTCAACCCGTAAGTTAGGTTAGGTAGTACTTTATACACAAGTAATTAATTTAAGACAAATTTTGTTGGCAGAATACCCAGAAAATCAATCTTAGCTTATCACAAGTCAGGAGTTCTTTAAATTTACCCATGACACATGTCACTCTAGCTAGCTTCGAACTAAACGAAGTAAAATCAACTTTAGTAAACTTCACCCTGAATCGGAAAGATTGTCTTCCACTAATTTTAAACAACAAGTAACAATCCTTTGTCAAACTTGAACTCAATTAAATACCTAGGAATATCAATCGACAAAAGAATCAATTGTAAGATCGTAATAAAATTAAAATAAATCAATGTAAATTACGCCTCCATTTAATTATACATCATTCAAATTTAGAAACAAGCAGTCCAAAATTCACTCATTGGTCATTGGAAGCATTACAGATTAAGGATTACAGGGATTAGGTTACGAGCGACTGACTTCTGATTAGTGGAGATCCCTGGTATGTCTCTAACGTAGATGTATATATAAAGACATACCATCCCCTAATTTCAACACTCAAAAACTTAGCCCACTAATACTGTAAAAGATTTCAACATTATACAATAAATTTACTAGGTAATCACAATAATTCTCTTTTATCTCATTAAAATGTTTTCTTTATATATTCTAAGAAATCCCACTAAAAGGCTAAAAAAGACACATTAAACACATGATAAAATAAATACTAAATCACTTCTCAAAAAAAAATTAATACTATATAATATACACCTCAGGCGTTCTCCCTCTCTTGTGTATTTGTATATATTTTGTTTTTGTTCATTTTTCATCTAATTTATCAATTTTCATATTAATTTGACTGATTTTAAATATTATTAAAAACGAAACATTTAATTTAATTTATAATAATTTTAAAAAAACTTAGTAAAAAATGAAATGTTTGAGTGTTTTATACTTATACAACGACATACTAATATATAATATACATGTATATTTATATTACATTATTTCTCATATGTATATATATTGGAAGCATTAAAAGCCTATGACCTTTGTTATCGAGGTTTCATTTAAAATATATAAATCAAATATACAGGTTGTCCCGTGAGGATTTACTCATTGCGATATCTTCCGAAATAATGGTGATATCAAAATTCTGGTTTTGTAATAAGACTCACAGGGATAAGAACTACAATTATTTCATATTTTAATTTATTTTATTGTTTTGGTAAAAAAGTTAAAAAATATATTTTTCATTTAATTATTGCCAAAAACATTGATCATAGCATTTTTGTAGAGTTTATTTTTTTGAAAATATTGACATTTGAAAATTTTATTTTCAGTAACTTCCTGATTTTTTTTTTTAAATTTTAACAAGAAATATACAATCTGCACCCTTGGGTACAATATGAATATGTGATATAATATTTTTTTTTTACACGAAAACGTGAGGGAAGAAGCCATCCTATTTTTTCATTAATAATTTTTTATTTTATAAAATTTTAATTTATTAATTTAGTAAATCACGACACCATTTTCTTTTCAGTCGTCGTGTGGGATTGCCCGAAATTGTGCTAGAAGCTAAATTGGATATAAGGGGATTAGGATGATATGGAAGTCTGTTATTGAATCTTTTGTAATATGTTATTGCTTCATCGTGAACTATTTTAATATTTGAATTTGTGTGCAAACTGCAGAGTGTAGTTGGAGACATATGGTGGGGCGTTATGATTAATAAATTTCCTGATTTTTAATTTTTTTTTTTTTAGTTTCGATAAAAGTTGCGAATTATTTAACACTGTAATGTTATCAAACATGTGACCCGCCGCGCTGCGCGCATTTCCATACAATCAGCCGAATACTTTCTAGTTATAAACTATAATCATATATTATATTTCTTCAAAACAAGAAAAAATATTAGAAATCAGGAAATTAATGAAAATAAAATTTTGAAACGTCAAACGTCAATATTTTCAGAAAAATAAACACGACAAAATGACTAACTATAATTTTTTTGAAAATTATTAAATAAAAAAATATATTTTTTACATTTTTTACAAAAACATTATAATAAATTTAAAAATGAAATATTGTAGTTCTTATTCTATTATAAAACCAGAATTTTGATATCTCCATTATTTCATGAGATATTGCAATGGGTAAATCCTCGTGGGACACCCTGTATGAACTGAATATATTATTTTTAATATTGAGTGATAGATTTTACCGGCGTCGCGGGCGTAGATATTACACCAGTAATTATTATTATTACTATTATTTTTTTTTTAAATTTTGGTGCAAATTGATTTTTTTTTATGTATTTTTTACGAGATTAAAATTAAAAAGTATTTATTATATACTCCGATGAACGGAAAAACATTGATTCATATACAAGTTTTTGGTTGGCGCTGTTTTTATATAATGACTATAACACCAAGTGTTTAGCAAAATACTATTTGTTTATTTGATAAGGTTTGGCTTCCTTGCAACTGTAATACAAAATAAACGTACCTAGCAAAATAGTTAAGTAAATAAATATAATTGAATAAAGATCAGGTAATCGATATAATTTTCAGTTACTTTTTGATCGCTATATGGAAACTATAACGATCAAAAAAGAAATGTTTATATCTAACTCAAAACATAATTACATTTAAAAAATACATATTTAACTAAGCTCGTACAACTATTGAAATCTATCAATATTTAACACAATAATCGAATCTTCTCAAAGGTCTTATAAAATAGTTACCTTTTCTTTTAAGACTTCTGAGCTGAACATTTTTTTCTTGATCACAAGTATAGAAATGCATTATTAATATTAAGAGGAAGAGATGAAAGTGAGAGTGACTATTAAAGTTATTTTTACGGTATTAATATCTGATTAAAGTTGAATATGTTGACCAATAAGTAATACACGACTTTCAAAGACTAAAACCCGTTACGTTTAAACGAGTTTTTTAATGTTCCAATTAAGAATATTAAACTTTCACGAGCTAATTAAAACAAAACAAATTTTAATTACGGTTATTCCAGATAATTTTACCGTCGTTAAAAAAAATAAAAATAAATACATTTAAAGGTTATATAAAATTGAGTCCTTTAAAATAATGTTAAAGTACTTTGTTCAGTGTTTTTAAATATATTTTTTTAAACGTCTAAAATGTATTATTTTAGGTGGCAGGGTGTGCGGTTGCACCCCTTACTTTTAGAATGTTAAATTGGCCTGCACCTTGCTGAAGCCTAAAATAATGCACGAGCCACGAATGCACAATTATTTATATGATTAAAATCAAATTGTAATAACCGGTCTATAATGTGTGGAAATAATTGAATGCAAGATAATATACATATACATACGTATGTCTATTTTTATATGGCCTGGTGAAATTTCAAAATGGCCTGCTTGAAACTTCGCACACCCGAAAAAAAACCTGAAATTACGCCCCTGCTTCTAACATTTGGAAAATTCTTGTTTCAAATTAATCAGTCGAAATAAATTTATTGATTAATATTATGCAGCCACGTTGTGTATTCGTAACTACTTCCTAAATGATATGAGTTTTACAGCATATTAAATTAAATGGCACATTAATTATTGATCACAAGCCTAATCCTAATTCCCGACCTATTCAAAACTATCTAATTTATTTATTAAACTCAACATTTACTTAAACTATTCAATAGGTCTGTGTTAAACTATTGTAACAATTTATGTTTATTATTTAGATTTATCCACACTATATACACATTTAAGTTAGATATTTTTCGTGATTTATTATGTAATTAATTTTTTCCGTAGTTTGGATCTTTTATTTTATATAATATGCGTGTAATAATAAATATCTTTATGTTATTTTTCGTCATAAATAATAAAACTGTTTTATAATGTACCTACCTATACATTAGTATGAATAATTAGACTACGGATCGGCCACACCAAGATCACTCACAGTTATTTAATGAGTAAAAATGATCCCCCGATATGCACAACTTGCGGCACGTACCTATCAGTTAAACACATTATGACTGAATGTCTATCATATACCGATTCAAGACTGGAATCAAATCTTCCTGAACACCTGGCAGAATCACTCGGTCACAACAACTCTTCAATCGCAGTCACATTCAACTTTATTTCTTTGGCAGAACTTCAAAACAAAATTTAAAAAAACAAAGTACACTTATTCAAATGTAAATACTGTAAATTTTAGATGTAAATAACGGAATTCCATTGTTCCCAATGGCCGATGTCGCCGAGGGTTTATTCTTAATAAAAAAAAAAAAAAAAGTATGAATAATTAATTTGAAATATAAAGAGAAAATTTAAAAAAAAACACCCGTGTTATATTAGTAAATACTCGTATTTTATAATTCTTGGTGTACCACTGCACCAATATAATACTATATCAAATCGTAGCTGATGGTATTAATATATTTCATTATAATTTATGTTTAAAATAAATAAAAAAAATAGAAAAAAAACATTTATCATTTATCATATAATTTATGCATAAGTAATATACATAACTAAGAGTAGGTAATACCCTACTAGGTATGTATAATGACTACGTTAATTGAAGTAACTGTTTAAAAAAAAAAAATATCATTTTTCCAAAAAAGTTTTCATTAAATATATCATATAACACAGTGAAGTCATGATTAACATCAGTACCTCTAGTAATTCATCATTAAAATAAATTTATTATTTTTTTAATTTTACAATGTTTTATATCATATTATTTAACAAAAACTGCTAAGATGTTATTTGACATATAATGACATATTATTGAGTGCTTCATCTCATTTTTCTTAGAACAAGTATAACCTATACCCAGGCTCCAGTCTATTAACCAAAACTACTTAATACTAATGGATATAACAATAATTTAGCTAGTAAACATTAACATGTTAAATTTGTACATACAATTTGGGTATTTTAGTTATTCAATTAATTCGAAAACATTTCGACTTTGAGTAATAAGCTAATAAAATAAGTACTTAAAAAACATTGACACTTTGATAAAATAATATTTTTTGTAATTATACTTCGAAAATATTAATTCTAGCCGAAATAAATATTGGGTATAACAAATAATAAACAACAAATTACATCAGATTCAAATTTTATTGAGTTTTAGTAATATATCAGTATTTAATGTACTCGATTTTTGTTAATCGTAAATCATTTCAACTAAAGTATTTAGTTTGATTTTAGTTTTTATTATTTAATTTTATTATATAAATAATATTCACCGTCATAGTTATTATTACCTAAATTATCCTGTGAACAATGACGTTATTGTAGTTTGAGTAGAAAGCATTGATTATTTATAAGTTGTATTACTATTTTTTTTTTTTTACTTACCTACCCTTAAAATAATTTTTTATCGTTTTGTGATATGAATCCAACAATGATACCTATAAAGACTGAGCAATAAAATATAAGTGACCATCAAGTGGTTACTTAAAAACTTTTATGAGTAAACGACGACTAGCTAACACTTATTTTAAATTATACATAGCAGGGTAGAATGATAAACCAAAACCATTTTTCATTTATACAGACATAATATTGCATGCATTACGTTTATTGTCAATACATTAATACTAACCGAGTGAATATAATATAAATATATATTTCGTAAAACTGGATTATTATTATAGGATGCCTCACTATATGTTTGTATACCTCCATATTAAAAACGAGAATCAAGAATGCGATACTATGTATCATGGTATTAGCTACTAAGTAACTTATATAAAACATTTATTATTTACATATATGTATATGGAGTATAAATTTATATTTATTTACATTTACTAGCATTAAAAGTTTTGTTTATTTTTTATATTTTATAATTTATTATAATAATACAATTTATTATAACCACGAAAAGTTTTATCTATTGGTTTAATGGTTTAAAAGTATGTGAATTGCGTATTATTTATTATTTATCATACAGAAACGTCAAATATTTGTTTTAACTTTTTTTATTCTTTTTTTTCTACACAAAATATTATGTAATATCTATGTATATTATAAATGCATTGCAATTGTCCATAACGAGATACTTAAACAAAACGATGTTCATTAACTAATAAAATTAATTTGTGAATAACCCTAATTTAATCTATAGTTGGACCAACGCATAGATTAGCTAAGTATTTTCACTGAGTAATTTATTATGGAATTAAATATTGTTTATAAAAATAAAATAACAAAATTCTTCAATCAACAAAATGTGTATACCATACCTACACATAAATGATACATACATATGTTTTTGCATCTAATAAACGTAGAATATTAATCATTTTATAATAACTTATATAATATTAAAGCAAGGATTCTAAAAGATTATGTATACTACAGTGACGATGAGTATAATAACTACTGACAAATAATGACAAATATGTGCACGCGGTTGAATGAATGTTTAACGAGTTATATGACTTTATACGTAGGTACGTAGTATACGTCACATCGACATATATTAATTAAAACATTTTCAATGACTTGTATCCCATAGAACAAAGGGCCCTCTCACACGAGCATGTTAAGTGAGACTCTTACTAAAATGAATCTCCTACTTAAATTAGTTAAACGCGATAACTAATAAAAAAATTAATTAATTATTTACAATCAATAATAAGATAGTACTTATATGTTATGTGAATTCCTTCTCTCTTACTTAATTATGTAATATAGATCGGATAATTGATGGATGATGAAGATTAATGACACATAGTTTTAGTAAAATCACTAAACACTGGACTTTCCAAAAATATTTTTATACAATTATCTTTAATTATTCAATACATTTTTATTTTTCATTTTCACAAGTAATATACGATCTGTATCATTATACAATAAGAATGTATGTTAAGAGTATAATTGACAGGGACATTATTCTGATGGAAATTCAATAAAAAAAAAAAAATATATGATTTTCATCAAAACTGAATTGGATATGTACTTACGTCAGAACGAATAAACTCCGGAGATAGTCTTGCATATCATCGGCCATATTCACTGCACAAATTCCAACTCCTTCAAATTGTACTTTTATGTATGCCTGTAAAACACAATGGATATTGAACAAAATTTCTTTTGAAAAACTATTTAAATTTATTATTACTTACACCCAAATCCAAATAAGCAGTGTAAACGGGATATGGCAATACAATGCAAAATGCCACTATCCAACATCCAAATGTGCAAGCTAAAGGCGGAAGTCTCATTTTATTTGGATGTTTCAGATGTTTGTAACGGTCGATAGCCATTAAAAGAAAGGTCAGCATTATCACATGAGTAGGGACATCCTATTAAAAAAAAAAAAAAAATACATAGATAAATTAAAAATTTCAATGCATAAATGATACAATTATTATTCAAATATTTTGTATATAATATATAAAAAATAAATAAAAAAATATGTGAATAATGTATTTATATATATAAGCAATATTTTAATTCAAATAATTTACTATTGTACATTGAGAGTTTTAATAAATATAAAATAACTTTTGATATAGGTTCTTGTCCAATAAATTTTTTTAAATGTCTATGGATAGAGAAACAAAAAAACATCTGATGAATCATTCTAAAAAACAATAAATTCAGTGTGTTTATGATTAGGATTTAGGACTATTCGGAGTAAATAGTGATAATATTCATCGTTCTTAAAAAATATATCATTGTAAAATCACAATTGCTTCTAAATCTGTGTCAACATCATCAAATTTCTTTAATACGAATCTTTGTCTATTTATGAAAAGAATTACCCAACTACTAACTAGAAAATAAGTATAAGTATAAGAATATAATATATATATATATTATATAAATATAATTGTAAATTAATGGAAAATACCGACAAAGCTATAAGTACAATAAAAAAAGCATACCAATAATGATCTATTTAATCCAGTTCTACAATATTTGATTTAATATTGAGTACAAATTATTGTTATTAATTTTCATAAAAAAAGTTTGATATTTGATTAAAAAAAAATAGTCATTTTTACACGTGTCTAATTTGATAAAAATATGTAATATGCTAAAATAGTTATATTTTTAGATAGTTTTAGCATATGCATATTTTAGCAATATAATTTTATTAGTTCGTTTGTATGCCTATATTGAAATGACTTATAAGTATAATATTCAATAAATTTCATATTTTACCTCAATAAATGATAAAATTTGACTCTTAACTAGTACTATTAATTAGTAATTGTTTTTAAATTTCTCAGTAACATTCCAGTAAAGTAAAAAAATAAGATTTGTTGAAAACTTATATTGTTTGAATACAAAATATAGTTTAACCATATTTATTCAGTAAATAATAAAAAAACATTTTGACCAAGGGGTTAAAAGGTCTAATAAATAATAAAATTGTATTTTTGGTTTTTATTGTATACACGTTTGGAATCCTAATTTTAACTTAAAACACCAAAATGTCCTGATTCAAACATCAGAATATTATGACATGAGTATATTTCTTTAATCATTTAGTAATTATGTGTAGCTAAGCTATATATTTAATGTTTTCAACATAATACATATTAAAAAATACTTATATATGAAATTCAAAAGGGACAAAATTGAGAAATTACTCGTAAATATTTTGCCGTAAGTATATCATAAATTCATAACAGTTAAAGTCAGTGTAATAATGTACAGAAACATAGCAAAAAATAAAATTTATATGGACTACAGTTGACAAAAATAAGCGCCATAAATAGGATCGAGTAGCAAATATCTTTAGTGCACCAAAAAATTGACGGGTAGCATTTATTCTAGATACCAATTTTTTTATGATAAATATATAATAAAAATAAAAAAAAACTGTTCTTTTAACTTAGACTTTACTGATTTAATATTTGTCCAAATTTTTAAATTATACCGATAAGTTAACTTTCTTCGCCAATATTTTGCTGAACAGTATAGAGCAGTGGTTTTTAACCGGTGTGCCGCGAAAAATGTCTGATATTTGTAATTATGGCTGTAAAAAATATTGAAAACAGTACTTTATTCGATTACATTTGTGTTGAGTGTGCCGCGAAAACTTGTGACGTGTTGTAATAGTGTGCCGTGAACCAAAAAAGCTCGAGAACCACTGATATAGAGAATTATATTGTTATTAATTATTAATATTAATATAGGTTTAAAAAATAACGATAAATCACCGCATTCGAAAAACAATTCTCAACTTGATCTATTATTTGTAGCATTTATAAGACGATCTTAAAGTTACCAATATTTTCTTAACCACAATCAAATAACCCAAATGGTAACATAGATTTTTAAAAAATACTAAAAACACATTTGCTTACATTTTTTCTACAGCTATTGAGAGAAATTACATTTTTCAATGAAAAGATACCATACATTTTCGATATATAAATGCGCTACATCAAAGGTTTAGGTTTATTTACAACCAAAAGAAGTGTTACAAGAAAAATATACAATATTGTAAAAGACCAATGCGAAATTGTCATCATCTGATAAATTACGCCACGTGCCATGGCATTCTATAATATTTTTTTACAATACTATTTCTTCATAAATTCTTTGAACTTTATTTAATAATTTTATATTACATTATTTATATTTACATTAAATTATAACGAATAACGTCTATAGATATAGGTTAATATAAAGCACGATTAATATAAACCTGACTAAAACAGCACTTAGTCTGATTCACGAGTTTGTGGAACAGACCGCGATTGGGTAGGAACACTCAAACCTGGCGAAATGACAAATCTTGAGAGATTAATAGGTAAATTATAAATTAAATATTACATTATATTGTCGATGGGTTGCCTCCCGCTATGGCTCGATAACTTTACCCCTTGAATGCCACTGATAAAGTAAATTTACGAACATTTTACGGAGGTTATTTACCGAGTAATTATTTTTTACCGTTTGTTAAAATCGAATGACCTCTCATCTTTAATGTTTTTCACTAGTATAATAACTAAAATTTGAGTAACTGCTAATGTAATATTTCAGTAGTCTTTATTATTCTTTAAGATTATATATATACGCGACTATACAGTATACCTACATACATACTATTTAAAGTATTTTTAAAAGGTAAACACTCGTGATTAACAATTTCATTATTTATTTACGAAGTTAGAAATTTAGAGTGTATTTAATGGGTACTAATATATTTTATTATTAGAAATTTGTATTACCTATATTTAATATTTTACTTATTTATTTATTTAAAGTCATGGTTATTTTATTCTAATAAGTTTTAAATGCTATCACTATAATGATGAAAATTATAAATTAGAATCATTAATTAATCTCAACAAAAAAATTTTAAGAATCGGTCGCGTTAAGACGACTAGGTAGAATTTAAAAAAAGTGATTTATAATACTTACTAACTTACTCAATTTTAGGTAAATTTAACAAAACAATTTTAATGATAAATTCCACATCTCTAAAATCACAGAACGCAGACTACACGATAAAAAAAAAATGAATTAGCAACTCATTACGATGACGTTATTACAACTAAAATTAAAAAATAAATTATGATATTATAAATATTATTTAAACGAATAGAAACAGCGTTAGAGTTAAATAAAAAAAGAATAACATCGGTAGAGACTTTTTTGAGCATTTACTACAAGTTTAAAATCACGTATTGTGTGCATTATGCGAATTTCAATAGTCATTTTTTGTGTTAAGGGAGTTCTACTGAACCCAAACACTACAACAGTTTAGTCCTAAGTAGTAAATTATTATTACCAACAGACCCCGCGGGCTTAGTATCATCATATATGAAACTGAGATTTTTTTTGAGTTTCTGGCACGGAGAATTCCCTAGAAATAAACAAATAAATAACCCTGACAATTTTTGAGTATCAAGATGAGATTGGCTGCAAGTAAAAGTAAAATATTAAGGTCAATAATTGAAAGTTTGAGACACACGTTATACACGTGATATACACAATGAAATCAATTTGTTACTTATATTGTTATGGCCTTTGTATTATATAATATAGCAACTCGTTTACGAGAAATTCGTGGAATAAAAATTCTCATAACATAATACAAATTATTATTTTAATTTTCGCTTAATTATATAGACCTATCTAAAATCATGAAAAATTCGTTCATAGAACCGTCGCAAGGTTTTTTATTTTAAAGTTTTGAAATAATAACAAAGCTCTGTGTGAAAACATGTTATTTATCAATTAATTGATGTACATTAAATGTTTTGATGTTAAGAAATCAACGATGACATATTATAATATTGTCGACGACGTAACTTATTATAATTTATTGCTTTCATGCAATATTTTAATGGTGAAGCTTAATTTACTGTTGCTACATTTCAGAGCACATACACATATATTCAAAATTTCATGCGTGTACATAATATTATACAAAATATAAATGTATGGACATGAAGCTGATCACAATAAGTAGTAAGTACCTTTGGGTAGACAAAGTTTTCTCTGTGATTGACAGTTTTATGATTCAAGTTTAAAACCCTTGAATATAGTATAATATAGTACTATGGTTGGTGTATGCATATATTTAATATATATATATATTGGAGCTATGCAAACCATTATAGTACTTTCTTTGAACAAAATAATTATGCAAATTACATGTTTATACATTTCGAGG
The DNA here is from genome assembly GCF_037042655.1 of Diuraphis noxia. Lineage (NCBI taxonomy): Eukaryota > Metazoa > Arthropoda > Insecta > Hemiptera > Aphididae > Diuraphis > Diuraphis noxia. The sequence goes on along the minus strand of NW_028301712.1, from coordinate 14,417,965 downwards.
CTATTCGTAGTACGCGTATGCCATAAAACAACGTCGTCTCGCGATTTTATGGATGTTTTGGAGCACTTAATTTACACAAAAATAAGCTAACGGTTGACAAAAAAATTTGCAGCTTTATGATTCGCAGAAATAGGTTTATTTTTCTTCGTTCCTCTCTAAAAATAAAAATAAATTAAAAAAACTAAAATTACTACGTTTTCAGTCGGATATTTTAGTGAAAATAAAATAATAAGTATAATAATTCTAAACATTGTGTAAAAAAAAAAACTCAATTTAAACCTATAAATTATTTAAAAGAAAATTATTAATAAAACATTTATCTTGCTCTGTCAAAAATAGAGACAAAGTGTTTTATTACTAGGTAGCATGTTTAACGTATATTAGAAATTACTATACCTTATACCAAAAACGATATGTTTTAACCTAACCTTGATAAAGTTCAAAATTATTTTCTGAAATTTGCTGGTCTCTGTCTTAATATTGCTCTCTTACCACACGATTATGGCCATATTAACGAAATACTTGGACTCGAAACACTATCGTTTTAATAGGTGTTGTTAATGTTACTAAAAAATTTAGAAGGGTACATTGCATTTCTAGTCTTCTAGAATGACTTTCAACATTCGTGTTCCAGGTAATACTAGGTTAATGAATTATTATTGTCCACTAGTGTGTACTTACAACAAATCTTGCGAAAAATGTACGAATATCAAGAATGATGTCCATAGCCAATCACAATTAATCACTCCTACTAAGTCCATATCAATTTTTATTTGTAATTTATTATATTATTATACTTTAATTAATCTATATTATATAATATATATATATATATATATATATATATATATATATATATATATATATATATATGTACGTATGTATATTGTACAAAAGCCAAATGACGTAAATTCATATAAACAAATTTCAAAACGTACCTACTCAAATATTGTAAATTATTCATTATTTACTATTATATTTATTTATTTTAGTATCAAAATAAATTTTGCATAATTTAAACGAATTTTCAATAATAAGAAATTGATTGATTGCAACAATATTTTTAAGTAACTTATCATTAAATCTATTGATATGCACATAAACCTAATAACTTCCTAGTCCTAAACATCAGATGTCTTAAAAATTAGTATCTAATAAATCATTAGTATCAAATTTAGACCTGCTGTTCTAAACCTGACTTCTATAAAAAAAAATATTAAACACTATAACTATTAAATTATAACATTATGAATTTAAATATTTTTTCATATTATAATATAATATTTTCTTTTAACCAAGAAGATTTCATTTATAGTCATCAGATTCCAATTCATTCAGTTCTTTGTAGTATAAAGAAGCTTACCAAATTGAATTTAATACAACAAACTGTTTCTTTTCTTACTATTTGGTCGACGACGTCGTTATAGAACAAATTAAGTTTGAAAGGCTATTTTTTTTTTTTTAGACATCGACTAAGTGTCAATCAAAATCAGGGTTAGGAAACTTTAATATCCTGCCTATAATACGTACACCCTGTCATATTCCCATTGAATAGCTTTTCCAGTTCCACTAGCTGCCTTCAGTGCATTCATTTATTTTTTATAATATTTTTCCATGAAGTTACAAAACACATAATTTTTTATTTAACGATATACTTACATTACGCACTTTCCAAAAATATGATAGTATCATATTTCAATACTTAAAGATTCTACAAGTAAAAGTTACACACATTAATGTAATGAAAGTTAATATAGTAATATAATAATTATACTGTTTGTCTCAAGTTAATATAACTCAGCGTTTTTTCCTCGTTCCTCTCATCTGCCTAAAAAAATGTTAAGTTAATCTAATAGATATACTTCAATATTGTTTTTTATAGAATGTGAATTTAGTTGGTATTTTTGTGAAATCAAAATGAAAAATTTCCTTTTCTTTACAAAATAATTAAAACACGCGAATTAAAAAAATTAATTTCTTATTTTAATGTAATTTAAAACCAAATGATACTTGAAATTATCACAAAATGTTTATATTAATATTTTCTATACAATATGGCATATTTTTCAAAATTTTAAGCTACCTATGTATAAAGTTTTTTTTTTAAATTAGTTTTTCTATAACATTATTAGGTATCTAAAAATAATATTGCCATCTCGGTTACACATCACCTTGTTTATATGGATAACGAAACAATGACATTTTCAAAACATTTATTTTAAGCTATCGCCTATTTATACCTAGAACCTATTCACCCCGTTCTACGGCAAGGTAATATAGACTCAAAAGTTAATAACCGTAATAAATTATAAAACAAACGTAGACAAGTGGGTACCACTCTATTTTACAGCAGTTATGAGGTATATCATTGTAATGAATGTGTTAAATTTGAATTCAATGATAGGCCATTTTATACGAAAGATGATTTTGAAAGGTGATGGGGTGAGTTAGACTAGCATACTTTATAATAATTTGATCGTTTTAGTAATACTGCATGGTAGCTTGAACTTATTTTGACTCAAAACACTTTGCAAATTATCCTAAGATTAATTATCCTGGTTAATTGTCCAAATTGTTTCTACAGATATTGATCTGCAATCTATAATAAGATAATTTTTACACCTTCATTTAAAATCATTCATACATTTATAAATTCAATATTTTATAATTATTATACATGCTGCAACGTGGTCGGGGGATCTTGATACGATATTAGTTATTCAGGGAAGGTTTTCTATTCCTTATGGATAAGTTTTCCGTAGCTGGGGGCTAGAGCACTGTGCATGAGGTATTTTATCAATAATAAGACACGTTTGGTTTATAGATCCATATTAATATTATTGTATTAAAAATAATATTTTACTAATGTAAATGTCTGTTAATAAGTGTATTTGGTGAGTTCGCTCCTGTTGATGGTGACTGTCGAAGTGTCGAACTAACTGCTGTGTATCATTTTAATAATAAGTAATTATGTGCATGGGTAGAAAAGTGTTGAGTGTGTATATTATGTATTGGTCAATCATATAGTGTGTGGGTATAATATTTATATATATATAATACATATAAGGTGTAACGAATGTTACAATGCAATGTCGTTTTTTTTAAATAATTAAAATTAAAAAATTGAAATAATTTTAATCATTACGTCATGAAAATTCTTGTATTACAATACACCAAAAAACCCAAAAATAAATTAATGAGAACTTGTTGACTTACAATCAATCCAATATCGAACAAATTTTTAATTCAAACGTTCATAAAAATTAATTTATTAATGAAATGAAATATATATATATAAATATATTTTTTCAAAGATAGAAAAACATCCAAGAATATACTTACTATTATATTTATTAGATATTAATAAATATATGTATGTGGAATTGAAAAATTATAATATACTACGGCCTTCTTATATCTAACACTGTTTGAAACTTAACTTTCGAATTATTTATTTAAAACGATCCAATATTTTATAAAAAATTGAACGGTTTATGTCACAGTAAGGATAAACCTAACCCAACCTCATAAAATATACCTAAAATTGAGTTCCCTTAGGATCAGTCATAGCACAGAGGACCAACTCTCTTAAATATAATATACTGCCATAATATTCCCGAACCCTCTTATTACTTATTGTCGTTTTTTGCTGACTACAAAACCATCCTCACTCAACTACAACTTACAAGTCATCTTTAACGTCAACATCTGGTTCAAAAAATGAAAACTAAAAACGTTCTTCTTAAAAAAAAATATGAACAGTGATCTCCAACAAATTTATGTAGAAAATCAAGAAATAGGATATAATAATAAAGATGACTCAGTAACGTATCTTGGAGTTTTTCTAAACGAAAAAACTTACCTGGAAAGTCCATATTAACAAAAACAAACTTATTTAAGGCTATATCAGAATGAAAACTCTTCATCCATTAGAAAATTACAAATCGACACTTAAAATAAAATCATCTATACGGACTTGGATCTAAGACAAAAATCAAACACTTATGATACCGGTTAGATTGAATACTTCTATCAGACGACATTGATAACTCTTACGATGACGAGTTACACACTTATATAGAATCGATATTATAATATATATGATTTAATATAATATTTTAGATTTTTTTTAAACTAATTTAAGTCACCTTTTCTCAAAATATTAAATATATGATGTTTGTACGACGAAGCTCGTAAATATATTTTTAATAAATCAAAACATTTTCAAATATAATGAATAAAAAATAAATAAATATATTATATTTTTGGCATTAAAAAAAAAATGAATTGAATCAACTTACTGTAGTATAAATAATTCAATACCTAAACTAAATTAGATACTTTAATAGGTAGCAATATTATAAAAATACAAAATGAAATATACTTTGTAATAATGTACAAACTAATACCTATACCATTTTCGTACAGAATCGTTTTTCGGATGCGATGATTTATCGTTAAAATCATATTCTCAAGCACATATAAACGAATCACTCGATGATAAATCTTTTTTTTTTATAACTAAATATATATTTCAGTTTTACTATATTTAATCATTGGATATGGTTTTCGTGCATACACCAAAAAATATATTTAGTATCATTTATTAGATTGGGTAATCACTTATTAATAGTTCACATATTACTATAATAGCCGTTACCACATCACAACCAACGCGCGGGCTAAAAGTATACTATATTAAATATTACAGGCTTATAGCGAACAGCTGTGGCCTGTGACGTACCATGCATATAATATTGTTTGATGGATATTGCCTATAACAAAGAAAAATTTATTATTTTAATGTTGAAAAAATAAAAATAATAGTTCGGATTACTTAGGTTTTATATAAAACAAATTACTTATGGGGTTTTTTTTCCATTTTTACTATTCGCAATAAACGTAACATATGTTCCAAAATGGTTAACAGTGTGACGGTGATTACTGCGGTATAATTTCCTCACACTGCCGGTGTTTAAGAATTTATGACAATAGTGATGAATATACACCCTGGGGGTAGAATTATGACACACAATACAGAGTTGGTAATGATACAATTTGCACAATATACGTAATATTATGCACAACGATAAAACCGACGTTGAATATGTATCATTCCAGAACATTTAAAGTATAAAATATATGCTTTATAAACTGACAACGATACAAATGATACGATTAATTAATCGTTAGATTAATTACTATTATAGTGGGAAATTCCAGTTATAAAATGCAACTGTAAATTTTAAGCTGTAATAATGAGAAAAGCGTAACTTCTTTTGATTATTTTTCCCCAAACAAAATGAAAAATTCTATTGAGTAACAACATTTGTTTTTTACACTGATTAGTGCACTTAAGAGGACGCCACACCGGCAAAAAACGTGGTATAAAAACGTTTCACGCGTTCCAAGAAGATGGCTTACTGAGTGGTTTTAGAAAAAAACAACCCATATTAAAAGTTGTAGAGAACAACTCCTCTATCGACCGGTCGATCGCGGACAATTTCATAGTCGATCATGTTAGAATTTATTTTTGGGATACACGCACGAATTACTTATCAAATCGTTGAAAATAATATGTTAATTAAACTTATCTAATTAGATTTTAGAAATTATTGTTTTTTATTATATTATTTTTAGTAATTAGTAATTAGTTTATAATACTTATTGTATGTTTCTTAATAATTATATTTATTCAATAATAAAAAAAATTTCTATAAAAGTCGATCCTCAAAGGTGAAGTATATTTTTAGTAGATCGTGTCCAACAAAATTTTCCGCCCCTGGTATATATTAATATTAGAGATAGGATGTTGATAACCAAAGAAAATACCAAAAATGACAACAAAAAAACGGAAAAACTGCTTTGCTGTAAAATAGGTGTCGAGTGGACTAAGGTGTGATGAATGTTTTCATAAATTTGAATTTAACGATACATTATTTATTATGTACGACGAAAAACGATTCTGAACGGCAATATTTGTCAGACCCGTATTTAAGGTTGACTTTTTCAATTTTTCTTTTGAATGTCGATAAAATTCAATAGTCCATAAAATCGTGAAATTTGAATACAAAGTTCATCATAATAGTAGTTAGAGCAATTTTTTATAAGCGTTTTAAGTTTTAATTTTTTTTAAATTTATCAAAATCACAAATATTTGCAAATTATTTTATGATTAAAAATAATAATGTTTATAATCATAGCTAAGATCTGAAGATTTGCTTAAAATTTGTCTATAAGTTTTATTTAAAATACATATTTAAAAAATCAGTGATAACGATACCAGATTTACTATCAAACGATTTTAGATATAAAATACCCCAGGCTGACAAATCATCTCTATTCAGAATTGTTTTTCTTCGTGTACAATTTTATCCTTGGATTCAAACTGAACACATTCATAAAAGTGACCAACTCAATGACGAGATTAAATCGAAACCTTCTATATAGCAAAGCAAGTTCACAGTTTTTTATTCTTAATTTGTAAAAAATTTGTTATAGTCAGAAAAGTCATTTTAATCGCATAACCTATATAGTATATACTATGCACGCCGGGTACGGAACAATAATAGGCCGTTCGCCCGATCGCTTGTTAATTCGTGCGCTCACTCACACGCCGACGGTCGTATGTGTGTATACGTGTATTAGCAATTCGATGGAAGTGGATGGGTTCGCCGAGCAAGACTATCGAAATGCTAGTGTGTGGTGGGTGTGTAAGTGTGTATATTTGTGTGTGTGTAGGCTTAAACTAATGGACAATAGGTACTTGGTTAATAAATGGTAACAAGAGGGATTTGGCTACGAGTTGCTGTTTTAATTGATAATTTTCAGATAGAACAATATATATAATAATAATAGCAGCAACACAAGTGTATAATTAGCAATAATAAACGGCCCTTCTGGCCCAACAGAATAAAATAATATGATAGTAAATATTTGAGCTGCAAGCTCGTAGTTAGATAATAATAAAGATGTTAATAGTGTACGGCCCTTCTGGCACGACAAATAATAATTATAAAATATCTATAGCCCTTTTTTCCCAACAATTGAATATGTATAGTAAATAATAAATTAATATATTAATAATAATAAACATAACTCATAATTTGTGGAGCGCAGACTAGCTAGCTGGTCCCGCGCTAAAATAAAATATAATTTGCTGTGCGTTTAGCACACACAAAAAATAATAATTATCGCACGATTTAGAATGAATAAATACTCAATTAATGTTACAAAGGTGGCGATTGGCACCCACAATAAAACAATATAATTACAAGTAACAAAAATGAATGTCTGCTCTCACAAATAATAATAATGGTCCGCCGTGGTTAGCAGTGTTAGCACACACGACAACTGTAATAATAATATAGATAATATGAATTATAATTCATACGACACTCCGCAATTTAGAGAGAAGCGATTGGCGCTTGCTCTAAAAATATTATATTAAATATATATAAAAAAACAACACGGCGATTCGCGCTCGCACAATTAAATATATAATATATGAAAACAAAACGGCGATTAGCACCTAGACAAATCAAAACAACACGGGCGATTTGCGCTCGTGACAATATTAATTGTCCGCGTCGACAGTGTGCAACGAAATGGTTACCCTTGGGCGGCCGTGCTTACTTCGCGCGTATGTGTGTGTGTGTGTTTAAACGACGTTTGTTAATTGTTTTTTATTATTGATATTCCTACTTCTTCATCATTTTTGGAAGCATCAGTGTATAATTTTTGAAAATCGATTATATGTTCAATATTACTTTTAGAAAACTTTCGTATATGTTTGGAGATGTGTTTCCCTTGCGAAGTGTGTTATAAGTTCTGTGTTTATATTGTAAGATCTTGTCCATGGGAGGGAGGGGGGGGGGCTTAATATTTTTTCTTTCTTTATTATTTGTGGTATTTTTGAATAAATTTAATCTCGTCGCATATAAAAGTATCGATTCTGTTTTTTTTTTAGATCCGGTGTTGGTTCAACCACTACAATGTAAATGTTTTTGATTTGGCTGCTTTTAAAGGCTTCTATAGCCATTCGCATTCCTGTGTTGTGATTCAAGTCAATGTAATTGTTAATGTGTTTTTGGCTGTGTTATATAAAATCAAGCCGTATTTTAGTTTTGCTTGAATTGTTGATTTAACTATTTTAATAAGTGTTTCTGTTTTACTACGCCATGTTGTATGTGACAGTAATTTTAGAATTCTTGAGAGCTTTATTAGTCGCTATCTTTAAGGATTTTATGTGCGGCGACCATTAATTATAATTTATAAACTATTTTCTTTATATAATATAATATTCGCAAGTAGACGATCAATATTATATTCGAAAATATTATTTTATTTACTTTAGGAAAATACTTTGAAAAAAATAATGAATAATTAACTATTTCGTGGGAAAATATATTATTTGCGACAAAAAAATTATACCTAAGATGAAAACTACAAAGAAAAAAATTATAATGTACCTACTTTGTGTGGCATTTAGTTATTATTTATAATAATAATATTTTTTTGGTGAACTAAATTTATATAACACTATATACTGGATTACATAAAAAATGTATTATGGTTTCACTAATGTATTCGTTGTTTTTCTAATAAGTAGTTTTGTTGTTATATCCAAAACAACGCGAGTAACTACTTAATTAATAGCTTCCTATTAAAAATAAAAATTATAATGATGATATTAAAACATTATTTATACTAGTGTTTAAGTATTTATTAAGTTCAATGATGTAAAAAAAAACATCATGGAAGTTTTTCTGTTATGTAACAGATTTTAAGTCGTGTACCTCTACGACTCTACACTGAGTAGGTTCCTGTAATGTATGCAATATATTTTAATTCAATGTCAAATTGTTGCATTTGAAAAATGATTCAGATCATAGATGAACAGACAGTATATAAGTTATATTATTATATATAATATATTTATATTTATATGAGTAATTTGTTTGATTGATTAATTTTATAATATTATTATTTATTTGAAATAATGTTATTAACTGTAATAAGTAATAACAATAATATATTAGAATTCCAATACCAAAGACATTATAAAATAGTGATATGAATAATATGTTCATTGTTCACTGTATACTTACTTATAGGTACATAGATTAAATGAATAAAATATTTTTATTTTTTAAATTAAATTTTGTATATCTGGAACTAAAATGCATAATGGTACATAATAGTGGTTCCTGCTAATATTCTTTTTGAATCACAACTAGATAAAATCATTATTTTTGATTTAAATAACATAATTATGTTTCTGAACAACAAAAAAAAAAGTCTAAATTGACAAACTCAGTTTCACTTAAAAATTCCTTTGATTTTATAATTTTAATTTGTTTTTTCCTGATTATTTTCAAAAATACTGTATTTTTTCTATACCTTCGCCAACACTGGTTTAACTAGATTGAATTTTGTAAGGTCAAAGTTAAACATTGAAATTTAAGCATGTTTAATGTTCCAGAGGGTATTTTTTTTAACACACATGCGTTATACATAATTATTGTAAAATTCACCACACTTTCAAATCCTAAAATAAATATATCATATTAAATACGTACCTAAATTTAGTCGGATTCTTATATAACTATTTATATTAAATAAACATATTATTACAATGCTAAAAAGTAAAAGTTATAATAGAAATTATAAACATCTAAAGTAAAATACAATACTTTAATTGTAGTGCTAACTAATATAATTTTTATGAATTATATTGATTTCTAAATTCTAGTTTTTAATATGAATGTGATATTTCATTGTATTTGTTATATTCGTGATTTAAAAGCACAAGCAAAAAAATAATCATTAGATAACTTAGTGTTGATTTGCAAAAATCAAACTTCAATAAGATGATTTAGGTACCAACACTGAAATAAAATTATTTGTCATACATGGTTAGATTTCAGGTATGTACGTATAAGTGTATCTCTTTAACAACACTTAAATATTTTTGGTTTCTATTAAGCAAATGTTTGTGAAAAGACCTTTGTTTACGATTTTCTTTGTTGCTAATACGATTTAACCTGGACATTCTGATAGAAAGCACAATGCCCAAATCCATCAATGATGTCTAAAACATAATATATATACATATCACATACGTATAATATACGTAGTACACACTCGTATTATACGGTCGACAAAAGTCGACTTCGCAACAATAGATCTAAGCAAAACGCTGAACAAAGGTCGACTATTATTTTGCTTTGACATGTATTGTTTTAGGTGCATACATAAAATATACATTGTATGGTTCGAGTTATTAACGATTCTATAGCAAATAATTTTAATTTATATAAACAATAATACAATTGAATAACAGAACGTATGCGTCATAGTTGTTAATTAAATATAATATAATTTTACGTAATAAATTTAAAAAAAAAAAACTATATATAACGTAAATTGGTAAATACGGTTTTCAATACAAAATAAAATGATTTTAATAGGTACTAAAAGTACTTGCATGATAATTAATTTTCAATGAAAGTCATATTATAATATTTATAAGTGCCTAAACACGTTTTTCCTTAACAATTGTAAATTATTGAAATTTACAAATATTTTTTTATAACTTAATTATGTGAATATCCTTAGATTTTAATATCGTTCGTGAAAAAACAAAAACAAACATTAATCGAGACTATAATATCATAGAGTGTCACTGGCCATTACTTTTCAATAAAACAGCACGACATATCATTATCAGCTTAAGATAGTAAAATTTTAAACTACATATTTTGATTTTGATTCAAAGAAAAGGACAAAATCTTACAATTACTTGATTTAAAACTTTGAAGTATAATCTATGTATCCTTAATATTATAGCCTCTTATCTGAAGAATTTTTTTTAAATAATTATGATTTGTTTGAATAGAAATTATTTGAATTATAAATGTTACATAAAATGTGAAATTGATATAAAATAATTGACTTCAAAAGCTATGCCTGTTGTGGTAGTCGGTAGTTAAGGGTTCTTATACTATAGAATTAAACAACTATATAGTAGTATATTCCTATTAAATAATTAAAATCGTCAAGTAGGTATTTGATATTGCAATTGTGGAACTTTTCATACAATAATTAAAATTATCAATATTTTTAGTATTAAATTATTAAAACCAATTGTGTAATGTTTAGGCAATGATACAGGGGAATAATTAAGGGATGATGAGGGGGATAAATCCCCCTAAACATTTATTTTACTGCTAACATTCTATGTTTGGTGGGGTAGGTTACTGTATGGGGCTTACAGATTTTGCTAAAAACATAAAAACCTCTTCTCCCTCTAAACCAAATTCCTAAAGACGCCACTGCAATAATATGAAATATTACAACTATATCCAGTAAAAGTTAAGTTTAAAATGTATTCATAATAAATATAAATTTACCATCAATGATTTTATATTAGTAGATATAGGTACTGCTTAATTAAAATCCATTATTATTATATTTTAATAATTATATGTGTAAAAAACTATGAGTTCAGCGTGCAGCGGAGAGAAGCAATTTCTTTTAAGCTACCTTATTTATCATATCGTATTATTCTAAGTTTGATATACATTATTAAATTAGTTAGAACTTACAGTATTAAACATAATATTATGTTAGTTTGACAAAAATCTTGTTGACTAAATATCTAAAATGTTTATTATGTATGATTGGGATTTTTCCTTCAGTAGGTACAGCCATATAGGTTAGGTTACCCACCTATTACAATAGTATAATGAATAAAAAATATAATAGGATTTAAAATGTCAATATCAAACTATTCGGAATTGTTTTGAAACTCACAAGGAACCTAATAACAAATATTGATTCCAGCATTGGTTTGTGTATTAAAATTCCAATTTCGTAAATATGTCTATTATTATAATTATTATTATTTAACTCGTATTTTTATTTCTTTTCATTGAAATACCTACGTGCCATACAATTCATTTGGTTACATAATTTCTATACTTTGTAACTAAAACACGTATCCCACACAATTATATAATAAAAAGAAAAACCTTTGCGTTAAATTCCTAAATTAAATCGTTAGATTTTTAAATGTTTGATTTGATGCACATAATTGATGTTCTGATTAAAAAATATACCAACTAAACAAATCAAGGTATTCATTTATAATTAATTAATTATCTCCAATAATTAACGACCCATCGACCCATCTTTAAACCAATCAAGTATTAACACAAACCTAAACAAATCTAGGATTAAATCAAATAATCAAGATAAATATTATTTTTCCATTAGATACTAATATTATAAGTACAATTTTAAATAAAAACATATTATTCCACTCATAATTTTATAAAGACCTCATTAATTTAAGAAACAGTGCATTATCAATAAAATAAAATTGACGATATTTCAAAAATTCTATTGCTTTCTTCAAAACTACATTTCACTATGTTATATAATATAAAATCTTGTCGTCATTTAGGTTGTCCCATATTTGTTATATAAGAGAAGGAAAGGTAGAAAAGATTCTATTCACCAACGAAATGCTACCAACCACTGTCACACTGTCATCGAAGATGTATTGCCGACGTATTCCAGAATACACCTAGGTATCCGATGAAATTGGTTTCTCCAATTTGTCATTTTTTGAGGATATTTTTATTCGGTATTACATAATAATGACCTGTATAAGCCCTAACGCACAATTTTACCGAAGTGGTATTAATTGATTTTTATTACCTAGTTATTATTTTAAGAATACTTTGAATACAATTAAATATATTATTATTAATAAGTGCCTATTTATAACACCTGGTACAAACTAAACTAGGAATACAAAGATTTTAATTTTTTTCATACCATTGAGTATACATTTATTCCAGTATTCCTCTAAAGCATTTTTTTTGTCACAATATGTATTTATATATATAAAAAAAAAACTATTAAAAGAAAAGGAAAATATTTCATCAAATTAAAAATGTATAATATTTTTTACATATTATATTATTGTATTTTCGTTGCTTTAACGATCCAAATAAATGTTAAAATATAATTTATACATTTGACCGTTTCACTAAAAATGTCATATTATTATTATTATCCCACGGGAGTCCAATTGTTCAAACCGGAACAATGCAGAAAAAACACGATTAGTGGTATTAAAGTTGTAGTTAAAATATTTGAAAACTTGCGTTCACGTACTGCTAGTATTCTATACGTAATACGTAGGAGATAAGCGACTATAAACTGTTTTCAAATTCATATAAAGTTTAAATATTAATACATACAAAAATTGTAAGAGTTTGTTTTACATGCATGATAATAATAATAATGTTTATGTACAAACTTAATGTTAAAAATTTTATAAATACTACTTATTTCATTTTAACATTATAATCTGCAGCTGGCAGTCGATATTAAAATACCGATCAAATAGATCTTAATATTTTAGTTCCTAAGAGGAGCCATAAATTTTCAATTATAATTATAATACTTAATACTTTTGTGAATATACTCAAAGTAGTATTAAGTCAATTTTTTCAACTCTTATAATAAAAAATATGATTTATCTAATCAAATTCCAATTTTTAAATGTAAGTATTTACTGATAATTTGTTAAATATGAAAAAATATTTTTTCAAATTAATATGTCAATTTTACTAGTTATATTAAATGTCCTAGTTATATCTTCATACACTTCAATCACTGTCATGTTTATTTTCGTCCATGAACACTTATTATTCATATGTGATTACTGATTTATAACACTCTAACTATAAACAATACACATCTCTAACTTTGAAAATAAATTTTAAGCCTTATCCAAACTTTACAAATGCATACAATATATACATATTATTATAAGTAACATACTTTATTGATTTATTTTTCACAGAAAATGCATGATAATATTGTCAAAATGAAGCAATATGTATCTGTACAAATATATTTTTTTCACATAATTTTGTCGTGAATATTAACCATTGACATAATAGCAGTTCTTTGATAAAAATAAGAAAATCTATAATTTACAAGCACAATTAATGTATATCTTGACTAATTTTCATAGTATATATATATATATATATATATATATGATTTATTTCGAGACTTATCTATGGTGTTATTATCTTTGTTTTTTAAGTTGTAAATTATTACCAAAATATTAAGCTGAAATTAAATAAATATAAACAACTCAATGCAAACAAGTTAAAAAATCAACGAACTGTATGATATCTACGTAAGTATAATGTATAAAAATATATTCAGAAATACTTATAAAAAATATGATAACATTTTTGAATCAACACGTTGAAATCTTTTTGTGTTAAATGAATCATGCAATGTAGGTAAGTAATATTAATAATAATAAAAAAAAATGGTATAACGTTGCAAAATAATAAAAAAAGATTTTGTATATTCAATATATAATATATATCTATATAGTTTATATTTTAGCCTCTAAGTAAAACAAATACCTAGAACTCTGCAATATGAAATTATTATTGGGTACTTATTTAAAGGAATAAAATGAAATTGGTATAATTTGTTTTCATATTTTTATTGAAGCTATGTGTTTATAATTGATAACTATAAATAATAGTAACTAGGGAGGTATTGAATAGACGGAATGAAGGTACCTCCTTATGGTGTGTCTTTGTATATACACGAATCAAAATGTATTAAAGTTACCGACTAAAAGCTAATAGAAAAAAAATGTATTGATGGTAATATCATAATTATTGATTGAAATTGGTAAAAAATAGGTCCCACCGAATAGACCGGATAGTATTCAGATGAACATAATAATATTATATACATATTACACAGAATATACTAATATACCTCAATATACACAAACATAGTCAATGTAAAATCATATTTTTGACCTTCTTCTATTTTATATTATAATATTTATGTTAGAAAATGCAATCGCACTTTACGTCCCCAACGACCTTATTTCATTTCTTTGGGGAAATTATTGACTGAACGGTTAACGAGTGTATAGAAATATAGGATTGTAAATTATTACCTGATGCATCATTTCTTATCATCGATGAAAATGTATCTATATCTAATGTTACCCAATAATTCTTATTCTGGAGAAAAATGTATTTTATTATTTATAAGCCATTCTGATATATCTTTTATAATTTA
Organism: Diuraphis noxia; assembly: GCF_037042655.1. Classification (NCBI taxonomy): domain Eukaryota; kingdom Metazoa; phylum Arthropoda; class Insecta; order Hemiptera; family Aphididae; genus Diuraphis; species Diuraphis noxia. Next base: position 14,402,821 of record NW_028301712.1, on the reverse strand, counting down.
ATCAAACGTGACATCAACACATATCATCCAATAAAGTGGTATCCATAGACGTTAAAAGGTTCCTTAAATTCATAGGGATTTTTGCTCAAAAGGTGTTAAGAGCAAAATATAAGTGGCGGAATCGGTTTACCACACACCATCTATACAAACGCAATTTTACTTACAACACAATATTCAAAGTAATCACAAATTAATAATAATAAATAAATGCTTATAGTTCAATTTGTTTTTTAGGTAATTGCTTGTTTAAAATACGAATATAAATAATAATAATAATATCCTCGTGCGAAGTCTGTGGTGTCCAAATATCAGTGAAAGTGTGAAACACATCATAACAGTTAGTAGAATGCTTAAAATACCAGCAAGAACGACAGAACACCGGATTGGATACGACCCTCGACATCGCATTGGGACCTAATGCTGTGGAGAGCAAAAAGATGATTATTTTTTTGAAGTCAACAGGCATTTAAGAAACCATACTGTTATTGTAACCCCTTAAAAAAAAAAAAGAAAAGAATGCTGTTAAAATCTTAAACCTTGCAAACATAACATTACTGTAACTAATGGACATGAAGCTGCCGAGCATTTATTTGATAAATAAAAAAAAAATAATAGTAATAATAATAGTATGTACTTATATAATAGTACCCATGTCCGATGTCCCATTTAAAAAACAAACTTTTTGTGTAATATCAATATTTTCAGTAGATACTTATAATTAAGACTCAGTAATCAGTAAATATTTACTATTCATTAATCATTAGCAGATTATTTTATGTATCATCTTTACTCTTTAGCAGCGCGTAACTTGTTCTGTTTTAATATTATGCTAAACATAATATGTAATCAGTAATAGACAAACTATGAGTTAATAATGCAAACAAACATAGTGAATTACATTTACAAAATAACCTAACATGATTGTCATTAATTGTCAGTTGTCAATCGTTACTGTAAATCGTTGAATATAAAGTGCAAAATTCGATGGTGACATGAGGTCAGGGATACACAAACGAAGTATTTATTGAGTACATTATGAGTTGCGTTCTATAAAAAAGGTAAACGTCTCAAAAAATCCAGGACGCAACTAGTATATTTTAATTAGGGTTTCATAAGTAATAAACAGAAATAAATAAATATAAATGTAATCACAAGTCAATCAAAAGATTTTTGATCAAATTTAATAAAAATGAGTACATTTTACTTATGAATAAAAGTTAAATTACTTAAATTAATATAGGTATGTAGGTAATCCATAATAAAATAAAATAAATTATAATAATAATAACAATAACAAAAACAATAAAAATCTCAGTAAAAAATTAGGTTTATACTCATTTAATAAGCTTTTTACAAAACCTAACCGCGTTATTTTATTTTTATATTTTTATCTCATTTTCAACTAATTAAATGTTATTTTGGAGTCGTTTCCTTTATTTATAATTTACTTACCTATATGTATATGCGCTTATAGATACATGCATTTTCATTGTATATTTCCAACGGTGAATATTATTAGCCAAACATTTATGAAAACAGAACTTATAACTGTCTATTATTTTCAAATGCTTTTGTTTTTCACTTATAATATTTTGTATTTCCATTCGAAACATGTGAAAACTAATATTTGCTGCAGCTAATCACGTAAGTGTACGAAAAACTGAATAAGAATTAAAACTGAACTCCAGAAAAAGTTATACATACTAAACTTAAAAATTAGTAACAGTTAGTCGATAATGTATTTAATCGAGTATTCCATATGAGATTGGTAAATCCAGAACATATAGTGTAATCAGTATAGAATAAAGGTCGTGTTTTATGGTTAATGGTCACTCGATATAGTCGATATGTTATAACATATTTGCATACGAATAAAATAGATAGATATTTTTTATAATACATTAATGAAAACTACATTTTAACAAACTACACTGATTAGCATTTTCCAAATTCAAAATGAAAAAAAGTAAAAAGTAATTAAGTAATAAAGTACTGCAATATTTTTAGCTATTTTTATCATACTAAGCTGAGAGAACAAACAGTAGTTGGAAAAACGGAAAATCTCCACACGACGTGATTGAAATACTCGACATTTTTAATCAGAAGATGTATTATCCTCTATTTCCTAAAATCCATGAGGAATGTCATTTATTGAAAATAATTGTATATTTTATGACACGTGGCTTAAAAATGGATTATCTCCTACTGTTAAAGATGTTGAAATAAAAAAACCAGCAAAAAACCTAGCAGCTCTGAAACAATGAAATCTATTTTTCAAATAAGCTAAAATAAGTATATTAACTTTTTAATTACTGAAATAATATTATTACCTACTTATAATTTATATTTATATTAATTATGTCGCATGCGCAAGACGTGCGTTATCAACTCTTGGTAGCGCATTTTAACGGGTTTTATATTTCGTTATGATGATAACTGTACCAACTGATTAAGTGATGAGATTAAAATCAATCAATAAGTTTGTGAGTTAAATCTGTTTTTCTACTCGGTTCAAATTAAACCAACGTATAAAAAGTCTTTTAGAATAAAATTAACGGTTATATAGGTATGTATATTTTTGAGAAATCGAGGAAGTAAATACCATTAAACTTCCAAAAAAAATTTTTTAGTTAAATATAAATTTTTCGATAGCATTTTCGTATATGTATATTGATAATTGATTACTTAAATATAAATTATGTGTACATTTAGTTTCAACTATAAACAAATTGTTTAAGTTTGAATATAAAATATACCTATTATTTAACAAGTGCTTGGGGAGAAAATTATTTAGTGCTGATCAAAATAATACGTATAGGTAACTACATAAAACAAACATTTAGCTTAAAGTATTAGTAAGAAAATTACCAGCAAATGGTTCTACAACCATTGTATATTTGAAAAATGATTCGAGTTAAAATTAGCGTATTTTCTTCCTGTATATTTCAAAAAAATTCTATTTTCATTCGATCTATTGGTATACAAACTTAAGAAGGATAATCCCCCTTCCGACCTCGTATTCACAATATTATGTTCATTTTATTGAAGTGCATATATTGCACATTTAAATTATTGAGGAAATAGTATATGTAAAATTATTTATCAACAATGATTGTTGTGAAAAATAAATTGGAATTAATGTGTTTTCTATTGACATAATGATATTCTTTTAGCTACTTTAAAATACTTTTTATTGAACTAAAAAGACGTTTCCATTCAAACACAATTGATAGTTTTATAAATTTTATAACGCAATAATTTTATTTCAATTTAATTTGTAATTTTTTTTAGCTAACTTTAAGAAAATAAATAGTAATACATATATAATTAATATCAAATAGAAAAACCCAAAGATGAAAATATGTATCTAATACCTCTATTTTTAAGTTCACGTAATATTTTTCTATTAGATTAACGTATTTATATTTTTTGCAGATAGACTCAATTTTTAAAAATATTAAATTATTAAATATATTTTTTACATAATTATGTTATCCTGAACAAATTAATGCTTGTGAATCATTAATTCATACATTAAAAATTTAAAAACAACGATAAAAATTGAGGTTTTGTAACATACAATATAAATAATATGATCGTATCATAGAAAATATAATTATGCAGTTTATTTGTTTATTTAGAAAAATACATCAACTGAAATATAATAAAATATTTAATATTATAAGAAAACATTTTTATTTATCATAATAATATTATATAGGTACGATATATATATATGAACGAAACCGCTCAATCACAATATCCGTGTAATATAAATGTCTGCTTACTAAAGCAACACTATATCCATTAGACTGTAAAGCTTGGATCTAAAATATAGCTTCAGCGGTTGACAATAAAATATTATTGTAATCTACAAATATATGACGTGCACAATATTATCATAAAAATATATGAATAACATATAAGTATTAAGCAGTTATTAGTGTGTATCGTATTCATACTAATAACTTATAACTATAAAATTGTAGTAATTTATGAATATAGTCGATAGAGGCTTAAGTAATAGGTACATAATATATTATACAAAACATATTATATTGACTAAAACTATTATTGTAGGTACTCATATTTCGTTTAAAGTAATTTTATCAACAACATTAGTAACACTATTGTCGATTCATAGTAAAATAATAAATTCTAAGCTTGTGAAATGAGTAGATACAATGAAAAAGACGATCAAGAAAATCATTCGAAGAGACCATCAATTAGTATAGACAAAGTTTCTAACCTAACAATCCCACTTTTTAAATTCATTATAACATTATTATATACAATTACTTACTATATTAAAAAAAAATTGGCCTGGAGGCCTATACCTACTATTCCATCTTTACTGACACTCCACATTGGAAACATTAGAACATATACACACAAAAGAAACAAATATACCAAATACTAAATTCTAAATGGAAAAAACATTAGAGCGGGTAAGTCGTGGATGTCGCTCTGCTGTACAGTAGGTTACTGTAATGGATGGGATTAAATTTGAATGCAATGATAGGTATCATTGTATACGAAAAACGATTCTAAACGGAGATGATTTGTCAGTCTAGGATATATTATATTTAAATATTGTCATATATTCTATTTTGAAACAAATAAATTATTTTTCAATGGGGACGCATTTTGAATAAGGCATGGTTAATCAATTTTTCCAAAAACATTGCATGTAGTCATCATAATTCATAATACTTTATATTATCATAGATATACATATACCTGGTTTGAGGATAAATCGTTATCATTACGCGATTTCATAAAAATTTAAAAGTCAAACGCTCAAAACATTTTTCCTCTAACGACGCTTCAAATAGCTATAGAGAAAATTTGAAGCTTATGGAAAACTTATGGAAAACTTAGTGTTAAATTGTATAACCTTAGATATAAATACAAACAATATTATGAATTTTGAACTACAAAATAATTTGCAAATATTCATGGTTTTGACGAATTTTTGTCAATATTTGAAATTCAAATGCTAATAAAAATTTAATTTGAATTTCCGGTGAACATTTTTTTTGTGATAAAGATTGACAAATTTTTAAGGAATCTTGTATTAAATTTTAAAATCTTAGATTTAAAAATAAATTTTTTTATGAATTTCTAGCTTAAAACAATTTGCGAATTTTTGTGATTATTACGTATTATGTCAAAATTCAAAATTTGAATGCTTATAAAAAAAAATTGTGACTATGAATTTATTTTATTTTTCAACTGCTATTGTAACAATATGTTAAGAGCCTTGTATTAAATCTTCAATATTTTCTATCCAAAAAATAAATTTTTACCGATATTAATTTTAAAAAAAACTAATAATGATCGAAAATTGCATATACCTATGAGGCTATGAATAGTACAACATAAGTCAAAAATTTTTGAAAATTTCACGGTGGATAGAATATACTTATAAAAACATTCGGTGAAAATTTCGTGTATCAATGGTCATTTATTTTAAAGTTACATCAATAATCAAAATCGATTTTGTCGAAAACTGATTGTGCGTAAAATTTCCCGTTTTCCCTTTAATTTTTAGTTTGTTTATCCCGATTATTTAGAAAAATATATAAGAATCTTTCAAGTTTTTTTGGTTCTCCAACATTTTTTACCGACACTTAAAAAAAAATTCTCAAAAAAGTCGAAAATTTCAGTGGTCTATAAATAAGTCATAAAAAGTCAAAAATTTTTAAAAATTTAACTGTATATAGATATCACTAACATAAACATTTGGTGAAAATTTCAAGTATTTACAGTGATTAGTTTTTGAATTACAACCATATAAAACTTTTACATCAGAAACCACCCCCAAAGTTTGAAATCGAAGCATTATTTCGACTAGTTATGCAGTACACAGACACAAAAACAAAAAAAAAAAACACACATCATTGTAAAATCAATACATTCTTCACTTCGTTCAGAATCTAAAATAAAACATCTAACTAAATACATTAGAAAACAAAATTTAAATAAGATAAAATCTCGGTCCAAAGAGTAAAGACAAAACTATTATAAATCACCTTTAAATAGGACATATATTCACAACACACAACAACCTCTTAGTCATAATCGATTAGCCTAACTATATAAATCCTTGAGAATGAATTACACCGTTCAGCATATTATTTTAACGGAATTCCAAAAATATGAGAAACAAGCAATATACACATATACCTCAATGGATATAGGGAAATTGAGAAGCATTATATTATAACCGAACCTTCATGTCAAACATAAATATAATCAACTTGGTTCCTAAAGTTATGAAAACCAACTACATATTATACAAATTTATTCAAGTTTAACATGTATATTGTAAATAAAATTCAAATATAATTTAAGCTAATGGCATAAATGCCAAAAAATTGGAGCAATAAAAAATATTATGTTTATATTTTAGTAAAAAAATATGTATCACGGATTAAATGGACTTACTTAATAATATAGTGCTATTTATTTAAATAAAAAGTTATAATATTATAAATTTCGTTCACAAACGTAAGTTACAACTAAGGTTTAATTCAAATGTTCACAGGTAGATACAATTTTACCAAAAAATACAAATATTATCCACTATATTTAACGTATTTATCGTGGTAAAATAATTGAAAATATTATTCAGATATTTCAATCACCTTTAACACATTTTGTTGATAGTTTTAAGTAATTATATAGATCATTACAGAAAATTTTAAAAAAATCCCGCCCTTAAAAAACCGTCATTATCTTAATAAAAATACCGAAAGCTTAAATGTAACTATAATCGCTTTTCTCAAAATCTAAAATGCATTAAATATTTTAAGAAAGCTTACTTAATTTTTCCCTCAATTATATTTTGTTTCTAATATAAAAGTATAAAACCCATGACTAATTTAAAATCCGATGAATTTAAAACTACTGAGGTATAATTATTAAGTTACTTTAATTATTCAACATTACTTAGGATTCATATTATACGTGTATTTTATAAACTTTAGATTAAAGAAATGGTTGCGAATTTTAATTCGTTTGAAAATAAGAATAGACACAAAAGAGTTTTTACTTAAACGAGTGAATGCAAGCAAAGCATTTGTCTTGGGTATTAAACTTCTTATAAGCTTAATGTGTCAGCGTACATTATGCACTGTGTAAAGATGATTAATGCGTTTACCGTCCTGTTTGGTGCGAGTACAATACATTTATATATATAAATATATTATGTATATATATATGCATCTGAGAAAATGACTTATTTACAGTGAACGAAAAAATTGTTATTTTATCCGTATTATTTGAATATATTTTTTTTTTCAAACTTTTATAAACGGTGAATCAAAGTTCAAATCTTTACTAAATAACAATAAAATGTATTTATTAGGTGAATAATATTGAATAGTAAACTGACTAAGATTTATACATTTTAAAATAGTCATAAGTATAGAATGTAGATCCCTTACAATAATATTTTAGGTAAGTTGTAACTTGTAAGTAGTTTCTACCATATTAAACTGACAGTAAGAAGACACAGTGGCGTGCGCAGGAATTTGGTATGGGGGGGGGGATGTCATAAATAAAAATGTATTATGTTTATGTTGATGAACTAGAGATCCAAAATACACTCGTTAGAAGACTAAAAAAAAGCCCGTGGGGGGGGGGGATATATCCCCCATCATCACCCCCTGCGCACGCCACTGAGAAGACACGTCCATTTTTAAAAGTTAAGTTTTGTTTGTATAACTCAAGTAGGTATTTGAAATAAATTATGAATGTTTTCAATAATAAAACTGCATACTAAAGGTACATAATAATATACATCAATTTAAAATATATTCATCTTTATAATGGTACAATAAATAAACAACAATTTCATTTGATTTATTCTAAAATGATTTATTTAACTGTGCTGTTTTTTATATCATATTTAATTGATTCAGTGGCATACAGAGATATTTTCAATGGGATGATATTATATAAAAAATTATATGTAAATGTGTATAATATATCAATTTTTTAAATTGTATTTTATAGTTCTAGTGTTCTACAGTCAGTAAAATGAGTACTGAGAAACATAGAAACATTGATTCCAATCTATGTAAAAAGTAAATTGGCATTATAATCATTGAATAAAATTAAAATATATTTAAGTATGTATAAGCTGTTTAAGTAAAAACAAAAACTCATTATTAATTCAAGATGATAATAAATGTCTAGTATACTTTGTAAATATACAATTTAGTTAGGAGGAAAAAATATATTTCCAATAATTAATCTTACTCTTATAGGTACTTAAAAAAAAAGGTGGTTTAATGACTGATGTACATTCATTTAGATAATTAAACTGTAATTGTAGTTTTTTTTTATTCATGGTACAGCTTCAATTGCTAAGGTTATTAGATTGTAACAAAACTAGTATTTAGTACATAGTAAAATATGGTTATACAATAGGTTCTTAAATTAGATTATACATATCAATTTGTTTTAAAAATGTAATTATTTTGTTGGTGTTGTCATAGGTAGGGCTGAGGGCTTCAAAGAGGTTGTCGGGCAATTTTAGATTTTTTCTGGCATCTGATTGTAGTTTTAAAATTAAATTAAATTAATAAAATAAAACAAATGCTAGCCTTTATATTTCTAAGAATCTTTTATAAATTATTTATAATACTATTATTACTAAGATAAATGTTGAAATATTTTTTTCAAAAACATCATATATATTGTTATAATACAATAATAATAGTAAGTAATAATATTATTGTTATTAAACTATACGTAAATACCGATGTATCAAGGTTAAATTCTGTAAACATGTGAAAGGTGGAAATAATTTAAATTTATTCTAAACATTTTGAAAATTGTATTGAGTATATAAAATTATAATATACGAAAAGCAAAAACATTCAAGTCATTTCAGCTGATAAATAAATAAACTAAAATTGTTGAATGGAAAATATTAAATTTTTTCAAAATTTGGACTTCAATTAATGTATAATTTTAACAAAATATTTCGTTAAAAATACATCACATTATATTCCTTCATTTAATCAATTAGTTGAGACAAATGTCTAATCACTTAAACTGCTAGTGTGCAATAAAAAGGAATATAACGGAAATATAGGATGCATTTTTAACAAAATATTTATATAGTAAAAAAAAAAAAAAATGAATGAACTTCGTTTTGACTTAGTTAGTTTAAGATTTTTTTCCAATCAACTTAAGTCTTAAATATATTTTTGTTCGTTGACTTGTAGTTTAACATTCATAGTGTTTACTTAACTTAACTAACTCAAGTTGATTATTATCATATATTTTGATCTTATAGATATCATAACGAAGGAACAATATTATAATATTATACTTTATTATTATCATTATTAATACCTGCAAAATATGTCAATAAAGTACTTTTTTTACCTACCTACCTACCTAGATGGCTTTTTTTTTCGTTATAGTTTATACGCTGCACATGATCACAGTTCATATATTAAATAGTCAAGAGTGTATGAAAATTCTCTGGAACATTTGATATATTATTTATATTAAGTGTGCGTGTGAAGTATAATTAGCAAGGCACGAACGCAGATTTCTCTCCCATCTTTGATTTATCTATGAAAAACAAACAAACGATCGAACCATATGTAGCAGCGATTTAAATCGACCCAAACTGATTGATAATTAACAGAATGATTAAGTATCTTTTAAAGAATTTCATTTAACCGGATTTCCCGAAATCATCTCTCGCCGGACTCGTTGTTTTTAAATAAAACATAACATATTTGCATAATTCCGTTGTTGCTGCGTGGTAGTAACTATAAAACGTTTTATGTCTTTGATTCGGCGTATTAATGACAGATTAATACCAAACGGAGCAATCCGAGAGGATTTTATTGATAACAATTAGACAAGACACTTTATTGTTATACCGAAACAATATCGAAATAAAATGTTAATATAATATGTTATTTTACTTTACCGATGAAAATGTAGAAAATCACAGACAATCAGTGAAACGAGACTACCTTAACACACGTATATTATGTAGCAGGCCAAAAGATATTTTACACTTTGTGAAACAATAAAAAATGAATGAATAAGATCACACATAGGTATTATATATATTAATGTATATTATGTATGTATGTATATATATATATATATATATATATATTATTATATAATATATGTTAGATATTCTTAATCAAATTTTATTTAATTTACAAATAAAATTAATTTTGGGTATTATTCATTTCGAATAAGAACGTTTTATAGGTATAATAATTAATTGTGTTGCATAATGAAGTACAATATAATGAAAATTAAAGTAAATAAATCAAAGTATCAAAAATAATACCTAATAATAAATCTTTAACTTCTGCCATATTTTGTGGTGTTTTTGCCTGAACTATAACTTTTACTTTTTTTTACATTTTCCACCAACATCAATCACATGTCCTAAATAATTTACATAGGTACTTTAGGGAAAAAACAGCATTTACATTCAGTTTAAAACCAGCAATCAGCATCTAGTAATCTTTAAAAAACTTCTCTTAAATTTTATAAATGGTCCTCATCATCAACTCCTGTCACACTTATATCAACTTTAAAGATCTTTACACCTTTTAAACCTTGTAATACTTTTTAGATTACTTGCTGAAAAATTGAACAAGCTGGTTTTGTTCTAAATGGCAAAATCTTTACTTTAAATATACTTTTATGCGTACTCCATGCTAATAACTATAGGGCAGCATTCATAAAATCGGACTGACTAAGAAATTTTCCTCTTCGCATATCTACAAAAAGTTTTTCGACCTTCGGTAATAGGTATTTATAACCTTTTGAATACTTATTTATGCGATTATAGCTGCTTTATAGTCTGCACACAATCTTACCGTTCCATTTGGTTTTATCACAGGTACTAAAGATGTGTACTCCACTTAGCATTTTCCACTTTCTCAATTAAATTTCCTCTTTCCAAGCGTTCAAATTTCTTTCAAATTTTTCAATATATATAAAAACTATAGACCTTGCTTATAAAAATTGACATTACCCTTTCTTTTATTTTAAGGTTTTTTTTCTTGTTTATATTTTCCTAATTCATTTTTAAACATTTTCTAAAATTTTCTTAAAAATAGTTTTCTAAATTATTTACTTGTAATATTTGATACACCCACCAACTGCATACTAAATAAACTCATTAAATCTTTTTCAATAGAGCTCTACAACCATTTTCTATGGTTAGTAAATTATATTGTTATTTTATATATAGAATCTATCTTATATACAGATATCTATCTAATGAAATAACTTCCAATAGAATAGAAATATTACAAAAGTGAAATTAATGTACAATACACTGTATATAACATACAAGGTTCCCAAAATGATAATAGCTATTAATATTTATTAGTTTGTGAAATGATCTGAATATAGTCAATATTATCATAGATTAAATATACTAGTATATTTAATCTATGATATTATATCCAATATTACAATTTATGTTGTTTTTGTACAACTATTTTTAAAGAATATTATCCTCAGTACTTATATAGATACCTAAATCGGAAATAGCTGTTCAAATTTTGATTATGAAAATTAAATTGAAATTTTATCAAAAAAAAATTTAAAAAAAAATACATACATATTATAACATACAAGGCAATTAACATAACTTTATCTAGAGCAATAAAGTGTTTTACAAAACAAACATGCACCCATTTATTAAGATACATTTCATCTCGTAATTTAAAAATTACCAAAATGATACGACGAACAATAGAAAATTGCATTTGCAGTTTAAATTTGAATGTTTTGTATTTTTAGAAAATGTGTTTTAAATGTTTAATTCGGATTAAGGTGCTCGACGCTAAGTATGTAACTACCAACAAAATGTATGACTGGTAAACTGTTTAATATCTAATATCTCACATTTTGCAATATTAAATAAAATTTATACAAAAATGAAACCATTTTAAAAAATAATAATAATACAAAGAGGGAAAATGAACTTAAGTTGCCTGTCATAATTTGTCAATAAATTATTCCGAGGAAAGCGAAGTGTTTTTATTAAGTGTATTATATTATTTCGTCTTTTTTTTAAAAATTATTACTAGTAATTTTGATATTTTTACTTTCATAAAATATGTCCAAGGATAAATGTTTATTGACATTTTGTTTAAGAAGTATCGTCAATTTTTTTGATGAAGGAGAAAAAAATTATGAAAAGAAAAATATCGTATTTTTAATTGTTTTCCGCATAGATTATATTTTTTATATAGCTCATAAAATAATATTAGTATAAAGTGCAGTAAAACACAATTAACGAAATATTGTAGTATTAAAATATTACCATAAAAAATCCATATTGTGCTCGATCAGAACACTCCAACAACAAATGTATTATTATTTAAGTGGTATGCATGCACCGTTTGTCTTAAGTCAAAAACTTAATATTTCGTAGTGCTTTTAATTTTCACCCCACCAAATTCACAACCCACCCTAGTCGATCGACGATGGATTATATACGATCCATAGTCATTAATGTGAATAATATACGAAATATAAGACCACGGCCATCCTAAAAGGTTGGATAGGGCCTAGGTCAAAAATCTCAGGCTTTTTATTTAAATTAAGGGACTTAAGAAAAAAAAAATTGAAAACTAAAAATATATATTTTTTATTTATTTATTTATTACGGGCCAGATGGTTCTGTATACACATTATAAATATATATTAAATAATATACAATAATATGAAACAGCGACGATGTAAATCGATATGTCTTAAGGATATCGTGTTTAAAAGAAACCCTGAGAATTTATAGTGTAGTGGTGTGTACTTTAAATATCTATAAAGGGAAATTATATTATTATTTAATATATGTGATTGTTTGTAACCTGTACAAAAATAAATGTATTTGTATTTATAAAATATACATTTAGTAAATGTAACAGCAAAAGATGAATTTATTTGTATGTATAAAGCTTAAAAAACATTGTTCTATGCTTTTTATTTTATATCTCTATAGTTATTATTAATTTATATTTTAAGGAAACCCTTTGTAATGATTTGTAAGTTTAGATAATTTCAATAAATATTAAATTTTGGAGATCAGAAAATATATATTTAAAAAAATATTTCATTTGAATTTTGCTGAATACAAAAAATCCTGTATAGGTAGTATAAATATAAGGATCGATTTAATTATATATATATTTTTTTTTCACCCTTGTGTAAAATATTTTTATAAATAAATCTAATAAAAATTTAAATCTGTAATATTTTCTCTTATCATCACAATTTTTATGGTAAGATTATTTGGGATATTTTGGGTATTATTGAAAAAAACAGATTATTTTAAATTTAAATATAGGTACATTTTGCGACCTTCGTTGATAAATACATGTAAATTATGTGACTTTGGGAGACGAGTAAATTCAAAGTATAGTTGTATAATTTAGTTTTCATGCGGCAAAATACAGTGAATTATTATATTTTCAAATTATTATGTGACTAATAAAATACTAAAATATTCCATATGAATTGATTTCACAAGAATTGTACTCGTAATAAGTTAGATACGTATTATGTGTAAAATATTATAAGATGCTTTATGAGAATATTATATAACTATCGGTTTGGTTATTTCGCATTTGGCATATAAAAAAAAATATACATCCATTATACATAAGTTCTAAAACAATAAAATATTATTATATATTTCAGCTATAAAACTATTCACATATCGTAGAAACGTATTTACATTTTTCTAGCATTTGAAATTCCCTTATACCTTAATGTATTTTACTGTGCGGAAAGTGCAGTGGATTATTATACAATTCATAGAAGTCGAATTCTGGTATACATTTTGGACAAAACTTTATAATTATTATCGTAACAGAAATTTTAATCTCATAAAATGATAATCCAGTGTGCGGTCTAAAAAGAAACCCTCAACTATTAATCATTCAAACAACACAAAACCAACTTCAAAGTACAGAAGATAATATTATACTCATTTAAGAGGTTGTTGTTATGCGAAGTATATTTCCAATACAAATGTTAAGATTATAAAGTAATGTTATCTAAATAGAGTATAAATTACAAGTGTATTATTATCAGATCATCTTGGAAAGTTCGAACTTGGTAAACAGTGAAATTGAATACCCGTTATTCCGAACTAGCTATGGATATTGTTCGAGCGAACGTACAATAATATATTCTTTGCCACCGACCGACACCCACACACACAGTCACCATATAATTGTCGTTATTTTTGTATTTTATATATTTTTATTAATTGCGTGATTGTGAATTATTATATAATATATAGATGAATAGCTTGTTATCGTATGCCGCAATATAGCCGTATGCCGCAATGTAGTCGTATATATAGCTACAGGAGAACGTCAGCTGGCCAGTCTGCGCTCCACTAACTGTGAGTTTTATTTTATATTATTATTTTGTATTATACATATTTAGCTAGGCCAAAAGGGCCGTAAATTGTTTATTATATTCTGTCGTACCACAAGGGCCGTGCATTATTTTATATTTATATTAATTATTTTTATACGAGACTCAGCAATTAGTTGCTGTGTTTATAAATTCTATACTTTTATTCTGTTGGGTCAGAAAGTCCAAAATATTATACCTTTATTTATCTTCCTTAAGGGCTTTATCTATTATCATCATATTTGTAATACCTTAATGTTGCTATGATTTTTATATATTCTTGTATCCGTAATTATTATTAAATTTGTGTAGTATACAGCAACCCATTTTTACCAGCAACCGTTTTAACGTTTTTATAAGATATTACCTATTTGTCCACTAATTTAAGTTCACACACACACACACACAAATATACATTATACACACATACACACACCACCCATACACTAGCACTCACAGGATTTTCTCGGCGGCTCTACTCACCTTCTGTCGAGTGATATACACAGAATACAGATACACATAATATACACAGGTCAGTCGGTGTGTAGCGTACGAAGTATTTCGGTGACCGGGCGTCAAGACCTATTATTGTCCGTTCCCAGCCCGAATAGATACTATAACTGACACTTTTTGAAAATATAATAGTTAATTATAATTTAATATACCTACCGTTGTATCATACATAATATAGCATAAACATTATTAATATTAAAACTGTTGTGTATGTTAAATAATATAATGTAATGGGTAACAATATTTAGTATTAAGTACTAGTCAGAAAGTCTTAGCAGGTGTAGCAAAATAGAAACTATAAATTAAGCGGTAATATTATATATTATATAAGTGATAGGAGTAGAAAAATGCGGGTGCTTCGGTGGTGATTGCTTGATGTGGCCACTGTGAAACTGTTGGACAAAACAGTTACCAAATAAAGTATTACATTTTATTTGTGTATATAATTAATATTAAATAGTGTACGTCGGAAGCAATCGGTGTATACGATACTATCTAGATTAGTAGTTTGAATAAAATTATTTTGATATTAATTTTATTTCTAGGTTGTTGATACAATATATAGTTGTATGACTTCATAACATAGTTATACAAAACATTACACCATTAAATTAAAATGTATTGACAATCTGTAAGTGCGTTCAGTATGGTACAATATCGTTAAAAACATAATACACGAGCACAATATTCAGTATACATATGCTTTGCCATATTTAAAAGAATATGTTCGTACTAAAAATGATTTAATAATGTATATAGTTCCTTGAAGAATAATTATAAACGAAATTCATATGTTGTTTATTGATATGATAGTAATATTCATATAATAGGTGAAATTCCTGCCAATCATCTAAAGGCAGTTAGATTATTTTTCAACTAGGTTTATAAGTTTTTAAAATCTATAAAAAAAATATTATTTTAAAGGGACAAATAATATTACGCGTGCGTCTATTATTTTATCTTTTTTTATCGCATAAAATAATTGGATTATTTTAAACAATTTTATTTAAAATTGAATAGATCCCGTTTAACATTACAGAATAAAAGATAATAATTTAAAATAATAGTACAATACATTCATATAATAGTTATTCACACTTAATTTACTTATAGTTTATACCAGTCAATAGTTATATCATGAATAAAGTTAAAGAGTTATTCAATGTAATTATAATTGAATAAAATATAGTAATTATAAATTAAGTATTTTCTTATATTAATAATTAAAATTAATTTTATTAGGTGGGGCTATAGAGTTAAAACTTTTAAGGTTTTTTCTATACTTTGTGTTTTTACTTAAAGTTCATAGTTTTTATTTTATAGTTCATTTCTATATAATAGTTAAACCATGGTATTTCAGTACTGCAAAATAATAAACATATGGGAAGTTCAAACTTTGTATCTAACAAACTGAAATATTATATATAAATCAGAATAAACTATTGCAATTTAATTGAAGGGACACAATGAACTATGTTGAATAAACCATATTTTAGACTCTAAAATTTAGAGAAGTGAAGTTAAATTTAGATTTAAACGTTGTCCACAAGTCAAAAAACTCAGATTAGAATAGTTTAAGCTTGTTTAAAAAAGTTATGGTAATTAATCGAATAAAATTATTTTAAGTACCTACCTGTACGGATGTACCTAGCTGAAGAGAAAGTTAATAAAACACACAAATAAAATATAAAGTATACATTTTCGAGATATGTACTACTTTAATTTCGTAAATCCCCGTTATAATTCAGTCAAAACACGAAATATGCATTGTTAATCTAACCAATACCCAACTATAGAAACGTATTCATTGACTAGTTTGAATGTAAAGTACCTACACCATGAAGCATCTAATATCAATAAGAAATCGAAACTATTATTGTAGTTATATATATTTTTGATTATATGTGGTTAGTTTTTCAGTTTTGTGACAAAAAAGGTTACATATTATATGTATAGAAAGTGTCAAATCTTTTTATGTTTGTGGAATTTCATGGATGTTACAATGAATTATAGTTTATTATGTAGGTATTGTTAGCCAAAATGAAACGAAATATATTTTTTATCCCTTCGTTTGACTATACAACCGTTGACTGCTTTGGTCAATTCCGTAACCTTTAACCACACTTAATGGTATAAAAATACGGAAATATATGTCCGAATCCAAATCACATAAGGCTGACAACCAAATGAATGTAAAAGTATTCAGCTAAAAAGGTCAAATGGCTGACATGATGAAAATTCGATAACATTTTGTTTATACTCCTTGCCCACTGCCAATAGCGCAACTACACCTAATGGTGCCCAAGTAACTAAAATTACTTGGTGCCCTACTACATATTATTTGCATTCTACAATTATAATTTATAGTTATGGTGACCAAATATATAAATTTAAAAAAGAACATTTTAAGACTTAGCTCCTCTGTCAAAATTGAACAACGTGAATACTATTACCTATATACCCATTTTGCCCGTGCCATATAGCCCATAGGTCATCTCCATCTATACAAATTGTTTATTTTATCTGATTTCTCTATTTTTTTTTTTTTTTTTTTTTTTTTATCATAAACTATAAAATCTAATTATTGGTGTGTGTCTTTATGATGAAAAGATTTTGAAATTTAAGTAATTTTAAGTACACTTAAACTGGTTATAGCTACTAACCAACCAGAATACATTAGGTCAAACCATAAAATATAAATGGCTAGGTAATTAAAATTAAAATTATAAAAATCATAAGTATATTATATTATCCCATAATATTTTCTTTAGAAAAAGTACAATTTGATGTACTTAACACTAATATTAAGGACACTAGGAGAATGCATCAAAGAAGAGTACTGTCATACGAAAAAAAGAACGTCTGGTCACCATAGTTATAGTATAGATTTTACACCTATATATATTAAAATATTTCAACTAGGTAAAATTAAAAATATCCAATTTATAAATCTGATTATAAAAACAATTTTGATAATAAAAACATTTTTCTAAGTTATGTAGTTAATTTTTAGAATATTTTAAAATATCAATATACTTTGATTAAATTTATTTAGAACGTAATTATTTTTTTTTAAATATTATTTTTGGAAATATCACAAACACATCAAATAGTGCCCTAAAAAATGTCAGGTACCCTGGTGCCTTAGTGTAAGTACCACCCAACATCCCCGCTTGTTGCGCCACTGCGGCCACTGCTTAAATACCTGAGTGAGGTGTATTTTAGTTTTGTAAAGGCTGGAACCTATTGGCTCTTTCGAGATCTTAGTGTAGCTTCAACTTATCTGATTACAGAAGTTAGAAATTGTGTTATACCATCAATGTGAATCACTAAAATTTCATAATCTAACCGATTTTTTAAGGTCACACAGAATACAATCTATATACCTAAGTAAAATCTGACTCAGTGAAATACAACATTATTTTTAATTTATTTTTATTCATCGTATACCTTAAGATTAACTATTGTGATCTATCAAAATCAAATTATTTTATATATATATTATATATATTAGCCAATACGATTGGTTAGCTATTTTGTATCTTGATCAATTCAGTTTAAGCCAATAAATGTTAGCCACCCGCTATTACCATCTAAATCACAATGTTTCACGTATATTATTTTATAATATATAACTTAAATATGCTTATTATATTTTTATAATTGTTTAGCCATTATAGTTATTCTTGAAGCAAATAAAAAAAAAAATGGGATTTTACCTGTCAGCTACAGTTTATTAAAAAAGTGAATATTATTTAAATTATTTTTATATATTTTATGTATTATTATTTTATTTTAAGTAAAATTCTCTTATGAGAACATTAAGCGTCACTGGAGAAAACTTGTGTAAAGGTTCATTAGTTCTTCAGAAAGGTTTTTCTCTGACATTTTGTAATCCCAATATATTATAGTGACTTTAAAATTGTAATTATTAATTAAAATTAATTATTTAGTATAATTTTCATATTCTATATTAGTTATTAAATATTATATCTTAGTGGTAATTTTTTTACATTCATCTAACTATCAGTTATAGTCAACAACTGCGTAGATAACGAACAATATTTTTAATAATTTTTAAAATTTGAATTACCTATGGTAAGTTTTTTAATGTTATTATAATAATACTTAAAGATTTATTGTTCGGTACAGATAAGAATTGTAATTATAATGTGATAACTTGTAACCAATGATACTTATTTCTTATATTTTATATGATTTTATAACATATTAAGTTTATTTATTAATTAAGTCATAATTTATTTTTTGAAATACATTTAATTTAAAATTAAAAAAAAACTTATAATTTATTAAAACTTTAATAAACAAATCACTGCTAAGATTTTTTTCAAATATAATAATTTATCTTGGCTCTCAAATTCGCAATAAATAATGCACCACTATAATAACTATCGTTTGACGAAGTATACGAAACCCAGTTTTTATATCCTTCTGGATGATATTTTAATTATAATTTATAAGCGGACATCGTCAATAACTTCAAGTATTAACTTGGCAACTTGAATTTATAATACTAAATTTTGTGTAATCATAATAAGTATTTTAATTAATACAATAAATACTATAAACCATTTTTGGATTATGTAAGTTTTATCGTGCGGTTGGTAGTATTTTATTTTAATCTCACAAAAGTTATTAATATTTTTGTGTGTATTAATCAGGTTTAAAATTTTAAATAACCCAAAGCAAATTCTCATCAAATTCCCTATCGAATATCGATATTAACAGTAATTTTACCATTATATAAATTTATTTAAATATATAATACTAAAAGAATTATGCTTAGGTTATTAATTGTCTTAAAATTTAAATAGAAATTGTAATTAATTAAAAATAAATAAAACAATTTTTACTTTACTTACTTGAAAAGTTGAACATTATTATCGAGTTATAACGTTATTAATATTCATAATTTATTTGTGATGAGTTTTATGTTTTCGAAACTCTATTATAGTATTTTAAAATCATACATAAGATACTAATTATTTTTTTTTTTTGGTTAGGGCTTCGACAACTGAGGTCATTAGCCTGGGGAACTGTAGGGGAAGGTACTGTAAGGTTTTAACTCGTGGGTTTTTTCGGCAGAATTTTGAGTGGGCACCCGTGGGTTTCTGCCATGCCCGGTTGGGGGCCGGCGGCCTCTCTCTCCAGACATTGCGAAGATACTAATTATAATTGTTAAGTCAAAACTTATTAACTTAGTGACTAAAACATGGCATACAGTCTTGAGTTATTTAAAAACTTTGATGGAGTCCACCGTATATCTGAACAGTAGTTACTCGAAGTCTCGAAACACACAATAATAATATGTCATATTAATATATGCGTCTGAACACAATAGGAAATATTTTTATTTAGTATGCATGTTTTTTTTCGAAAACCTTTTAGTGTTCGAAAAAAAAGTACCTATGGCAGGTCTCTACTCTCTAGCTACAGCTGTTGAAACTTTTTAGTTTTTCGATTTTTTTTTTCTAAGTACACATCTACCCACATAAATCACTGAAGCAGCAATGATATTTGTCAGCCCTAAGGGGTTATTAATAAATGACACCGTAGCAATATAAACGCAAGTATATGTGTTCATTGTAAAAGTTTTTCAACAATAAATCTGCAGTTCGATTTTGGCGGTTAACCAACAACTTTTCCATCCCCAGACACTCAAAAAGTTCACGTGACCACCAAAATCTGTGTCGTTCAATAATCTATTTCATTCCGAAATCCAGTCTCTTGCAAATTTCCAATGCATATGAACAGAAAAATATGTTAACTGTATTTATAATAAACGAAAAAAATTTAAAATAAGTGGTAATATACTAAGAGATAACAATAACCTCAAAATATTAACATACAAATTTATTTTATAAAATAGTGCTTGTAATAATATTTTCATAGATTTTTTATTGTTTTGTCTGTATAAAACATTTTTTTTTTAACTTATGTAAAACGAATTTTTGTGTTGTAATGGGAAAAATGCTGAAAGATATGTATAAAATTTATTTATTTGTGTGCATTTTTTTAGACATTGACTTAAATCGTGTTTTCAATTTACAGAAGACGTTTTCAATTTTTTGGTGAAAATCCTACGCATAATAAAAAGTACAGCCAACCATTGTGCAATTTTGAAAACACTAAGTGAGTATGTGATATTTTTACAAGGACACAAAAATTATGATTTATTTTTTACAGACGTTATAAGTAAAATCTATAAATTCACATAACTAATAAAATTTTGAATTCTAATACGCTTTTTAAGTTGCTAATAGAAAAAAACAACGAATTACAAAACAAATTAAAAAAATTATTATTATATTATTAAACACGTTTTTGAATATTTGTTTTACTATATAATCAAAATTGAAACTTAAGATAAAGATAAAAAAAAAACTTTGACTTTTGATTGACAAATCTGATATTATTTATTTATTCTATTTGTATGCTGTATTTGTTCTAAAATTTTAAAGTAAATGAATATTCTAATTTCTCTGCTTTTGGTTCACTATTTATTTCCAAGTTTTAAACTTAAAAAGAACAACAGTTAAGAGTATCTTTATTATTCTGCTTGATGTTATATTTATATAACAAGCAACAAAATTTAGATTCTAGATTCAAATATTGAGGTACATTTCAAACTGTCAAAGTTTCAAACAAGTGGTCGGCAAGTAATTTCTATAATGGTCCGGATGATTAAGATCGTTAAATAAACGAAGCCCAATAAAAATAAATCTGTCATCATAATAGTAATGCTTTATTTTTTCATTCAAAATTTGAATTTTGAATTCTAACTTTTTGTTAAACAAATGTATTAAAAAGGCACAACATTGATTTTTAAACTCCGCTGACCTCTGCGAGCATATTATATTTAAAAAAATACCTACTCGAATTCTATAAATGGTTTTAATTTTTTACTATTAATTATTTGAATAAAAATTTTAAATTTATCTATAAAATTAAAATAATTTATTACAGAAAAATATATCGACGATCCGAATTCGGAACATGGTCCACAGGTTTCCGACATCCACGTTAAGCTAATTTGATCTCAAACATTTGGATTTTTCATGAATTACAATAAATTTAATGCATTTAAAATTGTATTTTAAAATTATATTAAATTAAATAAAAATTTCATCGTATCTCCTATCAATTAAAATCAAAAAACTTTATAATTAGGTAATTATCATCTGATTTCGTAAGCTATTCTGCATATTCTGTTAGAAATTTGTTATACAATTCTTTTTATTTTATAGCCTTATAAGAAATGGAAATATTTGTCAAAATTATACCACCAAACTCCGATATTTATCAGGAAGTTTTTATAATTCATTCTAATATTAATGAACAACAAATAAAAAACGCGCAAAAATAGACAAGAGAAATTAATAAGATAAAATAAATTGGTCAATCTCATATAAGTGTCATATATATATATATATATTTTTTTTACAAGAAATAAACAATCTTTGTCATAAATTATATCTAGACACAATAGGATTATATGCTAAAAGTTAACAGGTCATCAAATGTTGTTGAAAGGAGCCACCCATTGATGACACTTTCTGTTAGCTTGAATAGTTTAATTTAATAACATGAGTTAATTTTTTTTTAATTAATTTAATTTAAGAAATCACGGCACCACTTACGCTTCAAACGCCTCGGAGGATTTCCAGGTATCGTGGGAGTGGCCAAGTTTTTAACAAGTTGATTTGGATGATTATTTAGGCGGCAATGGAATCTTTTATAAAAGATTTTTGCTTCCTTCATATAACTTTTAAATATTAAATTAACAATAATTTTATCCCAGCAAAATATATAAAAGATTTCAGAGATTTTTAGTTGCTACGTATGGCATACAAAAATGATAGCATAAAGAATATATTTTAGTAAGCCATTTGCTGTTTCTCTCAAAATCTAAAATCATGTTTAAAATAAGACAAATATGTTTTACTCAAAATCGGTATATAACGGGTGGTTAACCCGAATGGGGTTAGATTAGGACCCGGTCCTTGTTAGATTTCCGTTTTCATTTTTTCCATACAAAAGAAATTGCAAAACTGAATTACCTACTTAATGTACCATAACATATCTCTAATTTTTTGATATATAATAACTCATATGTCATATTTTTTGAGGATATCCTTCTATCAAACAAATTTAGTACACAGAAAATGAAAAATAACATACATTTAAGAATAAAGTAACCTTCATTACATATTTTTTCTTAATTTTTCAATGAAAATGTCAACAATTTTAAGTTAAATTATGAAATTTTATAGTTATTTTAAGTTCTTGTTTTTCTAATTATGTTTCATAAAATCATAATATAATCATTATTAAATAGGTATATAATAAATTAAAAGTTCCAGCAAGGATGCATTTATATATTATAAGGTTATATAATTAAATGTTTTTAATGGTTTTACCTCAGGGTATTAAGTATTTTCAACTTTTTGAGGCATTATTATATTTTATGCAAAGTTCATCTTAATAATATTTGTTTAGGAAGATACATGCATGCATATGAAATACACACTTTTAATAAATTTATATGAATCTTTGTATATTGCCACCTGTGGTGGCCTTTGAAATTCATGACTATATGTAAATCAGGGTAAAACTAAGGGATTTTAGGTTCTTTATCTTATACGATCTAAAAATTAATACTTATAAGTACTTACCTACACATAGTTACACATTTTAATAAATATCTACATGAGCATGATATCGCAAAATAATTCTAATATATTTTATTACTGTTATACAATATTATTAGATAGACTTAATTATAAAATTTAATTAAACATAGAATAAATTGAAAGTTTACACATGTAAAATTCTTATAATTTTAAAGTAAATGGAAATAAAAAATAAAATGAAAATACATTGTGTAAAGTTAAAATTAGTTTTCAAACTGAAACTTTCATCTTATGGCATCGATATAAATTACTCATATTAATGAGTACCAAATACCTATGTCATCTATACGGGTATTGTCGTGTAAGAGTGTAGATACTTCAGAGAGTTCAACTAATGAGCCAAACTGATTAAGTACTATTTTTTATGACTTCTATTATTTATTTATGTGATTTAAATAATATTTGTATAGAGTATACTATTTAATTCTTAAAATATATTTTAAATATATCAAATATCGATAATTGACTATTGATTTGTTTTACCGTAAAGTCAAAAATAATATCTATCAGAAATCTTATGGTTAAATTTCCAAAAAAATATTACAAATCCCATAAACAAAAATGAAATAAAACGAGTTAGAAAAAAATCAGCATGTTTTCCAAGTACGAAATATGAATTTAGTTACGACCCGGGTCAGTCGCTACCTATAATTCAAATAAACTTTTTTATTCGTTTCTTTCCGGAATGAATTAAATTTAAATTTACGGTACACTATTTTATGTATATGTAGAGGGAAAATGGGAGCGATATACTCTGATGTGTGTTGGCCTGTACACAATAGTCCCTCAGTAAACGATCAAACAGAAACTAAAATTATGAACACTTTCTACGGAGTGTTTAATATAATCTAAACTAAAAAAAAAACTGTGTTTGGACAAAAAACTATGACTGAATTTCTAAAAACATAATATACCCAATTATCAACAACGATTCAGTTATCTTTTTATAATTCTATTCCTTTAATTCATAAAACTATTTTTTTAATAATACATTTTTGAATCTTAAAGAAAATAGCCTTATATATGTATAATATATATATTTATTTATCCCTAATGAAAAAATGCCGTTGTAATTTATGTATGACATCATTCAAAAGTTACTAACAATGTAGGTCTTTCTAAGTAATAAAAATAAATCTAATTTGATTAAGATTAATGAAAATAATCGTATATTTTACTGGGCCACATAAGTACCTATATAAATATGCAGGTACCCAAAATGTAATCTATGTCTAAATTTTTGAACAAAGCTTTTATACTTAACCTAGTTTTATAAGTTTTACCAGTATAAAATATAACTGTAAAATGAAATAATAAATGTTTATTAAAGTTCTGATTCGTACATTAAAATACTTTTTTATAATATTAATTATTTAAGAATTATTTTGAAATGGATTATATAAACATAATCGCATGTTGATTATTGACGTTTTATGTAATTTAAATATATTTTCAGGATATAAATTAAGGATATAGGTAAGAGGAGTATTTATTGATAAGTTAACGTTATATTACGTAAAAATAGTTTATTTAAAAGAAAATAAAGAACTATGTTTATTTTTAGAATAATTGATTTAAAATAAAGTATATATTAGGTAGGTAGGTACTTTATCAAGAAGCAGATACTTGTTGAATAAGATTAATACAAGTCATAATAAAAATTACGATAAAAAATATATAAATTTATTTACATACATAATATTTCCAACTATAACATTTCATAATTTAAAAAAAATAGTTAAAGGAACTATATTACATAACCTGCAGTCACCACATAAAACACGTTAAACTAATAACATAAATAGTATAAATTCTCACGGGACATTCACCTAAGTGAGTAAAGAATAAAATTTATTATATAGTAACTGTCAACTAGTTAAATTAAACTTCATATTTATCATACTTATTTTATTTATTTTCTCACTGGCTTTAAATGTGTTTAATATTTACAAATTATATACGTGTATTAAACAAAAAAACATTTTTTATTCATCCCAGACAGCATTTGGGAAATTGTAATGTTTTTGAAACATTTAAAAAATATCATCAACATGAGAAACATTTTAAAATATTTCTGGAATGTATTAAATAGTCCGAAAATAATGCAAATGCATTGGTCATGGAAGGTACCTTTCTATATAATTCCTATTTTGAATCATATAGTTTAAAGTTGAAGAGTGAAATAAGATTAATATGTTCAACCTATAAATATTATCGATGAAAGATTTAGACTCAAAACTTTTTTTGGTTTAACGGAAATGGGGGAATTTCAGACTTTGAAAAATTATATACTTCCGATTAGTAATACAAATGAATTTGGATTTTAAAAGTTTAGGATATGTGAAGAAAAATGTCATGTTTTTATTTCATGCTTGACAATGAAAAATGTACCGAATACTAAAAAACGTTCAATATATTATATTGCAATCGTTCAAAATACAAAAAGTAAAAAAATATTTTAGATAAAAGTGTTAAACGAGGGATAAAAATATAATATATTTTAATAATTCTACGATTTAAGCAATAAATAAAATGCTTACAATATCTCTAATCAATTTTAATGCTAGCCATTTAAACAGTGGACTTACTAACACATATATTTATATTAAGTTATTTTTAATAATAAAATCCATACTAAATGAATCAAAGAATCATTCATCTTCAAAATGATTTAAATCCGACTTAAAGTCGTAATGTAGATGAAAACATGCACTTATATGAAATCATAGGTAAAACATCATCAATCACAACAACAAGTTTTTATAGGTACGTAATTTGTAAGGTACTTATATAGTTCTAGTTCAAATACTTTGATACGTAGTGAATAGGTACATCATGTTGTTGATTATGTCGATGTTTTGATAATGGTCGATATTAAGCTGATGACCCAAGCCACCGTTTTGTTTTTTATAAATATATTGAATATAATGCTTCCGTTCAAAAACTTACACTATAAATTATAGAAACTGAATGTGGTAAGTTAACTCAATTAACGATATGTCAAACGCACGTCGCGAATCCCTTATTATAGAGAGTAAAACTCGAAGAAGAATGGTGGGGCATGGACGTTACGTAACTCACTATAATATTATGGCCGTAACCCCAGGACTGTAACTATATACCAGGGTAACCTTAACCGTTAAATATTGGTTCTTTATTTGCGATAAACGTTAAATTAAGTTATGTTCAACAAACTGTTATAGATATAACGTTATGAATGAAATGGCTTACCAAACATTTTACTAGAAAAACATTAAAAATGTTTATGTTTTTGAATATTTCGCCAAAAAAATATTTAAAAGTTTTAAGTTCTTGAACGATATAGCTAATAAACGTTATAACATTGTTCGTTCTTGGGCATTTAATCAGAAGAACGTTTTGTAATAATACGTTCATGAACATATTTTAATCAGAAGAACGTTTTGTAATAATTTGTTCTTGAACATTTAATTAAAAGAACATTTTAAAGTTAAACTTTATGGGCATATTGCTATCATGAGATTAATTTATTAATATCAAGATTTTTTGGAATTTATTTATTATTTGGATATTATGTGTCTACTTTACAATCAGTAATTTGTATAGACTATATAATATTATATTGCATTATATCTATAATACAAGTCGTAGAAAATTGAAACTTCCACCAGTTATTTTATATGACATTTTCTTCACATAGTTTTTTTTTTTCAAAATATTTCCTTAATTTTTAAGCTATTTATAGGCATTTTAAATATTCGGATTAAATGAATTTATCATTTGCAATAATTAATTTATCATGTTTTAGTAAAAATATGTATTTACATACAAATCCCAGCCCTAATTATAACCAAACAATGTACGAAAAATTATAAAAATATCTAATTATTCAAGGGTAATCATTTAGGTAATTTAAAACGCCACTTAAAAGTATTTAATACGGTGGAATATCAGTAAATATTATTAGAGGCTGCAGATGAATTTAGTACAGAAACAACAAATTCCGTTTCTATGTCATCCACTTCTTCAAATTGTCAAAAATAAATGATCAGCTATTACATTTAATATTTATAATAGCTGAAGCTTCTTTCAAAGTCACATAATATTATTGGGGTATACCTAAGGTCCTTATCTTAGTTATTACTTATTAGTAAAGATAGGACTTGTGAATGC